>NC_059425.1:111900197-112212664 GCF_021028975.2 Sphaerodactylus townsendi | reverse complement strand
GAAATATACAAAAGGAAAAAGAATATATAAAAGGAAAAAGAATAAACACATGCCAACTTGTGGCCTTCCAGAAGTTGTGGACTACAGTTCCCATAATCCTTCACCAACATGATGCTGGCAGGGGATGATGGGAACTGTAGTCCATAACATCTGGAGGGCACGAGTTTGACACCTATGCACTTAGTACTTCTGTGCAAAGGACTATCTCTGTGTGTGTATTGTCATGTCATGCTCACGTATGGTAACCCAGCAGAGCTTTCAAGGCAAGAGACTAGCAGAAGTGGGTTGCCACTGCCTTCCTCTGCAGAGTAACTCTGATATTTCTTGGGGGTCTCCCATCGAAGTACTAATCAGTGCCAGCCTTGCTTCGCTTCTGAGATCTAATGAGACCAGGCTAGCCTGCGCCACCCAGATCAGGGCATAAAGGTCTCTAGACAAGCCAAAAACATTTGCCACAAAGAGAACCCTTCACTCTCACTCATGAAAACATGGACTACTTGAAAGGAACTTAGTATTACAAATTTGCATCTTTTTCATGTTTGTGGTTAAAGATTTATACAGGGGAAGAAAAGTAGCTCAAGTAAACTAGACGTCCCTCTCTCTATTTTGTCAGTGGACAGCTATTTTTTTTTCTTTTCAGAACTAGTAAGAGCATTGTGGGGGTAGTTTTGATAGGCAAATCCTATTCAGAGATGGAAAGATTAGACTATCTCCCTACAAGTCCCTAATCCAAACTATGTCTAACTGCTAATTTAAAAAAGACTCTTAGAGGTCCATAATCTCATCTCAACCTTAAACAGATTAAAAAGCAAGAAATTAAGAAACATCTAACAAACAAGTTACATCTATTTAAGTACTGAAACTTGTATTTGCCTAGCCTTTTAAATTAGTTTTTTCCCCACACTTCAAGGCAACATGAACTGAGTCTCACGTATGACATTTTCTGAAGATTTATTTTGAAAACATATTGCAGTTCCATAATGGACAGAAATAAATTAAAAACACTGCATCAAAGGGAACAACATACACGGCACTAGTGGCATTAGGAAGGAGCAAGATTTATTTTAGACTGTACCAAACCATAAATAATAAGCAGCCCCTGGGAAAAATAACTTAATTTGATGAATTACAATAAATTCATAACGTAAAAAGTATACAGATACACAGATGAGATTCAGAGTTTCAATTTTCATACAATCATATCCATTCAGTATTCAGCTAAAGGCTGCCATTCTTTCTCTCACAATACTGACAGATATTCTAGAGCAGATTGAGGCTGATGTGCCTTGACATCTCTTGCACTGGTTGGTGGTGCTTGTTATGTGCTATAGGCATCATTATGTTTTCTATGGGAACACTCTGGTTTCTTTTGTCTAAAGCGTATACAAAGAGTACACTGCACAGACTATAACCCAGGAGACAGACTTCCTTTGGCAGATGAATGAGCACATGATGAAACATGTCTATTGAGTGACAATGGCTATGTCACCATGCAGATTATACACCCTCCACCATTTTAAGGCTGTTAGCTTAAAGAGCTTTGGAGCCAGATACAGGACTCTTGGGTTGGACAGCCTTTATAGGCTAATGGAACTTGAATATTAGAAATAGAATTGGTTGGATAGTCCAGGCTATTACATGAAATTCAGCCATGCTACTATCATTTGTTCACTTTTGCAAATCTGACAATTTCCAAAATTCTGTCAAGATCTAGCAGTTCTATTCTCCAATTAGTTTTCTTCCTACACAGCCCCTTCTGCATCTAGGCACTGTCCCTTCACCCATTGGCTACTTCTTTCTTCATCTTCTATCTCACTAGCTATCAGGCCCAGGCTTTTGTTTAATTTCTCTCTCCCTCTTACCTACACTGTATCGTTACTCCTGAGTTGTAAGAGTTCCCACTCTGATGAATTCTTTTTGGCATTAATTCTGTTTTTGTTCCTAATCAACACTTCTTTCAGATTTCTTTTTGCAACTTCCTCCAGTTTACTTATAAGCCTGACAAGTATTTATCCAGCTGCTGCTTAAACCATGCCAGTAAGGAGGACCTCATTACTTCCCTACCTAGTTGATTCCACCATTGAACAACTCTTACTGTAATTTTTCCCTAATATCCAGCCAGTACCCTTCTGCACATAATTTACATCCATTATTGCAGCCCACTTTCCTCTGCTGCCATCAGAAATAGCTCTCTGCCCTCCTCTAAGTGACGGGTCTTTAAATACTTAAAGAGAGCAATAATATCCCCCTTCAACCTCCTCTTCTCCAGACTAATCATTTCCCAAGTCCCTCCTGCAGGAAAAACTTTTCACTTCCCCTTTATGCTTCTTCAGGGCGCTCCCATTTAACAGGGGCAGTATTTCTTTGCACTTCTGTGCAATGAAATTTTAGGTGTGATCCAACCCACAGGAGTAAATTTGAGATTATGAGCTTTTTAGAAACGATTGTGATCAGCTTTGCTCTTTAGTCTCGTTTTCTTTTTTTGTTTTATTCTTTTATTTACATGTACACCGCTCTGAGCCCTTCAGGGGTAGAGCGGTTAAGAAATCAAATTAATAATAACAACAACAATAACAATGATAACAAAAACAACAACAGCAACAGCAACAACAACACCTAAATTATGGGAAGTCTTTAATTCTGATGTTTATTTTGACATAGTTTAAGAGGCAACAATCTGTTTTATTAGATGAAGTGCACTCAGAAGAAAGGCAGCTAAATATAAAATTAGGATTTTTCAAATTAATGAAGTAGGAGCTAACAGCAAAATACACTGTGCCAGGTAAAGTTACAATAAAATGCAAAGTCAATATCAACACACATGCCTTTTAAAAAGAAATCCATTGCCCAGACCTCACAAAATGAGGGCAGAACATCAACACTAACAATACTGACCCTGCTCACAAGTGAATACACATACAATATATGTACAGTAGACACTTGCCTTTAAAATACAGGTATTAAGTAATACTCATCATATATTCAACACATGAACATGTGATGCAAATTACACATTTATCCAGATACCGGTCCCCGGTTTCAACCACAAGGTGAACGTACATTGGCTTTCTTACAAATGTACATATGTATATACGTGCAAAATGTAGATGTGTTCACTGCAGCAGCTCCAGATCAGCAGCAAATTCAATACTTTGGTTCCTGTTGCCCTGTTTACCAGCTAAACTCAAGTATTTGATATACTGGGGGGGGGGTCCTCAGAAGTTCACTAATTCGGGGTCCAAAATCCCTCCCCCTAAATAAGTATCAACTTTTCTTATCAGCATCACTTCCATCTCATAGTCTGAGGGTGGGGAGAGATTTTTCTTTCAAAAGGACTGGTTGTTGCAGTCCTCAGATCTCCTTTCCATTGCCTCGCTTACAATGCAAAAAAAGCTTCCCCACCACAGGGAAGCCCCATGGGGTGATCAAAAGAGTGATACTCCTTGAAGCCCTTTTTGTGTGCCCCCCCCTCCAATTTGGATGGAGCTGATACTTTGATGTGTTGCCATTTCTTTTTAAGCACTTCAGGATGCCGAATATTTTTAAAAGTACAGTCATTCACAGACTAGACTATGCACCAAACTGAAATAATTGTCAATCAGAAAGAAGCTCACACAATCACTCTTTACCACCTAAGCAATAAATGTACAGTTAAGAAGAGCTTGAACTTACCATCTTCGTCTGTTTGGATAATTGTCTCTTCACTTTCTTTTCTTCCTTCAGGGTTAGTTAGGATCATTTTAAGGCTTACATTTGTGTAAGGAGGCAGATGATTAACAACATGCTGGGGTGCTTTGGGGTCCATATCCAAACAGTCTGCCTTGCTTTCATTGTGACCCCGGAAATAATGGTAGCAAATTGTGACATTAAACGTATGGCAGCGAGTGATGTTGTAACCCAAGGACTCCCAATCCACAGCAATACGTCGGGCCTGGATCTCAGCAATCTTCAATGTTTTTGGTGTTCTCATGGGCTCTAAAAAATAACATGATCACATTCTCAATGGTGATTCAATCAGAAACATTCTAGTACAAAAAAAGTCACACATAAGTTGTACACATGTCACAAGACATTGGATCTAGAACACCCACAAGGTTCCTTGCTTTAGCCTGTATCCCAAAAGACACTTATATTTCTTACTGTTATCACTATTGTGTATGTTCAAAAAACACATTTACAAATACTGAAGCAAAATGTTAATTAATTGACAGTTTTGACTAATTCAACATATTTCAGAATGCAAACAGCACGTGCAATGTAAGCAACCTAAGACCACCACAGCTGTTGCTATGCTTTCCTCTTTTAGTAGTTGCCTTGTACGCACATTAAATTCAAGAAAATTGGATAATATATCACCCTGGTGAGGAGTCAATGTACTCTGCACTGTGATTTATCATGCCACCAAGCAATGCTGTTTACTAATTACACTAATTGCTCTACTAAACTAGCAGTAACCAAAATGATACAGATATTAATTAAAATTTATTATTTGAGTAATGAAGTTATTCATCTGCAACAGAAAGCCAAGAAATATTACACAATAAGTTTGAAATATCTAACCATCATGTTGTTATCTTGAGCCTCAAATAAACCATTTTAGATACCTTAGCTGGCAAAGGAGTGCATTCTCATCCAAGCTTATCTGATAACATGGGCTCAGATCTCCACTTGAGTGGAAAACACCAGTGTAACTTGTTTTACTCTCAGGACAGGCATCAATCTATCACTTGTCTCCCCAGTGCATTCATTCCTCATGCAAGACTAACTTTACAGTCTGACTTAATTAAACTGATTGCACAATGAAAGTCATGACCATGACCACATATACTGGAAATTCCCTAGAAATATCCCCAAGGCAAGTTTTCTATACTTTCTTCTGTTTATTTATCACATCAGGTTACGGGTTATGTACTTTAAAATAACCTTCAGATTTGATATGTTGATGCATGATCAAATAAGATAAATGCTTCTTTACATTCATCAGGTTTAATTTTCTTGACAACATTCTTTTCCCAAGCTAAAAATGTTAACTACACAAATAACACAAGGCACAGATGGCACCACCAAATGGGAACTCTATTAAATGTGCTCAAGCATACAGTTTATAAGATAATGCAAACATTGAACTATCCCCCCATACTTAATCCGTGCAATACATTTATAGACTGTCAAATACAAGTGTTCTTCTGAATTAGAGTGCTATCCAGGGGTTAATGTTCTTACTGTTTATAATGACCAGTTTTTCATGCATATCTTTTATTTTGTTACCTATCATCTTCTCAATTAAATTTAGACAGTTTTTATATCTTGTAGGAATCCTTCTGTTAAGGGATGGTGAAACATTGCACTCAGAAGCATTAAACACGTTTTAATGAGCATGGAAGAACCTCTGCGAACATTTGCTTTCAGAATGAAGCAGACATAGACAAGATCTGGTATAAAGCAAAATCCTAAGGGTCCAGGTTAGTTTTGGGAGAGTAAGGAAGGTTAAGAAGTGTAGTCCACCGGGTGCTTTGTGACTCATTGTTGTTATCAGTAGAAGGAACGAATGGGGTCTCTTGCCTCAGGTCACGTACGTGATATTTTTGTTGCACTTATTCAAGAATCTACAAAATGGTTTTGTCCTAAAAAAATCTCCACAGCAATTGTGCCTGAAAGAACTGTTGTGACTTTAAAATGTCTTGGGAAGAAGAACTGACAAGCAAGGGGCAAATAAGAAATCACTGAAGGATTACTAATTTGGAAATTGGAAATTCAACTCCCTCTATTCGCTGTTGTCAATATGCAGAGACTCCTTGCTATGTGGGGTGGCCTCCTTGTCCTGCTCATGTAATTAGAGTTGCCAACCTCCATGAGAGGCCTGACAATATCCCAGAAGAGATTAAAGAAATAAGTTCCCCTGGGGGAAAAGGCTGCTTTGGACGGTAGATTCTATGGCATTATACCCTGCAGAGATCCTTTGCAGCCCGAAACCTTCTCTGCTCAGAAACTTCCCAACCCAGAGTTGGAAACACTGTTTATAATTGTCACACTCTGCCAGTGGCAGAGCTACAAGGGGGAGGGGAAGGGGGCGTTGCACTGGGCGCTCGCCTGGGGGCGTGGAAATCACACCCGGCCCCTTGCCCTGCCCCAACCCCACCAGCCTGGCCCAGTTTCAACTGGCAGAAAGTTGTTTTCTGTTGGCAGAAAGCTATTTTCTGCCAGCTGGAAAAGTTAAATGGGGGGCAAGGCGGGGGGGCAAGGGGGGACAGAAAACATGGAGTGTGCCTTGGTCTCCCACCAATGCATTCCAAGCACCTTTAGTGTCTGGCCTCTCAGTCCACTGTGAGGCCTCAGTCTGTTGTCCATCCACCCTCCTCAAAAGGAGCTAAATGCTGGGGCAGGAGGAACTTGATTCCTAGAGAGTGATCAACACAGGTGCTAATCAGTTCACTTTTAGTTACGGTGGTGAAGGTTCTTGGATTGCTCTATCTAAAAACATTATTAGTTATCTCCAAGGCAGAACATTATTATGCATGTTACTTGTGCTAAAAGGCCACTGTTGAATCATAGGGAAAGACTGCTTACTAGTTCCTCGGAATATTGCACTGCGGCAATGGAAGGCACATGAAAGGCATTCTTTAGGCACCTGACAGAAATTGGAGAAAAGGTCAAGATTTCTCCCTACAGTGCTCACCACTGGTAGAGATTAACCAATTTCTATGAAGACCGAGATGGTAATTAAAGTCTGCAGTGCTTTTCAACAGCTTTGGTAAACGCTGCCAACTGTCCCACTGCTGCTGGAACCAACACTTTAAAATGCAATTTTGTTCTCTTCTCAGAGCAACATTCATAACAGTGTCTCCAGAGATCAGGTTCAATTGTTTCAAACTACTGCACCACAAAGACTCCATCTGTAAAGACTCAGTAGAAAGTAATCTAATAATTATGTTTCCAGATAAGAGGTTGCTAGATTGTTTAGTACATTCCAAAAACTTAATTGCATTGCATTAAGAATAGTGAAAACTAACATGCCCCAGTTATTACTCATCAGGGCTTCACTGCCCCGTGGAAACACTGGCTGAACTCTCTAGTGCCTCAATTCCAACTGAGGGGTTCTCCTGGATCCACACTGTACTTCCAAAGTGCATCAATGTATTATTTTTTTATTTTATTTTCATCCTCCTAGGAACTTTAATTTCCCTCCTCTCCAAACTAAATTTTCTAATTAAATTTAAAGAATGTTTCATCATCTGTGAACAAGGAACTAAAAAAAGAAGCCAGTTCATTATCATCTTAGAAATTGTCTATACATTGGTGCGCTGCAGTTTATAAAGCCTAAGGGTTTACACAGTAATCCAGCACGATTCATAACTTCCGTAGATTGCAAGTGATTTTACTACTTGAAAATATGTTATACATTTAGGACTATGCCCTGATTCTTAATCCATTGATAAGAAGAAAGCAAGCCTGTAGCCAAAAAAAATTATAGAGAAGGATCATGAATATAATGGGCTGAGGATTGTCAAATCCCATTTTTCTAAACCCCATTTTTCTAAACCCCAAGTCTCAGTGGGGAGGAAATGAGATTATGGGATAGGGCCTAATGATAATATTCAAATATTACTTGTTATGTACTATATGGTGTCTTTGTATAGAGCCTGCAAGGCTCTTATGTTCTTACCTTCTACCTTTGCAAGCTACTTTCTGCATTATGGTATTCTCATGCCTTTGTTTTCTAGTTATATGGGGGGAGGGGGTTGTTGTTTGAGTTATACCAACAGCTCTTGCTGTTGGAACAATTACAAAAATGTTAACTTGTCATGAGTGCCAGAAAGAAAGGTGGGATATAAATGAATTAAATCAAATAATAAAATAAATTATTAAAAGGGAAGTTTCTTGTTACATAGGCTTCCAACTCACTTCTTCTAATCTGGAAATTCATCCCCCTAATACAGAGGTGTGTGGTTACTGTTTAGAGAAAAATTCTTGGCATGTATGCAAAGACTTGGCAATCTCAGTAATCAGAATGTATTATTGTTGGCACACATTCATTTAAATTCCAAAGATTTTTTTTTCCTCTAGAGAAAAACTATGGAGCTTAAGAATGCCTAGCATTATGTCCTCTCAGTCCTTTGGCTTTCTCTAGGAAAATAAGACTGTTCTGTTGTGAAAAGTTCTAAAGTTTAAATCCTGCCTGAGCGTGATGCTTTGCCAATCCTTTAGTCTTAATTCCACAGTGGTTTTTCTAATTTTTTTTAATATTAGGAAAAATTAGGACAGAAACTTGATTATATTCATTAATAAGTAAAAGGTAAAGGTAGTCTCCTATGCAAGTATGGAGTCATCACTGATCCATGGAGTAACATCACACCATGAAGTTTACTAGGCAGACTATATTTATAGGGTGGTTTGCCATTGCCATCCCAGTGGTCTAAATGCCCACCCACCCCCCAGTAAGCTGGATACTTATTTTACTGATCTTGGAAAGATAGAAGGCTGAGTCAATCTTGAGCCAGATACCTGAAACTGGCTATTGTTGGGAACGAACTCAGGTTGGGAACAGAGATTGGACTGCAGTACTGCAGCTTACCACTTTTCGCCCCCACTGAAAACAGCAAAATGTATATGCTTCTTCTCTAGAGACTTGCTTGAGGTAGCTAACAGCTACTGAAAAAGCACTCCTGTTGCCATCCATTTCAGCTCTCTCTGATATCTCTTCTTCAGGATCAGTCTAGCCCTCTCTAATTCACTTAAGTTGGTCTGAAGTGTGGGAACCACTATTAGGGTGCCATTATACATTATTTAATTATTCAGCTATTATTATAAATATTAATTAATTATGTGCTATTATGCTCACATTTTAATAAATGTGGTATTATTAAGCTGGCCCTGATTAAGGAAAGGGTGGAATAGAAAATAAGCATAATAGAAAATAATAAATAAAGGTGGCAGGACAGAAAGCACAGATTGAGAAGATATTAACTGGTGGTCTCGGCAGTACAGGATAGTTTTTATAGTATTCAGGCCCCAAACAGCCTAATCCAGACTGGGCTGGTGGATAAGGACAGCACAGCTCCGGCCTGCCCTACCCCCTTCAAAGGGCTTTTCCGTGGCATGGGGAGCCCAGTTTTTTTAGATCCTTCCAAGAATCCCCCATAGGCAAAAACAGAGATATGCCACAGTTTCTGTGGAGTATCTCTAAGGCTAGCTCCGCAGGCACACAGGGACTCGGTGGCCAGTGGAAAATGACTAAGGTAGACTACATCCCCTGGCCCACACCTGGGACACTCCTGAGATCCTCAGCTCCTGAGGAGGAGGATCTGCCTCCCCACTGGATTGGGCTGTTAGGCCCTTAATTGAACTAGCAATCTGAGTAGTGCCCACAAACAGATGGGTATGGGCATCCAGAGGATATCTTTAGCACAGAGGTAATATAATCATCAGGAAGGGGAACTGAATGAAGTTGGCTTCCAACTTGGAAAAAGTATTTTTAATTTGCTTTTTCATTTATTTATATACATTTCTATCCCACCCCATACCCAAAGTTCTCTGGGCAGGTTACAATATAAAACATAAAAATCACCTAAAAACAGTTATAAACTGTGCATAAGAAAACCAGTTCAAAATGAAAGCCTTTTAAAATCCCTAAAATCCTATTAGAATCCCTAAAAACTTATTTATCCAAAGTCCCCCCCCCCCCGCTCTTCCTGCAAGTATCTATAGCCTAAGTATGGCTGTGAGACAAAGTCTAAGTCATTGGATCTCAACCTGTGGGTTGGGACCCCATTGTGGGTCGAACAACCCTTTCACAGGGGTCGCCTAAGACTCTCTGCATCAGTGTTCTCCATCTGTAAAATGGATAAATGTTAGGGTTGGGAGTCACCACAACATGAGGAACTGTATTAAAGGGTCGCGGTATTAGGAAGGTTGAGAACCACTGGTCTAAGTGTTTTTGGCATGTGGCAGACCATAGATTACAGCTAGATTAACCTGGTGGACACCAACCCAAGATGTCTTGCATACTTTTTGCTTTGTCTGATTTTTTGTACTATTAAAAGTATATTGTTCAATGCAACTAGAATCCTTATTAGGGAGAAAAGTGGGAAAATGATATTAAATAAGAATAAATCAGCTTAAAGAAGAATAAATCAGAATAATCCTATCCAAGTAATAATGGAACTATCATCTGGTACAAAGTGTTATGCTTCAGGAGAAAACCTGAGCCTCTAAGCCAAATCCTATGATGTGATCCAACAGCACTCTTCAGAAAACACTGATTCAGTCTTTGAGTGGCTTTTTTCATAGACTAACTATACCTCAGATCGTCTGGACTAGCTTATTGGCTTTCATTTATTCCATTACCTTCTCTACAGCCCTGTTTAGAACTTCAATCAACAGAGCACCTCACTACACACCCTCAGACAATCTCAGCAATTTCCTCTAGACATATTTGTAAAACTTAATGCTGGGAGTTCAGAATTGGGCACAATATACTTCTGGGGAGAACTGACTCCAAGTTCCAGATCAGCAACTAGCGTCCTGGAGAAAGTTCCATTGCCTTCATCACTACCACCTCGTAAGCAAGCATACAAGATACCTTAACCTATGCACACATCTGATCAACCTAGACGATAAGATACAATTTTGGTGAGCATTCTACCATACATTCTTTAAGTTGCTTCACCTTGGCACGGATTCAGTTGAATGTTTCTGTGGTGGAAAGCTATCTACACAAGGAGTGCAATTTTTCCTCCTCCCATGACAGCCCCAAACGCCTCCTAAAATAATGGGGCATAGAAAGCTCAGGAACAGCAAAAAGTGGGCATTTTTCGGCAACAGCATAAAAAAAGATGTTACAAAATCACACTCTATGGGTGAAAAATCCTTCACTTGTAGGAACATTTGGTTTCATCCTTTGTTCACACATGCCATATTATCACTAAGATCAAGTTCAAGCAAAACTGATCTTTTTTATTTGGGACTTTAAATAAGAGGAAGGTCAAATCAGAAGGGTAAGGTATAACTATTTTAATGAATAAACTTTAACAAACTGGCTGTAAATTAACTGAGGTTTGAAACGTCGCATACTCTTGAGTTTTCAATAAATAAATTCATTCAATTTTCCCTGGCAGCAGTTTTCAGCTCTTCAGAAACTGTGATTTTATTTGTTTATTGTATGTACTAAGCAAATATTACATCAGATGAACTTGTGAGCAGAGCACTGAAACATAAAAAGGCATTCAAGCTTGCCTGAAGCATGGTGGGAGGAGCAAGTCAAACACTCAGTGGATACTGAATTAGCTGGTAAGTGCACCTGTCAAAAGAATTGCAAAGGTGTAGTAAAGCCAGGTTCTTTCCATAGGAGGAAAAACTCACAAAACAGTCTTCCTTTTATCTCCTTTTTATTCACCTAAAACTAGTCATCATTCATCTACCATCTTCATAAACAAATTAAAGAAGATAAACTATTTATTTTTCTGCCTGTTCTGGTCCACATTTGGCCCAATATGGTACAATGGCCAAAATTCAGAATGGGAGATGAGATGTATCCATGCCTCCTACATACTTTTCTTGCGAATGATCTTCGTAGTGCGGGCCCAGACCATGATTTATCTGAAGCTCTGTGGCTTAGAAGTTGATGGATAGATGGATGTGTAAGAGACATGAACAGGTCTCCCTTACTGCGTAACATGGACAGTGTGTTTCAGCCAAGGAGAAAGAAAGGGGGGAAATGGTGAATTGAACCCCATCTAATTTACCACTAATTAATAATGTATATATTTATTTTAACAAATGACACTGACAATTTATTTCATATCAAATTTTAGCATTCATATCAAAAACTAAACTGGCACATTTTCAGAAATATTACATTAAAAAAGAGAAAAAAAATTCCACTGGGTTCCAGTTCACACTAAACAGCATGCATGCATAGCATGCTTGCTTACAGCATTATGGATCAAAAAGACTGGATACAGCTTTATATGATAAAAAGAATTACGGCTTCAGTAATTCTCCAAAGGTTAATGATGGAGGGGTAGATAGAAAAAGGACATCGTACCTTTTGACCTGTCAGTCACCTTTCAACAGCAGAAAGATTTAATAAGTTGCTTGAGATAATGGCTAAAATGAAATTCAATTTCTTTAGCACTTGATAAGCAACACATGATATGACAGGTCAATATCAGTGCCTCTCTGTACAGATTATCTCCATTTATTCAGAGCTTGTTTTAAAAACAAAGCCTTCACAGTTAGGAAGGAAACAAGGCGAGAAACATGCATCTCCTCAGAGCCAATTTTAATGATAACACATTACTCGCTGTCAATCAAAGAGAAATAGAACATGTCCCAAAGCCTGGGACAAAAAGGCTATTTTTCAAAGATGTGCACAAGGATAGGACACTCAGGCATGACAAGTGTTTTACTGTTGCTGCTTTCCAAAGAAAAGCTTGTAAGTTGATCAGAATGCACAATTTCAATTCCATTTATCTAAAATAAAAGGAAGCAGCTTTTCTGGTCCACAGATAACACACACATTTGTCAGTGTGAAATTGAAAAACAATGAGACAAATTTCATAGCAAAGCCAAAAGCCTATGATAAAAAGAACAGTGACAAAGTATCTGATGCCTTCAGCAGGTTTTTCTTTCCTTGTTCCCTGGTTGCCAGGTATAAGCAGAAGCCAGCCTTGAGAATCCAGAACCAATCTGTCAGGATGGAGCATGGCCTCAGTGTTCAGCCAAAATTACTTAGTACACATGGTATAGCATGCATTAATTTCTTTAAAAAATCTTCTCTGTTGCATGGTGGCTAAAACCATGACCTGAAGGATAGCAAGTTCTTACTCTGAATCCTACTTCAGTTCATCAACTTATGCAAAGCAGTCCTCCCTTTAATACAGGGATTATAATACTAGCCCTTTTTTGCCATTAAATCACATTGTGGTGACTTATGGTGACTCCTGGTGGGGCTTTTAAGACAAGCGACATTTAGAGATGGTTTACCATTGTCTGCCTCTGTCTCATGACCCCAGTAGTCCTTTAATGCCTCCCATCCAAATACTTCCCAGGCTCGATCTTGCTTAACTTCTGAGATCTGACAAAATCAGACTAACCTGGATCAGTGCAATATTGGCCTACCATATAAACTATGAAGTATTATCATTACTACAAAGTCTCATCAGAGTACTAGGAAGCCAATTTCTTCTCTCTTGTCCTCAGACTTATCTTTACTCCAGACTACACAGAGATGGTCATAGAATCATTTTTGAATACTAGCTTATTGTTATAGAAAACTTTTCCTGCAAAAAGAAAATAAGGGCCACATTCTCTTGCTGAATAAGTTATCTGCACAGACTCTATTACCCACTGTCTGAATTGCAACCATTATACTAACTCTTGACTCACTTCACTTCTGCATACATGAAGACCTTAGATACATAAATGAAGAGTTGAAAAGCAGCTGCCACTCAGTCTGAGCTTTCTTGGGCTGGGTCAGAACTGGCAGGATTGGCTGCCCATCTGTCAGGCTTGCCCAGTAACTGTGGACCAGCAGTCCAAAGGAAATCCAAGTTGAGCCCCACAGATAACAGCTAAGCAGCTTGCTGCAATAGTGATATGTATTGTGGGATAATACAATAAATCCCATTTAAATCAGGAATTCACTACATTTGCTATGTAGAAATCTCCAGAATTAATCACCACATGGCAGGCAGTGCAATCCACAGCCTGAGGTGGCCAGGGATGGCATCACTGCCGCGCTGTCCCACCATCTCCAGAAGCCTCTTTAAGCCTTTGTTCTCCAGGAATATAGATCAGGGACACTGAGACCCACAAAGTGTAAGAGAAATTCACATAACTGGTTCTATACATGATGTGGTAAGAACTGAAAACCAAAGGTTAGAATACAAACTGATGCCCCTTGATGATCTGCTCATTAATGAAATGATCTGTTCAATGTTATAATATGAGGTACTGAACTATTGATTAAGAGTGATGGATTCTAATCTGGAGAACCAGATTTGATTCCCCACTCCTCCACATGAGCAGCAGATTCTAATCTGGTGAACTGGGCTTGTTTCCCCACTCCTCCCCTTGAAGTCTGCTTGGTAACCTTGGGCTAGTCACAGTTGTCTCTGTTGTCTGAGCCCCACCAATTCTCCAAGGTATGTCTCGTGGGGAGGGGAAAAGAAGGCAATTGTAAGTCACTTTGAGGATCCTTATAGGTAGAGAAAAGTGAGGTGTAGAAATCAATTATTTTTCTTCTTCTACATAGGCAAGAATCCTAAGTCTATATGCATATAGATTCTGATCACATTAAATTGGGTATAAAACAGACAGAATTGTGTATGTATAATGGCTCCATTCCTTTATTTTTTGTCAAGTGAAAGTTGGAATTTGTGTTTGTAACAGGTCCCCCCCCCCCCCACAGAGTCTGGGTACACATTTGTTAGCGACTATTTACTAGAAGGAGATGAAGAAAACATCTAAATTATTACACAATCAGCAGTACTACAGTTGCTTCAATAACAACCAAGGGATCATCAATATATTTTCGTATACATCTTTACGCATGCAAACTGTCCCTGTCCCTGTCCCTGCTGCAGAGGCATAGTGAAGAGACAAAGATATAACTACACTGTTTGCAATTACTCCTCAGCTTATCTGATGGCAATGTTTATTCTGCTGCCTCCATGCATGATTAACAGTTTGTGAATCCTTCACCTGTAATCAATAACTGTGAAGTCTTGTATTAGCTGTAAAGATTAGACATCCCTTGATAATAAATTCCATTGATTTCTGCTGCTTAGCTGGAGTAATCCCAGAACGTTTTTCAGCATTTAAATTAAAAAGAAGTATATAGCATTCAAGAAGTGGAAATCCTAGCATGATTATAAAATGTGACCCCTTTAAACTCATTCCTCCAGATGAATAAAATCCATCTGGTATAATAAAATTTGAATGGACATGTCAACAAACATGAAAGTGAAGCAGGCAAGACAGATAAAATGCACACTCCAGCTCTAAAGAAGATTTGCCAGGACTGTAAATAATGTAGATGCATTTAAAGAGACTGTTTCTCTAAATTCGTTTATTTGTTTTCAAATACATGACAACTTCCTAGGCCTCTGGGTGAGGCTTGTAATAAAAGGCCAACAACCAGCTAAAGAACTGGCAGCTGTGAAATCAACCAATAATAATCATAACAATCCCCTCATGGGCACCCCTTGTGGTGGGGAAGGGGCTTGTGTGCTTCGATGATGTTGAGAGGTATGCTGGAGGTATTCTACCAGAAGGGGCTCCCAAGACAGGAGGTTTCAACCGAGAAACCAGACTAAGAGTGTCACATCAACCCATACAATATGGTGATACAAATGAAAAATAATCCCATACCACATCAGTCGTTGCGTGGGTTAGTAAGGGCCGGATCGCATGCTGGGGTCCCTGGGCATACATCTACAAGTGGGCTACAAGTGGACCAACCATCCAAAAGAGAGAAGTATAGTGTGCAAGAAAATCATGCCATCATGGCTTGTTACTACAACTCAGAGCCAGAAAAAAGAGGATACTTGAAGCGAATGTATTAACTTTCGAAACAACAATATCCAGATTCAAATATCACTGAGCAAAGACTGGCAGATCAAAGAAGATTCATCTGTAAAGGGTTTACAGAGATAGAATTGGAATAAATCCAGAAAAATTGTGAAAAGAAATCAACTGTAACACCAGAAGAAAGAACAGTACATACTCCAGAAACATCAGGAGAAATAACTGTTGAACAGCCAGATGAAAACACCAGCACAGGAAAGGGAATAATAGTGCAACCACCAGAGAAAATCCCCATGGAAAAAAACTTGATGGACTGACAGAAAGGAAAAAAAGAACTAAGAGAAAAAATCATCCAGTATACACAGTCAAATGAGGAAAGATTCATTGCCAGCATTGAAAATGGTGCCCAAAAAAGACCTGGCACCCATAATGAGGGATGTAAACACAGCACTGATAACAACTGAAACAACTTCCATTAAACAAACCAACTGTCCCAGCTTACTGCCAGGCAGAGATCTCAGAGAGCTGAGTCCAGTCCCAGAATCAGGTTTCAGTGTCAGAAGTCCATTCCAAGGGTCAAAATACACAGAATCAACAAGTCAAAGGAAACGTTGTAGAAGTCATGTGCTTTGTTGAGTCCAGACCGGGAAATTCTGTGAACCTGCTTGATATAGGCTCTTCCAGCATGTCAGTCTTCATCATGTGAAGACTCTGTCTCTCCCTGCTGCAAAAGGTGCCATCTCTGAGCTAGCAGTCATGTACTTCTTTGTTTAACACGCAACAAATCCCTCTTATCTGCCTTAGTTGACATGTGGACTCAGGTGAGCTAGGTGCTTGAGTCTCTGCAGCTGGAGCAGGGCTGAATACATGGCCTGCTTCTGCAGGCACTTCTGGCTCTGAGTTTTGGCCTGGCTGTTGTTCACCCTATAAAGCCTCCAGGGCCCTGGTTGCTACAAGTCTAGCCCTTGTTGGTTTCCAACCTGGTCTGGGCTTACTGGGCTCTGCTCATCCCCAGAGGATATTTGGTCATTGACTGTAAATAAAGCCTTCTTGTTCTTCTTCTTCTCATCCCCAGAGGACTCACTGCTCTCCAGGGGATGGCCCATGACACCAATGAGCTCATGTACAGTACGGATGTAGTGGTCACAGGAGCACTGGGCATTGAAATACCTAAATCCAAGATAAATCAACCATCAGAATCAAAGTGGAAAATTCGACTGGAACAGAAGATCAAAAAACTAAGATCAGATGGCAGTAACCTAAAGAATATGAAGGAACAAAGATTAAAGAATGGCAAGATCATGAAAGAACTAATTAGAAGGCACTGTGGCTACACACTAGAACAATTGAAGAAGCACTGGAGATCACCAAAGAACAATTAGCAGCCACAGCAAGAAAAATTGAAAGATATGAAGCAAGAAACATCCAGTACAGACAAAATCAGCAATTTTGTTCAGACCAAAGGCGTTTCTATCAAAGCCTCAACACAAAAATCAATGTTGAAAGCAAAAAGAACAGAAAAAATGCAACACTTCAGTTTTGGAAAGATCTGTGGGAAAACAAGAAGGATGACAACAGGAAGGTGAAGTGGATGAAATATTTTGAGAAAGATATTGGCCAAAAACAAATGCAAGAGCTGGAAATAATATATGATATGATAAAACATTGAATCAAGAAAGTGAAAAACAGGACATGATCAATCGCACAGCTTCTGGCTCAAATACCTAACCAGTCTGCACTCGACAATGGCCGAGCAGTTCAATGAAACCACGCAAAATGGTGAAATTGATGAATGGCTAACATTCAAGACATACTTGATTCAGAAAGATCCAGTCAAAGGAACAATGCATGAAAATTACAGGCCAATAACTTGTTTGTCCACATTGCTCAAACTGCTCACTGGTGTAATAGCAGATAACATCATGGACTACTTGGAAGCAAATAGCATCCTGCCAGTGGAGCAAAAAGGGAACAAAAGAAGAAGCAGGGGTACAAAAGATCAACTCCTGACAGATAAAATGATAATGGAGAACTGCAAGAATCGAAGAACGGATTTGCATATGGTCTGGATCGATTACAAAAAGGCATTCGATTCACTGCCCGATAGTTGGATCATGAAATCTTTGGAAACTATTGGTATCAGCAAAAACATTTGAGTATTCACTGAAAAAGCAATGAGACAGTGGAAAACTGAACTGACAGTCAAAAATGAAAACTATGGAACAGTCAACATTAAGCGAGGAATGTTCCAAGGTGATTCACTATTGCCCTTACTGTTTATCATAGCCATGATTCCACTAACAGTAATTTTAAAGAAAACAAAGTTGGGATATCAAATGGCAGATTGTACAATCAGCTCTGGCACCTCCCCCAAACACCTGACATCTATCTTTTAGTTTTCAGGAAGCAAGTGGGGCTGGATAGGGCTTTTCCCCAGCAAGGTTTCTGATTGAATTTACTTCACAGAATCATCATGGGCTAGAAATACCAGTTCCACAAATACTGGGGCATGATACTCCTCCCCTGGTGAAAAGGCAACCAAAGAAGAAAGTTAGGGAATAATGAGTGACATCAACTATCTCATACTAAATAGATCAATGCATGTACAGACAGAAATTTCTAGATGCTACAAATGACTGTGCCTTGAAAGAGAGTAAAGGGAGTAAAATTTCTCCTGAGACTTGAAAATAATTTTAACTGCAATAACAGAAACTCAGATTAAAGGTATTCAATAGAAAACAGAAAGTGTAAGAAAATGCAGGAATGGTCATGAGAAAAACTGAAGCCACAGAAAACAAAAGTTCCTTTGAGAAGGCTTACCTGTCTCAGGGGAACAAAAAGGAACACATTTCATAGCCTAATTGTGCCAATAAAATTATTGTGGTTCCTCTTTGAAAGGATACCATAAGGAATCCATTCTGTATCAAGTATCATAGTTTACAGATGTATCCCATATTGGAAAATTGTTCAGCAAGGGATAGCAAAGGGTTCAAATGGAAAACTAGATTATTTCAGTTTGTTTATTTTAAAAGCATTTATCCTGCCATTTTCCCTAGAGGATGGAAGGAGAATTCCAAGTCAACAACTCCCAGTTTCAAATTTTAAAAGCACATCTTGATCAAATCCAGCTGTGGCTTTATTTTCTTATCACCCTTGACTTTACCACCAAAATACATTTTTAAAATCAGGTCGCTCATTTAGTTCTTTGATAGCCTGGTGAGCAAAGGCAGGTTCTACATTTTCTAAAATGCAAAATCTAAACCCCGCAATTGTATGTCAAGCAGGGCCTTTGGACATAAAAGTACCAGAAGCTGAACACGTGCAGTGTGCCTTTCTATTTCCACCAGTAAGTAACCACAGCCTGTTGAATGTTGTAGAAGCCAAGAAGTGCCTCACCTTTCAGATGTTCCATCCCTTTCATGTGTGTGCCCCCCACCACAATGTGGGTGTTTAGTTGTGCCTGATGGCCCCTAGGAAGCCCCTGGCCAGCTCTTGGAGTTGTGGCATCTCTTGAGGCCAGGTAACAAGGGGTTGGACTGGGAGGATGTTGTAGAGTTTACAAAGCGCGACTCAGCAAGTGACAGCAGCAACGGCTGCTCTGCTGGGTGTTTGGTAGAAAGCTGGGCTCTGCTGCACCTAGGCTGTCTGCAGGGTTCCTTGATGGCACTCATCTCCCCACCTCCTCCAGGCCTGTCCCTACACTAGGAGCAACTGCAACTAATTAATGTTCCCCATGGGTACAATGGGCAACGGCCTCCATCACTGGCCTCCCCTGCCTCACTGCCTATTTGCTGAGGCTGGGGTCGGTGGCAGAAAGCCAGACAGACTCCTTACCTCTCAACCACGCTGCACCAAATGGCATGGTGCTGGAGGACACACACACTTTAAACTGCTTGCTAGCTCAGGAATCCTTGTGCCACCTCCCCCTACTGTCCAAAATTACTCTGCCACCCCCCAACTGCGCCAAAATTTCTAACTGTCCCCCTTGATGTCTCCAGCACCCTCAAGAAGTGGTACCACCTACTTTGGAAATCCAAGGGCGAGACAGAAAAAAAATTAAAATGGAGAGGGGGAAAGCAGATTTTCCAGGTAAAGACCTTAAGACTAGTCTTGTCAGCCTTTGGCGTTAGCTGCTAATAGACTCACCATAAGAACATAAGAACATAAGAACATAAGAACAAGCCAGCTGGATCAGACCAGAGTCCATCTAGTCCAGCTCTCTGCTACTCGCAGTGGCCCACCAGGTGCCTTTGGGAGTTCACATGTAGGATGTGAAAGCAATGGCCTTCTGTGGCTGTTGCTCCCGAGCACCTGGACTGTTAAGGCATTTGCAATCTCAGATCAAAGAGGATCAAGATTGGTAGCCATAAATCGACTTCTCCTCCATAAATCTGTCCAAGCCCCTTTTAAAGCTATCCAGGTTAGTGGCCATCACCACCTCCTGTGGCAGCATATTCCAAACACCAATCACACGTTGCGTGAAGAAGTGTTTCCTTTTATTAGTTCTAATTCTTCCCCCCAGCATTTTCAATGAATGCCCCCTGGTTCTAGTATTGGTGGAGAAAGAGAGAAAAATTTCTCTCTGTCCAACATTTTCTACCCCATGCATAATTTTATAGACTTCAATCCATATCCCCCCTCAGGGGCGTCTCCTCTCCAAACTAAAAAAAAGGGGAGTCCCAAACGCTGCAGCTCCTTTCCTCCTTAAGGGAAGGGTTGCTGCAGTCCCTCAATCATCCTCGTCAGCACTTCTCTGCACTTCCTCTTTTCTATCTCTTTCCAATATCATCCTTTTTTTGAGGATGTGGCGACCAGAACTCGAAATCACAGTACTCCCAAAGTGGCTCTGATTACAGCACCACAGCTTTTATATGCATAAGTAGGGCATGACAATCTTTGCAGTTTTATTCTCAATTCCTTTCCTAATTATCCCCAGCATAGAGTTTGCCTTTTTCACAGCTGCCATACATTGAGTTGACATTCCCATGGAACTATCAACTAAGACGCCCAAATCCCTTTCCTGGTCTGTGACTGATAGCACTGACCCCTGTAGCATATGCTAAATGACACAGTCATTTAGCATATCCAGGAATGTTCTCTCCTTACTATGACCTGAACATGCATTTTTCCAGTTTATATGGGGATAGTTAAAATCGCCCATTACCACGACATTTTTGCTTTTGTTGGCCTCTCTAATTTCTTTTTCCATCTCAGATTGAAAATCAATCAACCATATGATTGTTGTCTAGGTTAGAAGTTAGCCCTTGTATTCTGGGATTAAGCAGCTGACCATTTCATTTGCAATACAAAACAAACAAACAAACAAACAAACAACAACAGTCCAGCAAAGTTCATATTTATTTTTTTACTTCATGTATATTCTTTCTCCCCAATGAAGAACAAAAGCAGCTTACATTGTTTTTCTCTCTTCCATGTTACCCCCACAAGTACCCTGTGAAGTAGTTAGGTTGAAAACATGTGACTAGGCCAAGGTACCCAGGAAGCTTCCAAGGCAGAGTAGCGCCCCCCCCCCCCAATCCTAGCCCAACATTCTAATCCAGGGCTGTCCACTCTGTCCCTCCAGATGCTCATGGACTATGATTTCCATCAGCCCCTGCCAGCTTGGACACTGCTGCTTTAACCACTCTACCACACTCAAAATACCATGCAAAAACCATGGTTCTCTTGCCAGGCTGACAACTGATGGAAGTATTTGATAGTCTGCATTTCAACAATGAGATAAACTGACAATGGCTCATATCAAATTGGTGTTAAACTTGGATATGATTACCTTGTGTAAGCAAACCTTCCCCAGTTAAATCCCATCCTGTTGACAAATCTCTCTCTGCTGAAATCAGGTATTCATAAAGTAGGAAAAAAGTTTGTGACCAGTGGTAATGGCCAATGGAATATGGCTGTTCCCAACTCCTTCATCATATCAGCTCTATATGTTGATATAGTTAGATTGGTTCAAGGTATCACGTGAATCAGATGCAAGTCATCTTGATACAAAACTTTGTCTAATATTGGAATACTTTTTACAAAAAGAAGAAGAAACCCTGCATATTTTCTGTTCTAGAAGGTAGATTACATTACCACTACAGTGAGAAAGTGGGTCATACTGTCTTCCAACATAAACTCAACAGAACACAGTCATGCTTCAATGCAAAACACCAATTGTTCTTTTTTCTTTCTTTTTTGCTTGACAACTGGCATCTTTCAGTGAGAAACATAAACCTCCTCAGGGACAATTCAAATTAGAGTCACAGGGCAAACATAAAGACATGTCTGTGAAACCTGATACATTTGCTCATTTAACATGCTTCTGTGATTTCTGGTGGAAAAAAATGACACAAAGATTTTGCTAGCAGCTTTTTTTGTTGTTGTTTCTCTTGTTTTTCAAAGTCTGGAATCTCAAATACCAGGGGGGAAAAGGATTCAATTAATGTAGTTAAAACAAGCAGCAGTAGATTCAGGTCAAGTTAATTTCCTTCTTTTAGCAACTCCAGCATTGCTTTCAACTGCTTTCCTTTTTCATTAAGCATTTCCAAATATACTTGCATATTTTTTTTTGCTCAGCAACTGCTTAGATGAGAAAACTAGAAGAAACTGAACTGAGCTGAATCATAGGATGGCATTTTTCTCCAAGTATTGAGCCAAGGTAGGCTTTCTATTATGACATCAGTTGGAATGCATAAAAGCCAGGATCCTAGAACCTTCATGCTGCTATCAACTCACAGTTAAATATCACATTGCATTCGCTGAACTGACACTACAAAATGAAAATGAACAATAATGTGATATTGTCGAAGGCTTTCACGGGCGGAATCACTTGGGTGCTATGTGGTTTCCGGGCTGTATGGCCGTGTTCTAGCAGCATTCTCTCCTGACGTTTCGCCTGCATCTGTGGCTGGCATCTTTAGAGGATCTTCAGGGCGTCAGGAGACATAGGGTACCCCATGTTTCCTAGGTAAATACGCCACTGCTTGTGAGGTAGGTGGGATGAAAGTTCAGGGAGAACTGTGACCAGCCAAAGGTCACCCAGCTGCCTTCATGTGTATGAGTAGGGAAACCAATAGAGTTCAGCAGGTAAGAGTCCAGCGCTCATGTGAAGGAGTGGGGAATCAAACCCAGTTCTCCAGGATTGAGTCTACCACTCTTAACCACAACACCATGCTGGTATTCTTTCCCCTGCTCCCAGCCATTCTTGCTGTCTACCCCATGTTCCAGTCGCCAGTTTTGCAGTTCACCCCCATCTCTTCTCCCATTCTAGGGGCCTGGCTCCCGAGACCTCTTTTCTAGCAGCAAAATACAACCCTCATTCCTTCAGTCCCCACATGCTAACCAAGAAAACAAGCCTTCCTGTTCATCTTTTTCCAGTCACCACCATGTCAATCCATAAACCACTTATCATACCTGCCACTATTCACTATTCAGTAACAAATCCAACTATGAGTATCTTACAATGAATGGGAGCTTTGCTCAGTTGCCAGTTTGGAAATTATTTAAACGTGTTTCTTATTTTATTTTATTATATTAGATTGGGAAGTCTGACATCAGCCTTTAGCTTTGCACGAAAAGGACAGCCGTGAACAGATATTATTTGCAAATCAATGCAATTGTATTTCCCAAGAACCTACAGTGCTATAGATATACTCAGTTTCTTAATAGGAAGGCAGATAACACCTGTAAAATAATTTTATCTACCAAATGTTGTTGGCCAAAAACATGAATTCATTATTGTCCCTGCCATCTGTTAATTATGCTATTTGAATCACTTACTTAATCATACACATGAGTTCTATAAACTTTTAAGCAGCTTCCACAACTTGAGTATTAATTCTTTGGCAGAAACAAGACTGCTGAAAGAAAAGTACACAATTCCACAGGAGAACAAGCAGTTCCCTAGTTTTAAAAGCTGGTTAGTACATCCTAAATTCCCTGGTTCTGGACACTCTGCAGAAGATCAATAAAGATAAATGAGAATGAACCATCTTCAGAAACAACATCATTTGTCAAAGTCATGGACAGCTGGCATATAAATATGATGAGAAGTGAAGCAGATTGTCAGGCTAGATATTGCATTCAAGTCTTCTAATTGAGGTAGATACTTAAACAGCAGGGAATTAAATGATATTCAAAACATAGATTAGTAAATGCTTATTATGAGAAACTGTGGTCTAGAAACTCAAGTGAATATATATGGTGGATGTCCCAAATGAATTTTGAGAAACAAAATGAAAAGTGCAAACGTGGATCCAATAGCTATTTTTTACCATCAGAAAGAAACTTCCATACTGTGTGATTTTGACTAAGGTGCTCTCCCACTGAAGGGCACAATATTTTGCCTGGTGCTGTTCTTAGAGGTCCTGAATGTGGGGGAGGGGTATAAAATATACTTTACCAGGCAGGAAAAAAAACTGTCCTTGAATTCTTCTCTGCTAGTAGTTCTCATTGGGTGTTAAGTCAGGGTAGTTTCCCATGTGTGCAACTGAAAAAGCTTGTGCAGTTGTTATAACCTGTACACTATGCTTTTGGGGGAACAAGATTGTACCTGCTACCTCCAATCCTGCCTATACACATACAAAGTATACAAGACTATGATCTGTATGAAGGAACTCTGAATTGCTGATCACATGTACAGTGCCAATGAGCATATTATTATTTATTAGATTTCTTTACTGCCCCTCTCCTTCCATGTTCAGGATGATTCACAACAATGAAATATAATATATAAATCTTAAAAACAGTAACAGTTTAAAATCTATACTACAGTTAACTCAGATGGCAACCCTATCACTGAGGTTAACATTACCACAAAGATGAGGACAGAAGAAATCCTCCTAATAGAGGGAGTGGCAGGACAGCGGTGGCCAGTAGATGGCAAGGGGGGAGGCCATCATAGACAACAGTTGCTACCTCAACTGTATGCCTGATGGAACAGTTCTGATTTCAGGCCTGGTGGAACTGCATCAAATCCTGCAGAGGCCTGGTCTCACCATACAGAATGCTCCACCAGACCAAGATCAGAGCCAAAAAAGCCCTGGCCCTGGTTAAGGGCAGCCAGACCTCCTTTGGAGCAGGAAGCACAAGTGAGTTATTGCTCAATAACCAAAGCATTCATTGGGATACACTGTGGGAGAGACAGTCTTGAGGGTAGGCTGGTCCCAGATCATTTTGTATGTCAGTACCAGCACCTTAAACTTGATCTGCTATTCCATCTAGGGGCAGTGCAGCTGCAGGAGTACAGGTTGAATATGTGTGCACCATGTGGTCCAGTTAGGACTCTCACTGCCTGCATTCTGGACCAGCTAGAGTTTCCAGAGCAAGCTCAAGAATAGCCCTGTGAAAAGTGAATTGCAGTAATCCAGCCTGCAGGTGACTGTTGTGAGGATAACAGTGGCTAGATCAGTCTGAGAAAGGTAGGGTGCGAGTTGTCTCGCCTGGCAAAAATGATAAAATGCAGTACAAGGAACATTATTCACCTTGATCTCCATTGATAAAGAGGTGTCTAGGTGAATGTCTAAACTCTTGATGGATGATGCAGCAATAAGCTGCACCCTGTCAAGGGCTGGCAGCTGGCAACTCCCCCTCACCTCCAACTCAGGACCTCCATCTTTGCTGGATTTAATTTCAGCCAGCTTTCTTTCATCCACTCCATCAGTTTCCAGACAGTCACCCAAAATGGCAAAGGCAATATCAGAATGACCATCAACCATCAGATATAACTGGGTGTCATCAACATGCTGATGACAACCCAAACCGAACCTCCAGATTAACCGGATAAAGGGTGCATGTAGATGTTGAACAGTAATGTCTAGAGAACAGCCTCTGCCAGACTCCAAACACCAGTTCACGGTCCATGAAGGTTCTCTTACCAATTGCAATCCTCCATTGTTGGTCATGGAGAAATTAGCAGAGCCAGTTCCAAATATCCCCACATCGACGAAGCAGCTGGTCAGAATGTCATGATCCAACAAGTAGAACATAGCAGTAAGATCTGATAATACCAGCAGAGCCAACCTGCCTCGGTCCAGATGATGCCAAACATCATCTGTGAGGGGGTCAGAGCTGCCTCCACTCCATATGGTGGGTGGGAACATAGAAAAGAACAGTACACAATGTAATAGAAAACATCTTCAATCTGATTGAGACCACAGGGGCAAAGACATTGCTCCACAGATATTTTATGCAATGTGCTCTGTAAGAACTCAATAACACAATAAAAACAACTATTATAAACCTCATAGAAGTCTGTGTTTAAAATATCCAATTAGGCTAAAATAAGTTATTTGTAATTGTGTACTTTATTGCCTAAAAAGAAAAAAATTGTCTTAAAAAAACCCTTTCACATCAGAAAGATATGTAAGCTTCATTTCTAGTATTACAGTTGCACCATTATAGAATATATGGAGAAGCAGAATATAGATGACTACAAGTTTTCTTACACCCTTCATGGTGGCACCTGTGCTTCTCCCTCCTTATTGCATCCCCATAAAAACTCAGGTTAAGACAGAGTCACTGGTCCAATGGGTCACTCACCCTAATGAGTTTCATGTCGATGACATTCAAGCGATTGGTGTATTGTCGGAGGCTGTCATGGTCAGAATCGACTGGCTGTTTCCAGTCCACACTAATACAGCCTGGAAAACCCACAACAGCCAATCAAGTGTATTAGCCTTGTATTGTGCAAAATGCTCAAGAAAATCAAAGCAACATTTCCCATAGTCTTCTATATTGGTACGTTTGAGTGTTATCAATGTTACTTGACAGTGCAGTTCTGGTGGGCAGCAAGGGTGGGGGGAAGGTAAGTTGCACTACAGCTAGGGATGGTGCAAGCTGAAAGTGACGCTGCCTCTTATCCCGTGAAAGAGTCCTATACAATCAATAGTCTGTGCCACTGATTTTGCCAATGTAAATGACAATGTGCTGGCAAAGAAGGAATTTCCAGGGCGAAAGACCTCATGAAACTACTTAAAGTCAACGCCCTCTTCAGTGCTGGTGTGTGCTCCATCACCAATGGAGCATTGGCACATGGTGGCACTGATGCCTGGGTTTCATGCTGCTGCACCGCTCCCTGGAGCTGGCATAAATACCTCTGCACTGCCCTAAATGCCCCTTGTGCCGGTGCAAGCGGCATTCCCACTGGAACTGAGATCACACCGCCTCTTGAACAGTTTTGGCCCCTCTCTAGTCAGGATTGCACTGTGAGACAAACATCATCTTGTCAGTCCTTAGCATACAGGGCAGCTATGAGAACCTAGCAAGAAATGTTAACAAGCAGAGTTGTATTACATTTTTCCAACTATGAGTCATTTTTCAGTATCAACAAAATTGAAATTAAATTGCTACTTAGGTTAAAAGCTGGAAGATAGTTTCATGGCAGAATACTACATCTTAATTCTGCTGGATCTAATTTTATCAACTCAAGTACCTGGCTTTCTCCTGCCCCCCCCCCCCCCCCCGTTCCCCAAATTAAACATTTTTTTGCTTTGTATTACTGGGAATAGCCTTAGATTGATACTCTGATCAAAAGTTACAGATACTTAATTTTCTCAACTTAATTGATCAGGCTATAAAAAATCTTCCAATAAATACATACAAGTAAAGCACGCACAAGTTAGAATATTTTTACAATTTTCTCAGAAGTAGCTTGAGGACACGATAAACTATGTATATAACACGTCATTTATTAGATGATTTAAGGTTCACATTGCAAAATAAAGCTATCATAAGTTACTGTGGTTTCTAACTGTAAGCCACCTTCAGCAGGACTCTGAAGAGGGATCATAGACATTTTCTAAATAAATAAAATAAGGATACAACAATACACCCCACTAAACTTTCCCTTCTCACTAGATACAGTGTGAAACAGACTTTTCTCTGTGATACACCTCTGAAGATGCCAGCCACAGATGCTGGCGAAACATTAGGGAAAAGGTTGCCTTGCTGGGCAGAGACCAGGGTTGACAGCAAAAGCTTTCCTGATCTTCTGGGAGAGGAATAAACAAGGTTTGTAAGTCCATTCCCTCACAGTTCTAATTTTTTACTTGATTGTTAGAAGTCTGTTCAGCATCTCTGATACTCTCAGGCTTGACTTCTCTCATCTCTTTAGAGTAATGGAAAACCCTTCCCAGAGAGGTGTAGAGGGCTCCTATGCTAAACCACCCATGATAAGAAATATAACTTGGTTCTTTTTAGGATTTGTATTTGTCAGTTAGGAAAAAAACTTGTTTACCACATCCTGTTTTAAGGGGAAATTCTGTATTGAGGTTTCATGTATTTTTTTTTAAAAAAACTGTATGTTACTTGAGGATCAAGTTTTATTTTAAGCCACTATGTTGGTGAGAAAGTGTATACATATTTCAATAGATATAAAATTGGGGACATTCAATGACTATACTGCATTCTTTGAGGTTGATAGCAGGTTAAAGGTTAAGAGATGCAGGGTAACATTACCTCTATATGTCTCTAAGGTTGTCAAAGTGCCCAAGACATCTTAGCCTAAAACCAGATGGAAAATGATCTGGACAATTAATCTTATCTAGGAGTACCTGAAACTTGGGTGCTGTGTGGTTTCCGGGCTGTATGGCCGTGTTCTAGCAGCATTCTCTCCTGACGTTTCGCCTGCATTTGTGGCTGGCATCTTCAGAGGATCCTCTGAAGATGCCAGCCACAGATGCAGGCGAAACGTCAGGAGAGAATGCTGCTAGAACACGGCCATACAGCCCGGAAACCACACAGCACCCAAGTGATTCCGGCCATGAAAGCCTTCGACAGTACCTGAAACTGCTTAGCCAGGGTGCACTCAGTTATTTGGCCTAACAGAAGGATATTGTTGCTGAAATTCACTGTCAATTCACCCATCTTCAGAACATGGAGGATTGCCTTGCCTGTACATGGAGAAGGGTGGGTTACTGTATCAAGCAGTAATAGTAGTTTTAAACAGAATTCACATCAAGTAATCCAAAATATGCTTCTTGTAATAGTAAGCAAGTGCTTAATTATCAGGATTAGTCATTAGCGTGTTCTCATTCTCTCCCTTTCCTGTCCACAAGAGAGAAAATATCTTACTTTTAAATGGAGGAAACTGGCACATAAAGCTGCTTTATACTGGAACAGACACTGTCAAAGCGTACTGAAGACTAGATTTTTGCTCTGTTAAGGATGGTACAAAATTCTGTCACACTCAATGTCCACGTGTTTTTCTTGGTGATTAAACATGAAACACTGGGATGAGGTTCATGGTATAAACCAGATTCATTAAAGACCAACAGGAAAGTATAGTGGATTATGGAATATTGGTATGAATTTTTTGTCTGCATCTTATATTGTGGGATCATTCAAATGCATACAATAAATGGAACTTGATAGAACCTACAAGCTACCTTTGACTAAGTTAACACAATTTATGTATCTAGTTCAGTACTGTCTCATCCATCTACTGCTCTCCAAGGTCTTAAATTGAGTTTTCTCAGTTCCGCAATCCATAATTGTTTTATCTGCAGAGGCCAAGGATGGAACCTGGGAGGTTACACATAGAAGGCATCATCATCTAAGAGTCCCCATTTGCATTTCTGACTCTAACAAAATGGTATTCTCTTCAGTTCTACAAGAAACTCCATAGTCTCATCTGTTTTCCTTCTCAGGAACTGGAAATGTGGCAGGAGTGTTACATAATAGAATACCTTGAGCACATACATAGTATAAAGTGTTTATTTCAGAAGGAAAATAAATCTACATTAAAGCTTTGGGAGTCTAATTTTTCCTCCCAGTTAAAAAAATTAAGTACAATTAACCATTTAAACATGACAAAGAATTCTCTTTACCTAAATTTAATAATGCCAAATTAGAGCCCACTAATGCTGTGATAATGATTTATAATGGAATTCTGAAGCTGCAAGCTGTGTCATTAGCTGTTCTCTTTCATTCCAATCTTTTCCCTAAAGTAAAATATTATCCTGCTTAATAGTTTGTGTATAAAATATTTAAATAAATTAGTGCCATTTATGCATAGGCATTCTATCCTTAAAGGTCATGGCAGTTTTGCAGCCAAATAATTACAAAGCACGACACACAGTAAAAACTTATTTTAGTAATTTAAGAGAAAGCACTAAAAAGCTTACCCAGGAAGCTATACTATTAAAGGGCAAGGTTAACAGTGTTTGTCAAACTTAAATGAATAAGTTCTGTGCTGTAGTTCATCCCTATGAGTTCCATTAGTTTCAACTGTACTTTAAATGTTGAATATCCCCTATTACAGCTGCTCTGCTGCTCAATAGACACTTCATCCTGCAGATTAGCATTAAGGAAGACTGGAGTTAGGTGTAAATGTCTATGTGTGTAGGGGGTAAAGGAGTGAATAGAGCACATGTGTGAAAATGTCTTATGTTTCATAAGTATCTATATTTTTAGCCAGCATGCCACTTGTACAGGACAAATGGATAAAAGGAACCCCCTCCACTCCTGAAGTATTAAATGGCATCTCTGAGACTTCCGTTGCGAGAAAGCCTTTCCATTTTACATACCTATTAAAAAAAAAACCCTATGTGAACTGCTTACACCCTTCACTTCAAGCCTTTTTCTAACAGCTTTTAGATTTTTATCTCCAGTGAAGCAAGCAATCAGAAGCAAAATGAATCCTACATATTGAAGGTAGGGTTGCCAGAAACTGGCAGGGGTTGGAAGGGGGGACTTACTGGCAGCGAACAGAGGCCTAGGACTTTGTCATTGGCAATATATTGATGTCACTTCTGGAGAACACTGGAAGTGCTGTCATCACATTGTTTGTGCTGTGGTGGACATTCTGGTATGTAGGCAAAAACTGTTATGGTAGAAGCCATTTTACCTTGGAATTTTTGCCCAAATACCAGTGCATGTCTCTTCCAGTAAACGCTGGAAGTGACATACACAAGTCACGGGCAACAGAAGCCTAGGCCTCAGTTTGATGCTAAGTGACCTTGCCAACTGACTGAATAGCACTGGGGGAAGGATCCCAAAGCAGAGGATCACCTGCCCCTGGCAGGGGTCTGTCAATCCTGAGAACCAGTCCACACGTTGCAGACTCCACATGGAAGCAGCTTGCAACTTGATGCTTAGAGGGCTAACCATATGAATCCCAGAAATCCCCTGAAAGATTCTGTGCACAGAAATAGAAACTGGTTTTACTATCCCAGCCACCACATGTGGCAAAAGTAAGTAGTAGTTGCTCTTAGTGACCAATCTGCCTCCCATATGCTGTTGGGGCAATAGACATATATTATTCTATTGAGTAACTTAAATGATTACACAGAACATCCTATGATTAGGAAATAATTGATTAAATGGGTAGCCCAGCAAGAAAGCAGGATGTCCCCTTTTAGAATCTTGGGGGGAGAAAGAGGAAACAGTTGATAAACAATAGCTGATGATGGGAAAGCAGAAAAAAAACCCATGTGGAATGTATGGCATCAGAGATACAGGCAATAACCTAAGGCCATTTTCCTGGTAGTAATCCCCAATGAATAATATTGACTTACTTCTGAGCAGACCTGGTTATGCTTGCCCCCATAGAAATTATAAATTATAGCATTCTTAATGGCAGTAATTGTAATTAAGAGTTAAGACCATGTTTTATTTTATTTTATTTTATTTCCTTAGCTGGCTTTATAATTTGAAATCTGCAAAATTATGTAAAACAAAAAAAATGCTGATGCAATCCCTATGCTAATGCTGTCCCATTAACACAAAATGAAACAAATTCTGAAATATTTTTGTAGGTGCTCTGGGTAAATTAAGTAAAAGCATAGTGGTGGCAATTCCTGTTGACAGATTGCTTGTCACAGACAGACTACATACGTCTTGCTATCAGTGTGAACATTGAAATTAAGCCAATGAACCAAAAATATACTACCACCACCATGAAGTTCTCTGTTACTAGGTCCATCTGTACAATCTAGGTCTTCTCCTTCTTTACACCTCCTTTAGCTGGCAGTTTAATGTGGAAGTTTGGGTCCACAGCTATACAGTCCTCATCTATATGGGTCCTCAGCTATATGCAAACTATACAGTGACACCTCCCCCCATATGGTTTTTTAAAAACAGTAGAATAGGAGAGGTTTCCAAAATAGTTGGAAATCGCTTGTTCCAGGTTCAAGCTCTAGAGTTCAATCTATTACTTATTTACTACATTTACAGCCATCTTTCTACTAAGACACCAAGTGGATTTTACAGCATTAAGTCAGTAACATTCCATATGAAGAGACAGCTAGTAAGTGCAGTGTATGCAAATACAATCAATATGAGGAAACAAATAATGAACAATGTATTAGAGCTACTGAAATCTGAATGAGAATAGCATATTAGGCATGATACAGAATGTGGGTATGATGGAGAAAAATAGCCAACTAATAATTTTTTTACATTGCCAATAAAAGGTATTTGGATTGGAGAAAAATGGCATGAATAGAAAGAGTAATACATGCAGCAAACTGATAATATGTCCTATACATAGTGGTAAAATGCAGTCATTTTCCCTTCTTGAACTATTCTATTACAGTTTAACTTTAACAACTCCATTTGACATAGTTTGCAGAATGACCGGAGTGTGAACCCTCCTGAACTCCTCAAGCAGGCTATTCTGTTAGGTGGGGGCAACAACAAAGAAAGAAAGCATACCTGTTTTCCCTCCCCATATACCACTGACATCTCATTACAAAAAGAAGAGCGGTGGTGTATATATTTTTATGGTTAGTGTCAAGACCCGCACACCACCACAGTCAAAAGTTGTTAAGAATAAAAACAGCTGTTTACTTGCATAATATTGTTTCTAAAGGGAGAATATTGTCAACCAGAAGATTTCAAGATATATTCCTACCACTGTTTTTCAAATCCTTTCATTAAAATGGATTAAAAAGATTGAGTGTAACTGGCAATCAAAATGGAATCTAGAGTTCTTCAGCCATAGTAAACAACAGTCGACAAGCTTGCTCTCCATTCTTGAGTCATCACACCAATAGGAGAGGAATTTTGAACATGAACCCAAAAAGTGCAACACAAATTCATTTATTTCCAGTTTTAAAATTCAAATTGAGCAGCCTGCAGAGAAGCTGATAAGCTCTCTAGTAGAGTATAAAGTCTACACTGGCCTTAAGATCTAGCACAGGTGGATTATGTATAATGAAGTAAAAGGAATAAATATTGTCTAGGTTGAACAAATCCATCACTACTCTCACCTAAATAAGTGAAACAAAGCTAAAAGTGTAGAGTTATGAATACAAATTGCTCAAAACTATTCATAAATATTACATTTTCCACAAATAAAGTTCCTCAAATCCAGATATGTGAATATTGGGAAATGTAACACTATATAAAGAAGCCAAGTTTGGCTGCGGTTTGTTTCCAAAGGGGGTTAGGAGGTCACACACTCTCCTCACTTTACCTCCTTCATGCTAAAGTCTTCCTTACTCCCTTCACTTAAAAACAACAGTGCTGAATAAACAAAGCTGAACACAAGATCCTGAAATGTTACCCATCCTTTGTTTCAAGGTTCCAGTTAATTTAGGAAACTCTTTTTGACAAATGATCTTCAGACTTTTTATATTCATTCTCCTTTTTTAAAAAGCAAGACTAAAGCATTAAAAAAATCCAGCTGTTGTGTCTGCCAATTCTTGGCGGCTTTTGAAATCTGCATACAACTTTGGTATTTTTTTGTCCCACCTTTATAATTCCACATTCAGTTGCAGTTCTTTATGTAACAGTGCATTTGTGGAAGCATGGGATGGAATAGGATTTGGGCTATAGAAAAGGTATTTATCTTCTGTCATGAGATGGTTGGGGAATTGTGAAATTCAGGGTGGTGGGTGGTAGTTAAGGATGCTAGAACTATCAAGCATTTTCAGTACAAAATATATTTCTGCCTTCCTCTGCCCATGCTCTCTCTCCCATATTTTTAAGAAGTGTGAATAAAGAGAAAAAAATTCACTCTCGGACAGTTTCACCATATATTTGGTGCTTTGGTATGAAAAAGGTACCAGGTCAAAAATAAATACTAGCAATTACAGTGTTCACATTACAGCATACTTCGAATCTTTCTTAGTCATGGAAAATCCACACAAGTGCTTCCTGATCATCAAATTCAGTATCAAATATTAAAAACGCATGAGAAGTTTCATTGAAATTTTACCATTTAAGGAAAATATCACATTACCGGTAAGTATGTTTTCTTGCTCACTTGAACAGATGCTAGAGATTCAAACTTGAAGTGAAAAATTATGACCTGAGCATGCATACTAGCTTTCATTCCAGTATTCCACTCTTCAAGTCAGATATCGCATTATAAAGTATATTTAATGGACATACACTGAAGAATTAACCTAGAAGCTTCACAGGAATCAGCCATTGATTATTTATTCTATGTATGACATACTGCTATTCTCTGTATTACTGCCTAGGTACACACAAATGTGTATCACTTGTGAAAGCAGTAAATTGTAATCAGTAAGATTCTTTGAGCTACTTTCAGAAAAAAATAGCCAAAATATACATAGAATTCATTCAAATTATATTTTTTGTTCCGTCTTACCTTTTTCACATAATTTTTTTTAACCTGGATGAGTAAACTAAGCCAAAGAACCCTACACTGACATGAAAATGAAGTATTCACATATAATTTAAAATTACAATAATACATTGATAAAGTATTCCATTTACTTAACACAAACATCTTCAGAGTCAACAATTTTTAAACATTAATTACAACAGGGATAAAATAGCTTTCACAAAGGACAACAAATATAACACACCTAGAGGAAATGGCACAAACAGGAAGCTAATTTTGATATCGTCACAGAGCTTCTAACATGCCAAACTGGCACAAACTCTTACCTAGTATTTAAATGCTGTTTGACAATAAAAAGAGAAGCATATGAGAATATGAGATTATTTATGTCATAGGAGACAGCTGCACTTAAACTACTGCCTTCCCAATAATCCTACTGTACTGTCAACAAAATAAAAAATCATTGCTCTGAAGCATATGATCATTGCAGGAATAACAACAACAGTTCTCTTTACCAATGTGAACAGTGGTTAGTATTGGACTAGATTAGAATCTTGGACACTCAGGTTCAAAGCTCCATTCTGTCATGGACGCTTTTGGCCAGTCATACATTCTCAATTTAAACTCCTTCTGTCAAAGATGGGGGTTTCTGATTTCCTTACAGGAAATATTTGATTCCCTTGCCCTTAGACCAGGGACCCTCAAATAAATCCCCTTCTGCTAGTTTGACTGAAAATGGGTTTGGATTTTCACGCATGTAGTAGAACACACCAATAAAAGCAATAGGCTTTACTGAAAAAGATTAAAGAATAGGTTCAGGCTTAAGCATAAAGCAGGAATAAGCAGGTGCAAAGAAAACAGCAAAATCATCAATACACAACGGTCCCAAAGTACTAGCTTTCTAAATTTCTTCTTATAGAAAATACTTTGCATCATATTCTTGTCTGCTGATAAATTCTACACATTTCTATCTGCAGAGAATGAGGGCAAGTGTGCAAAACCCACAGCTTGAACAAATCTTTCAGGGGAAAAAATCAGTAACAAGTAACAAGTTGTCTTCCAAGCACCTGGTTTATACTGGTCAGCTCTTGAGAAGGTACCCCAAGGGATCCTAGGAGTTTCTGAATGAACTTTGGAAACACTGGCCTAAGACAGAAATAATGATTAATTGCTCAATTACTATAAAAGGTGATGCAAAGGTGATGCAAACCGCATGATGGAGCTTAGAAGATAAGTATTTTTATTACTTTCTTCTAATCATATTTTCATTATTTTTATTTTCAAATAATTATTTATTACTTTCTTCTAATAATAATAATAATTTCATAAGGCTCGTGTAATTTGTAAGGCAGAGGTTAAGATCTAAACCAGGGATTTCCTAATTTGTAGTTCAGCCTCTTCATTTCTATACTACACGAGCCCACATGCATGTTTCAGTTATTTATAGTTGCATATACTTACAAGAAATAACCTGTCATTCTCAAGTTATAGACACCAAATTTTAGTTGGTGGACATCTTGTAAAATATATTTCCATAATATTCTGATTTGTATTTTTTTGCTAAAAAGTGATAATTTTGTCAACTTTTGAAAAAACAACAACCAGATCCTGTGGTGTAGTAGCTAGAGTGCCAGATTAAGAGCTGGGAGATGCAGCCTCAAAGACACTCTGAAATGGAAGGTTGCTGATGATCTTGGACAACTTCACACTCTTGGCCTAACCTATCTCACAAAGTTGCTGTGAGAATAAAAATGGAGCAGAGAACAATGGAAGCTACTTTAATCCCCTTTGGAGAGAACGGTGGGTTATAAATAAAGCAAACAAAAAAAAATAAATATCCATGAATAAAGCAAGTTCAGCAGGGATATATTTTCCTACTCCCAATTGGCCATGCTGGCAGGAGCTGATGGGAATTGTAGTCCATAACATCTGGAGTGCCAAAGGTTCGCCACCACTGGCCTACTCCATCCCCTTATAGCCCTTGAAAATGTGCTCATGAAGGTCACATGACTTAGGAACAGAAAAAGGGACTTCAACTTAAGACGTGATCTGCAGAAAACATGGATCCCCCTTGCAGAATCTAAAGTCCCTTCAACTTTTGCCCCTTGGATCCAAACCATATGGGTTGAAATCAACCTACTTCAAGACTCATTTGAATTTCTTTCTTCCTCACTTTCCCATTTGGGATATTCAGAAAATCTCATTTCAATTTCTATCCAATTGTAATTTTCCAACCTTGTGGGGATAGCAAATACTGTCAAAGTTTCATAAATTAGTTTTTGTTATAATCTTTACTTTAATTAAGAGAATATGGAAAAAAACAGTACAGAATTGCCAATGAACTACATAATATATTTCTAAGTGTCTGCAAAGATCTTGACAATATTTGGCAGCAGTGACATTTCATTTTGAAGCTTCTTAATCAAGTTTTCAAATCAATTTATTCTTGACTTTGAAGTAAAATGTTTTTAAACTATTCTAAACAGAATATGATAAATTGATCATTTATACCCTTATGCCAAAAATCTGCACTAAGGTAATTGCCACCAACAGGCAATATACTGTCATACTTCATGACTTGCCTTGACAGTACAGATGGCATACTCAATTTTAGGTAGCTGTGCCGACATTGCAGCCATTAACTGTATAACTGTATACAGAGAGCAAAATCTCTTTTCACGTCAGCTGTTTTCTTTTTTCGTGTAACAATTTTTTATATGTACATAAAAGCAAACATTGACCAGATTATAAAGTTATTTCACAGCAACTTCCAGTTTCTTCTGTACCAAATATTAACACTTAACTTACGACACTAGCCCATTAAACATAAAAATAAAATTAAATCTTTAGCATTGTTATTAATAAAAAGTCTCACTTCTCTATTGGATCTTATTTTAACAGTCCTTAACCTTCAAAACCACTAGCCATCATTTTAATCAATTTTTCTAGATATTCTATTAAGAGTTTCTCAGATCTCTCTGATTTCAACAGCAAAGAACTGAAGCAAGTGTAAAATTTGCTGGCCCCCATATCTTGATCGCCTAATCAGTTTGATTTTGTCAGATTTCAGAAGATAAATAAAATTGGTCCTAGTTAGGAATTGGCTAGGCCACCAAGCAAGTCCAGGGTTGCTATACAGAGACAAGTAATTGCAACCCACCTCTCCTGCCTTGAAATCAATATGGGGTCAGCTGCAACTTTATGGCATTTTACACACGCACGCGCGCGCACACACACACACACACAGAGGTTGCTTAATTTTAGCTGCCTGTTAAATTTACCTTTGCAGAAAGGAAGAAGGAATATTTTTTACCATAATATACTGCAGAGGACTTGCAGCCCCAGACCTCAGCTCCAGCTCCACCATTTCAGCTCCAAATGTTACCATAGCACAGGATACAATAGCACAAGGTAACTGGGTGCGTCCAATCAGCTTCTCTTTTGATGAAACCCCTCCAAAGTGTGGTGTGGACAAAAGCTATGTGATGAGAATTGGGTGAAATTGGGTGGAAAAGACATTTTGATCCACTCATTAGGAGTAAAAGCAACAAGAGTCCAACTCCCTGTGTCATCTGTGTCATCTTTGTGTTGCCTTCTGGTGTTTTGTGGATCTGTGGCAAATGGACCGGTACAGTATTACTCAGAGTTTGGAATGGAATATGTAATATAGGGATGATAGGGGCGACTGGACTCAAATTCTACCCAAAGGAGCAGCCCCTCTCAGCTTGGGACCACCAGTTTGGGTGGAATAGGATGAAGAGGGAATATGATAGTGAGCTGGGGTATGATCCTGATTGTACATACTTAACTGAAGCTGAATTATTTGGGGCCATATTGTTGCCTGCAGTGGGCGTTGGTCTTAATATCTGCCAGTTGTGTACAATATCCGCCCAGTTAGAGATTTTAGCAAACATCTCAGCCAAGGGATTGCAGGCTATACAAATTGAGGTGGATTCTTTGGCTCAACAGATGGCGCAGCATAAAATTGCATTAGACTATCTTTAAGTAGAGAAGAGAGACAGTGTTTTTGGCTAAATACCACCTGTTGCCACTACATAAACAAGTCAGGGGAAATAGAAGAGGATATTAACAAGTTACACCAAGTGGCTGAACAGGTGAGAAGGACATATCAGAAAGAAGGTAATTGGTAGGAATGGTGTATGGATTGGATTCCTTGGCCTTGGGTAAATAACGTATTTGTGTGCATTGTGATATTAATAATAATAATAATAGGGATTTTCATATGTGTATGTTTAACCTGTTTACCCCTGTTTAAGAATTGCTTTTGCCATTTCAGTGATAACCACCATGGAAAAGTATCACTTCATGCTTTGGAAATGAAACAAATTGAAGCTGAAGCTAAAAATCAATATGCTGCAACCTTGATGCCTTGAAACCAGGGTATGAAATAAAAGGGGAGGAGTTGATAATAATGAGGTGTGCTTCAAGACAGAAGAAGTAATTTAGGATGACCTTTGTTTATTCATTCGTTTTTGCACACAGCCTGTTAGTTTTTGCACTCAGTGTTAAGTACCATACATGGCAGTTTTTTTTAAAATGTAACCCTGCAACAGGATAGGTTGTGAGCCCTGATGATCCGACCAAGGGTTATAGGGACAGGGATAAGGAGGGGGGGGGGCGTATAAAAGGGTTCTGTCAAACGTTAACAGTTTTGAGCCAGCTTCTTTCACTCCTGCGTGAGTGTTGGCTTCCAATTGCTGCAGATGTCAAATAAAGTCTTTACCGGTTAAGAAGGAATCTACAACTTTGGGTCAGCATTTGGGACCCTAGACACATACCTAACATAACGTCTCTACTTACAAAGCCAGCCACGCTAATGTCTTCATTTGCATAAAGTCTTGCTTGTTAAGGCCCCAAAAACTTCATCAGTGCCAAAATGTAGCATTTTTTCTCACTGGCCACACATCTTACACCTTCCCACATTTTCCATCTTTCATATTTTAAAGGGCAACAGGATTTCCCTCTCTCTACACTTTCAAAAAAGACTTTTTCCATGGTAGAGTAAACCATCTGTTTTCATGGAGAATAGAACATTTAGAAGGCACGACAAGTCTGATGGTCCTCTTGTGCAAATTTAACTTACATGTAGTGTTCCAGCTGGTCAGGGAAGATTTGTTTATGTCCAGCAGCAAGAAAAATAGAAAACACTCTCAAACAATACCAAATGCATTTCCTGATAAGGAAGCTGCCAGCAGTTTAAACGGCACCAACTGTTTCCAGTGGCGTATTTACCCAGAGACAAAGGGATACCCTCTGTCCCCAGGCACCACTAACCTGGTCACGTGGGGGGGGGTGCAAAATCGGCCCTCCATGTGACCAGGAAGAAGATGGCAAGGCAGCAGAAAGTCCTGCTGCCTCATCATCTTCCGGTGCCATCTACCCCGCCCATGTTGTCATCGACATGGGCAGGGTCAAGGGCACCCCCCTGCTGCCCCCTTGCTCTCAGCTCCCAGGGAGACGGCAGCCAGCAGTCCCTCCTGCCTTCCTCTGCGGGGAGGCAGAAAAGACTGCCATCTATTGGCCCCCGATGCTTGCTTTTATAGCACTGAGGCCTGGGGCGGGGCTTATGGGGATGTGGCCATGCCACAAGGGTTCCTACTATAGTATTTATTGGTAAACTGTGTATGGGGTTTTAATAATATTCTACATTATTACATTATGTTATTGTATTTTATGTTGTTCACTGCCCTGAGCCCTTGGGGGAGGACAGTCAAAAAATCCTAAGTATGTATGTATGTATGTATGTATGTATGTATGTGTGTATGTGTGTATGTGTGTATGTATGTATGTATATATGTATGTGTGTGTATGTGTATGTATGTATGTGTGTGTGTGTGTGTATGTGTGTATGTATGTGTGTATGTGTGTATGTGTATGTGTGTGCGCGCGTGCGTGCGTGCAAATAAATAAATAATAAATAAATAAATAACGCTGATTAATCACTGATAAAAATTATCTGGTCCCTAGACACTTATGATATGTCCGATGCTGTCTTGTAAAAGCTGTGGAATTTTGTTCAAAACAGAACCTTCTACCTATTCTTTGGGGAAGATCAATTTCAAACTATTCTTTGGGGAAGATAAATTTCAAACTACACACAATTTCTACATCGCCTTTCCCATGTTTACAATAAAAAGTTCCATTTAAAGGTAATTTAAATACAGCATAATCTATTAACTACCACTTGGTTCTCACTAATGTGTGTCATGGATCCAGCTGCAGAATAATTAATATTTCAAGACCTATCCTCTTAGGGAAAAAAAGTCTAATGTAGTATTGCTGGTGATGTGTCATCCTTCATATTAAATTTGAAATACTGATCCATAGCAACTAGACCATTTCATATTATATTGTTACCTTTCACAGTACATCAGAAACAGGATCTCTTAAGTGTACTGAATGATAATTGGTAACTTGAATCTAACCAAGCACAAAGTGATTTTGAGTCATGTAAAAACCAGGCTAAAGTGATCAGTTAAAACACAACGTAATACTCAATTAGCTAAATCCAGTTTTGACTGTCTGAAAAGTCCAGTGTTTCCTAGGAAAACACACAAAGATTAAAGATTTTAATTCTGTCTTTTATTATGTTTTCTTGCTGTGCTTGAGGGAAAAAACACAGCACTGCAGTAACAGCAAAATTACAAGCTTTATTAAATGTTTCAGGATTACTGAATAACCCATTTCAGGATTACTGAATAACCCAAATGACTATGGTCATTTATATATGCACTTCTTACCCCATGGCTGATCACATCATGTCTGGGGTTGTGGACTCACCCAGCAGACGCCCCAGGGCAGAACAGCACTCACACCGGGAGGTGGGAAATGCTGGAGGCAACAAGGATTAATCAGCTACAAAGGAGTGGGGCTCAGAAGGAGGAATGACTAAGAGGAGCCCAGACAGGGAGGGGGGCTGGCACAGCGGGAGACTCCAAGAGACAGCCGCGGAAGCAGCAGGCAGGCAGTGGGGCTGGCAGAGCTTAGAGGTGGCCATGGCAAATGGCCCCTCCCCAACAGCGGGGGCATCCTCGGAGGCCACCCTGAGCCAAGGAGAGTGGGGCAGGCTACAGAGCAGCCCAGCAGCCCTCAATTTGCCAACGAGCCCCAGCCTGGGCTCACTAGCTAGAAAATGGTGCTGGAGTGGGACTGGCAGGAAAGAGGCCAAAGTCCTGACTGGCCAGGCTTGAAGTGCTTGGAGGGGACAGGGCGGCAGATGGAGGGAGGGGCTAGATCAAGCCCATAAGAGGATGAAAGAGGATATATGTGGGGAGGAGAAACAAGCAGAGGTGGCGTGAGTCCTTAGGGTGAGTCCTCTCCTGTGCCAAGCGGTGCGTTAAAAAACTGCTACCCACAGAACGCGCCCCAGAAACCAGGAGCCAGGATGGATCAAACACCATCCATGGTAGGGACAAAGGTTTGGCACAGGCCCCACCAACGGGGGCGAGGGGGCAGCTCGTCACATATCACAGTGGGGTTTTGCCACAGTTTTTTATTTGCAGAGATTCTTCTATTGTGAAGTGTCCATAACCAAGCAGATTCACCATTTTGTTCACCAGCTGCTTCCTAGTTATTTCTGTGCAACCTCCATTTGCTGCTTTTTTCAGGGGGGGGGGTGAGTTTCAGTGAAGAGTTACTTTGCTAAACCATATTAATTTCATCGGGTCTACTGCAGCATCAATACACTTCAGCTTTTAAAAAAACCCTACTTATTCTTTTGAAATAGTGGTTATAGGATGAGTGGAAAGGGAGGGGTAAGGTAGGGAGGAGTGAAAGCCTAATGCATATGGATCTCCTTTGCTTTTGCTGTGATGGGAGAGAAAAAGTTGCACTTTGAGAGCTTTCAGAAACTGAAGGAATTCTGATCTTAGAGCACATTGAGTTATGAAGAGGGGAAAACGTATGCATAACCAAGAATCCAACCTGAAATAAATGTACGATCAAAGCAAGGGAGACCACAAACGTGTAAATGGCCTACTACTCACATTCAGTGGTATAGGCCTTTATGCTTATGTGGAATGAGGTTCGCTAGCAGTCTGAATTCTGGTGATATCAGGGGCCATACATCAGCGGTACATGCAAACAGTTCAGTTACTGGCATCTTCAGTTAAAAAAGCATATCACACAGCAAGTCTTGAAAGACTTCCCCCTGAGACCCTGGAGAGCTGGTACCAGGGCAATAGCTATTAAGGCAACTTTATACACAGTGTGACTATAGATTTGCATACCTCCAGAATCTCTTCTGAATTATCAACAAACTGATGTCTAAATAATCAGGAAGTCAAGTGAGATTGTAATGTTACTAATGACAGACGATGATTGGATAAGCAATGAGATCATTACAGGAAAGCTCAAAGCGGACCTAAGGAAGTTCAGTGGTGAGAACCAAAAAAATTCCAAAGTCAAAAAATTTTTTTTACAAGGGCAAATCTTTATTCAAATAAATATAATTGAATATGACTAACAGAAAATGACAGGATCCATTGTCAGTAGGAGACAAAGCTTCATAATTTAAAGTATCTGGATTAACTCAGTGAATTCTTTAAAATGCACTCAGGGTGGTTTGCTCCATGAGTTTTCTAACATAAAACCTTGACTAATCTGTTTGTGTGAGTCGGAGTATTAGGAGCTCTATATAAACTGCCAAGTGTATTACACTTCTAGTATCTCATTATGATTTATTTTCATCAGTGAGAAGCTGAAACTACCAGTTTCCAATTACTTTGCTTCCTATATTGGAGGGTGGGGAGTGGGGAATGTTACTCATACCACAGAGAATGAATAATAATGCTTGAAGTAAAGAAAGTAATCTACTGCCTCTGACATTCGCTGCCTGAAAGTCATTCACATTAACACATTCTAAATTAATTAGTACAAAACAACCGCTTCTATGTCTTTCTTATTGATAAAAGAAATTACTAAAACTAGTTGCCCAAATCAGATACTTAGAAATCTACTATGTCCTGCAACAAATCATATCGCTATTGTTGTTAGGCAGTCAAGGGCTGATATGTTATCATCAAATCTTAACTAAGACTCTCAACAGATCACATAAAATAATGCAAAGGTGGATAATGTGTTTATTGCTCTGAGAAAAACTGCCTGAACTGTTTAATTTTTTAAAAAGCAACACAGCTAATTCAGCATTTAAGATTGTGCTCTGATACACATGAGCATTTTTCCTACAGCTGTTAATAGTTATGATATAGTACATAAATATTTTTATTATTATTTAGGATTGGAAAATAAATTTGCACTCACAGGGACCAACGAGAAACATGGGGGAACTACTATCCTTTTCCTCCTTGGTCACTTTTCTTCAGTTCTACCACCTATGTGGCTCAGGTTCCTGTTCCTCTCTTCACAGGCAAACTGACGGGGAGAGAATCTTGCTTCCTTGACCCCCTTCCATACTCTGTCTGCTCCTCTCTGGCCAATTATGCACAATGTGCTTGCCGCACGATGACGGTGAATGTCTGTTGCAGCAAGATTTCTTGTATGGACTTGTTTTCTCAAGCCTCACTTTCAGTTTCCATTCTTTTTGCGGCAAGTGAGACCACTTTTAGCAGGACTTTTAATTTGCTTCACCAGTAGAACAGGGAAATTTGTTAGTGAGCACAGCTTTGCCCCGGAGATCTTCCCTCCACCCACAGCCAGCCTTCCGTCTCCCTTGCACCACTTTGCATGCCTTCCTCCTCATTTCCCTTCCATGTTACCAGCTGCTTCAAGTAATGTAGCAGGGAATTGAGCCTGAACCCAGCAGATACCATCCAGAAGGAGGCGCCAGGCATCTTGATTACCACAGCTCACGGTGCCTACGCTCCCCAGCCCCGCTCCCTGAGTCAAGGTCGCCGGAACTGCCCTGGCTACGGCCTTCCAACCAGGTGTCCCATACAAAGGGACAAAGGGCTCCCTGCCCTCAGGTGAAAGATTAGACCCAGGCCAGCGGATGCTTCACTCCGCCAATGCTTGGCCGATGAGATCATGCATCATGATGATCTCCCGCTCTCTCGACCTCACTTCTCCGCTACCCGGTATACCGCCCCATTAGAAACCCTAATAAAAGGTGAAGCTGGCGCCTGAAGTTACTGAGATTCACGGGATCCCGCACTTCCTGCTGCTGGCCCTCTCCACCAGATGAAATCTCCGCGTCTCGTCTCTTTATTGGGACCTCGTGGGTACGACTACAAAGTAACAGAAAAAAAGCTCACTCATTCAACAATGACCTCTAATTCTCTTGATATTTTGAGATATCAATATAAAGAGTTTGGAAATAACAAGCCTCTGACCTCCAGCAACAGCAGTAGCATCTGCAGCAGGAAGTGTTGTGTGGAGTGAAGTGAAGTGAAGTGAAAAGGAGGGTGAGCAATCTGCTCTAGGATGGTCCCCTTCTTTAGAAGCCTGTGGTCCAGGGAACTGCTTTGCCTCTTTCATTGGGGGAGGGGACAGGATTACTTTTGGAACAGTAATATCAATATAAGTGCAGTTTAAAGAGCAAAACCAGCAATCTTGATTACCAGGTATAATGAGATCTGTGTCTTTAAGAATCACTTGATGGGTGGAGCTAAGAGAACCAGGGCTAAAGAACTCTCTGCAAAAAAACTCTGGGGAAAGAAAGGAGAGCCCTCCGCAAGCCCACTGTGCAGAGAAGAGTCTCAAGGTAACTGTTCCAAAGGGAATGGGCCACGATTTCCCCCATCTATCCCCTTCCCAAAGCCATGCCTGCTCCCCTTCCCCTCCCTACTGTTCTACTCACCATTTATTTGTTCTCCCTGGTGCTCTGAGGGGCCACTATGCTCCCCAGCAAACTCTGATTCACAGATGGGGTCATGGTAAGAATTAAATACACTGATGATGCTTTACAGTATAACAATAGTCAGGCCCCTCCCTTAAATTATAGAAGTGGAGGAAAAAGAGTCACTAGAGAAAATAAAGCAGTAAAAGTAACAAAGTATCCTTGCAGATTTGGTTCTGTGAAAGAAGGATTATAAATAGAATAAACAAACCAGGATTGTTCTGCTACAATGTTTAGACAATTGATTACAAAGGCAAGTTCAATTAACTAGGAATCAGGTAAGTATTGACGAATCCATGGGTGGGAAGCACTGACTTAGGCCCTTTCCGCATGGGCAGGTGAGCGGAGGTGCACCAGCGTAGTTAACTGTATGTAGTGAATGCCAGTGCATCCCCCGGGGGCTGTTTACATGAACAGCCCCACTGGCCCAGCAGCCAGCGGCATGGCCTTTGCATGGGCTGCTCCGCTCCCAGTCCCATCTTACCATGTCCCAGTTACCAGCGCTCTGTGGAGGCCAGAGAACACGCCCCCTTGGCTATGGCGCTGCCTCCATGGTCAGAGGCCAGGAGGCATGTCCCCTGGCCTCCGCAGAGTGCCAGCAGCCAGGACTAGGTAAGACGGAACTGAGAGCGCTGCGGGGAAAACGCTGGCTTCCCTCTGGTGCAGTTTGCTCGACACCAGGTGGAAGCTGGCGTTTTCCAAAAGACTCACTCAACGAGCGAGTACCAACAAGTCATTGTGGGGGGAATGCACCTCTGCCGCAGTGCTCCAGCAGTGGCCGCGGTACGAACACCTCCCACACAACTGTTTACTGACCCCACACCACTCTACATAGCCCGTGTGTAAGGGGCCTTAGAGAAAAGACATTCCTTCTCTCTTACACACATTTTATCCTCACAGCGACCCTGCAAAGTACAATGTCTTAACAAACAAATAACAAATAAATGTATACCACAGGTTGGCAGCTGAAGATATGGTTGGTTAGCTGTATGTAGAAATCTCTGTTTTGAACACAGACATAAAAACACACTATATGTTTGGCCTCCCAGCCTTCTTCATTCTGTTTCTATAAACCCTAGTGTTTCTTTCTGTTCACTAACACCCATGCAATTTAGTCGCCAGGTTCTTTTTCCACTACTACTTGCAACACCCCAATTCCTCCAATCCATCTGTATACCAGTCCTTTCTACTCAATCCACAATCTGTCTCTCCTTCCCCAAATTCTGGCTGTCGGAAACTTATCTTGTCTATTCTGGCCCTTATTCCCTTTCTGTATTCAAGCCATCAGTCCTACTTTGCTTTTGCCTTTTTTTTAGTAATACACATAGTCTTCATTTCTATTTAAATCAAATATGATCGCATTAAGGCAAGACAATAGAAAGATAATCAAACTGATTAGGCTAGAAATGAAAGCATACGAAGCACATATTATTCCTAGCCAGATGAAAAACAGTGCAAATAAAATAGTGGTTAACATAAATTCTCCAGTAACTGACACAACTATTCAATAACTGATATAACTATTTTTATATTTTTATGTGTTGTAGCTCTGGCTTAGTTTTTCAAACAATATGCATTTTTGTTGGTTTTAATGGTTTTTAAGATGTGATTTTATATTTTGTTAGATGCCTTGCTGCTTTAACAAGGACAGAATGGCAGGAAATAAATTTTGTTAAATAAAAATGCAATAGATGCGCATATGGCAGCATGCAAGTGAGTCCAATTATTACATTATACATTTCTGCATAGCTCTTTTAGCCCAGGGTATACAATATTATTAGCAAATATGCAAACATAACTTTTCAACTTCTGCAACACAATTTAAATACTACATAGGCATGAAATTTAACATTTCCTAATTATGCAAAACTATTATACAAAACTGATTTCAAGTTTTTGGTATTACTTTTAGCATAAGTCATTTCTGCATTGCTACTGCTACCTTGAATTAAATTTTCATGAATTTGTTTTCCTGGAAAAATAATTACATTAATTATAATCAATGCAAAAATGTTATCCTGCATATCTATTTTTCAAACATAATATGAAACACAATAAGTTTGCAAGCCTCAGTAAGAGGTTACAATTCATTGTAGAATGCTAAACAGACTTAAGGACTGTAGGTAAGTGGTGATTTAAAAAATAACAATGAACAAACACATGTCCAAATCCACATAGCTATGAATAAAGGGATGAAATATCAAAACAATACTAAGTCAATCTCCAGCTTCACTGCTTTTGTGACAGCTATCTGAATTAATTTATCTTGTGCACATTGGCATTACATACAATATATTATGGTCTAAGAAAATCAATACTGCTGCATAAGCTTTGAGGTTAAGAACTAGCAGTGAGTTCATTCAGCCTTTTTTAATGTAATGATTGTAGCCACCTGGTGATTTGATTATCTATTTTGTACCTCACTCTGTGAAGGCTTTTTCGGTAAATAAAGTGAGGAAGAAACCTTTGATTCAAAAGAAACCAGTAAGCTTAACTTCATTGATGAGTCCATCCCATAATTATTTTTCCAGCTCTGATTGTTATTGGGGCCTAAGTCTCTCCCCTTGGGAACCAGAAGTCTGCTTTTACTTCTCTCTGTGCAACCTCCAACTAACTTTTAATAAACAGGCATAAGGACCTAAAGACCGAGCAACAGATTCCCAATCGCAACCTTTATCACAATATTCTCTATGAAATTATTTTGAGCGTACACAAAATGTTAACACCCTTCCCTCAGTTATTCTCATGCATAAAGTATACACATTTTATACTGGCTCAGTGCTAGTTTTTATGTTTCAGACCACAGTTGTAGGGCTATCTTATGCTATTCAAGGGGATAAGCAGAAATAGTATAAGTTGTACATGAATTAGAAATTATGACCCAACTGCAGTGGCATAGCGCCAATGGGGCTGGTGGGGTGGTGCAACACTCCAAGCTGGTTGGGGGGGGTCGGGTTGCGAAGGGGGCATGGAGGGGGACAGGGGTGGGTGGCGCTGTGGCAGGGGCACAGGGCACATGTGTGCTCCAGGCGCAGTTTCCCATTGCTCTGCCCCTGCCCCACTTTACCTGGATTCTGACATTGGAGTTATTCTCCCCATGTGATTCCCTTAATTTTTTTAGCGGGGGGGAGGGGGCAGGGTACCAGCCTCTGTTTTAATGCCTTTAACCACAGCTTCATCAGGGGATAATATATTCCCAGGCTGTCAGACATTTCACCTCTTAAGCAGGCTTTTAAAGTCATGTTAGGCTTTCTCGTGGTCAATTGCCAGTTCCATAGCCATCTTTTCAGGTATCTTTTTCAGCACTACAGGTTTGCCACTCTAAGACTGACTACTGAGCATTAGCTCTCCCCCTCCCCCTTAGATATAAAAGAGTGATACATAAAAGTCCCAACAGGTATTTGATTTGCAAAAGTTAGCATCCTGTGGACTAAGACTGCAGTTTACAGCTCATATATTCTAGGACAGTCCCACTAAGATCAAGGAAATGGTCCACTCAGAGGGCTGAGGTTTTTGACCTAAGGATAATTATGTACCTTTTAACATCAGCACACTAGGGAGACTGTGGGGAGGAATGTATTAGTCTCTCAGGTCAATTAGGTTTGGCTTTGAAGTTAATGGTGATGACGACCCTAAATTGCACCAAGAGAACCATTACAGTACTGACAGAAAGACAAAGTACATAGTGAAAGTACTGATACTGAATTATTAACAGGTCACATTACAGAAAGCAGAAAAGGCTAGAAACTCAGCAATTTTCTCTTTTGATGTGCCATTAGAAGCAAGACTGACTATCTTTAAGTACCAGATTTGTTTTTACCAGAAAATAATATTGCCTGCTTTTTGTATAACTGCTAGCATTGCATACTATTGATAAGAAAAGTTTTAATCAGCTTGCAGTTGAAGCAACTAGCAGTTGGTGGGGCCAGCCTTATAAACGTAAAGTAGAAATACAGCACAAACAGCATTTTACCAGTATGTACATATAGGCTAACAATAGATTTTTTTTTCTAACAACATTTTCATAAACCATCTTTTCTTAACATAGGCGATTGCAAAACATTTTTTCCAATGTGGAAAATAACAAATATATAAAATTCTGATGTCAAACACAAAGCATCCATTGCTGGAAAAAGGAGAAAGAAAAGAGTATATCCCTCTCCATGAAATGGAAAGTGCCAGAAAACACATTCTGTGAAGTCCAACAGGAAAATGGGCTCCAGAGTGAGAGGCCTGCTACAGCAGTGAAAAGCCTAGTACGTTTATATACTTAGAGCACCCTGCCATCAAGACACAAAATAAATGAAAATTCTCTCCTGGTAGCCCTTTCTCGGGTGTCATTGTAACTTACTTCACAGGCTAAGGCAATTATTCTCGCATTTCTGCCAGTATGTAAAAGACCATTCAACATATATTAGTTGAGCTTCAACTACAACACAAAAAAACCTCTTTGAAAAGCCAGAAGTTGAAGCAATGCATGTCAAAGAGAGTGACTGACTGACTCTCACTTTCATATTAACAGAGAAGATGTCAGTAAATGATTATTGCTTGGAGTCTGTGGTTCTCTGGGGGATAATGTTAGCCCTTAACACTGGATGGAAATGGAAAACACCTGTCTTCTTCTTCAACATTCACTGGTGATATATCTTGTTACGCTGCCAGGTCATTTCTCTCTTCTTTAAATATCACCTGTCTTACTTAAGAGTGCATTTGTAAAGCAATGGCATGATTTACCAACTGTCTAGATAAATGGCCCAAAGTTTTGGAAGTTACTGAGCTACCAGCACAGAGACAATCAGCCACAGGCAAAGTGTTGGGCTTTGACTGCAATTAAAATCCATTTATGCTCTGTGGCCAGTGCTAATGTTCAGCCTCTGCTGTAATGCCACCTACCACACAGAAAGTATGTGACACAGCCCTATTTCAAAATAGCAGATAACGGTAATATAAAACTTGGGTGTGAGCAGCAGCATGATCCAAAGGACTCTTACCCTGTGGATTGGAGACAGTACCTCTGGATGAACCAGCAACTGATCCATGAAAGTCATGTTGTTGTTTTTGTATTTGATTTATCTCTATTTTGCAGATGCTGAAACCTATGTTGGGTTCCCTCAGGCAGAAAGGAGGAATATAAATACTGCAGTAAATAAATGACTGCGAATGCCTAGGACGGCATTCCTTATCCTTGGGGACTACCATCTCCTATTGGAGGAGAAGATGGCGCCAGCTTGAAAAGGATGGCACCTACAGAAAAGAATGATTTCCCAAACTACACTAGAAAATAGCAGGAACAATTGCACCACTTGTACAACAGTGCCAGAAAACAAGTTAACCAACATATCATGAAAAAAATCAAGGTGAAGACAGGATCAAAAATCAACCACAGGAGTCCCTTCCTACTACCCCATTTGTAAAAATAACAAAGCCATATTACCTCTGCATACAGTGGAAGGTTAAATGCCCTCCTGCCCCTCCTGAGAACAGAAATTAACTGTAACAAATTGTGCTTTCCCCAGCAGTTGCATGAGAGTATTTCTGATTCTTAAGGATAAAGTTATGCACTAAAACTCAGAAAGGCATTATGGTGGCCCGAAATCTTCAGGACTCTCCACATGACGCTTTATCAAAGATTGCATCAGCTGAAGAGAACTTACTCAACTAGATGCTAAATTAGACATGATTGTGCCCTGTGTCCACAGGAACACCTCTACCATTTCAGGGATAAATTTCCCTCTGCTTATAAACAACATGGTGCCCCAACCATGATTGGGACTGTGTGGGGGTGGGAGGAGGGAAGAGGGGAACTGCTGTTTCTCCTGCCTGTGTTCCAATTCTGAGGGCTTGTGGTTTTGAAAATGGAGCAGAGGGAAGGCACCAACAGCTTCTCCTCCCATGCCTTGGTCCCAATCAGGAGCAGGCCCCATGGTGTTTACAAATGGAGGGAATTTCATCCCTAAAATGGCTGAGGCGCCCCTATGGTAGAAGCAGAATTTGGATCTAATAGTGCCAAAAGAACACAGAAATGCTCCAGCTGCTGCCCTTCAGATTTTGCCCATAGTGACCCTTCTCAATGACCTAGACAATAAGAGCAACTGAAGGTGGGTGCTCCACGTGCCTTTTCACTGCTGAGGCCAATAAGCCTGTGGTTCAGCTCTGCACACTGGTGCGCAATCCCATGCACAATGCTGGGCTGAGCAGGAGAATTGTCCCTCACCCAGAACTTCTGTGTTGCTAGTGGGGGAGTCTACCCTCCTAAAGGCTGCTCTGGTAGCTCCTGCTGCAGAGTGGTGGTAGTTAGCTCTATGAGGGAAAAACTCCCTGTCAGCCATTTTGCAGGCCTTTTTGGCGGGTCGGAAGGTCGCTAGTGAATGTCCCTAGAAGAGAGAGCACACAACAATACAAAAATTCTAACAGCCTAGATACAAGTAGGAGGGGAAAAAAGCACAAGAAGAGACACAGAGAAAAGACAAAGACAGGAGGACAGATCAGGCACCAAATGCTGTGAAAACAAGAATCAAGTGCAGGAGACTGAAGAATACTGGCTAAAATGGAGCCGGAGCCTGAGCCTTGACAGGAAGTGACGGAATTCTTTTTCCTGCCTCCCTGAGATGGGGTGGAAATCACCCACCAAGATGTCCTCTGCCTCCAAGAAAATACTTGTTTCCTGTGTTTTCTCTGAATTTATCCACTGTTAGCCTTAGTTTTTTTTCCCTTTTGCTCACTTTATGTCCATTCTTATGAGGACTTGAACCTGCTGCTCAAGCACCTAGTTGTTGAATAGACAATCAATGCCAGTTTCTGAAATATTAATCAGCTGTTTCATCATACTTTACACTTGTATGAAATGGAGGTGAAGCTGATTTATATTTAAGTCATAGGCCGTTTCCGCACGGGCGAAATATGACGTCGTGGAAACGGTAAAAGAACCGCCATATGAGAGCTGCTTCAGACGCCAAGAAGCGGCATGGAGGTATGCGCATTCGCTACCGGAAACGCTTAAACCGGCGCTAAGACGCCGTGATTCAGAAAACGCTTTAAACCACTCTCTTTTTTTTCCCAGACGCATCGACGCCGCGACTCGTGCTTAACAGTCGCAGCGGGAGCCGCCTTCAAAATGGCGACCGCCAGACGGCCAAGTTGGGTCAAATTCTTTTCCCCAATAATAATAATAATATCGCCATCCCTGGTGCTTTCCCTGCATGGCCAAGCACCTTTCCCAGACCCATGCACTGGGACTGACAGTAGCTGGGAGGGGAGGCACTGACAGATGGGGACCGGGCAGGACATCAGGGCAGTCATCAGTTGTCCATCGTGACTGCTGCGTTTACGACGTCTGGCCTGCACGGTTTCGCAGGCGCGCAGGGCGCAACGTCACGAGACGCCGCTTCCGCGAGCGCTTCAGTGCGAACCGTCAGATTTCTGCTGGCCATGGACGCAGCTCTGCCTGTCTGTGTGAACGCTTTTTGTCGTATGCGTCGCAATTTGCGACGTCATCGCGTCGCTGCTTTTGGCCGTGCGGAAACGGCCATAGAGAAGAAAGTCATAGAGAAAAAATTCAGACAATTCAGTGGTAATGACAATTACCTCTGCCCCCCCAGAACTGTTGTCTGTCAGTCTGCAGTAAAGGGATCAGCCAGAATATTTCCACCCATGAGCAGTAGAAGTCATTGTCCCACAAAAAGTCAAAACTTGGTACAGCAGACTGGCAACAAAGGATGTTAATGTTTTGTTTTGTTTTTGCTCATGAAAATACAGTGAGGCCACCAATAGGCCCGAGTCCTATCTTATTGAAGGCAGTGATACTGTCTTGGAGGAGGAAGGGTATTTCATGGTGCTTAGATGAGAGGGCAATACCACATGATTATCATTGTGATTGCAGTATATGACCAAAGGTAATAAATGATGGGGGACAGTATGATCCAGCTGCCAAGAGAACAGGATGCACACAAGCTTGATGTGTGCTCCATGGTTGTTCACATCATTACTGGCCCAGCTATTGGGAAAAACTCAGGTAAGAAGAAAGAGCAAAAGAGCTATGCTTGGTGCATACTACATCCAGATGTAGAGGCAGAGGAGTCCACTTAATTCCTTACTCATTAGCCTGATTGTCAGGAATAGATGCCTTAGAGTGGGGTTGGATACCATGCCTTTCAGTGGCGCCAAATGGTAGCCACTACTGCTTACTCCTGGTCAAGCCACAAGGAAAAGGCAGAGTGGGGAGATGCAAAAAAGAAGACAAAGAAGCTTTATCACCCTTCTAGTGAGGGATCCACTAGAAGGAGAGTGACAGTAAAGGAAGGAGGGTGGAGGAATCAAGTGATAAGCAGAAAACAAGATTTTAAGGGACAAAAATCTGTTCTGGGCCCTTACATTGGAAGAAGTTCAACTGCTTTGCAGCTTCTGTGTCACATAGTAGGACCACTTAGGGAAGAAGGAACCCTTTGCACTAAGACACACACATTATGATACATATATGATGTGGAGAAAGCTCTATTTCCTGCTAAAAGTCTCCAATGGAACAGCAAGTTATTTTACCAAATTCGTCCTCTGCTGATAAAACAATTCTAAATCTGAACCAGATTGAACAACTGAACCAGACTGTGGGTTGAGTTCTCAGCTATGGTTAGTACAACACTTAGTTTGCCCTTATATCTGAACTGAACTTGAAAAAAATGCATTTATTAATCTGAGCAAAAAAGTATCTTTATGCAAAACTTTATGCTCTTTTGGAAAAGGAGTAGGAACTCAGAGGCATGTGATTTATGTGAAATTCACCTAGGGTAAAAACTGTACTGAAAAGCAGAAGAGTTAGCTTAGGGCAGCACTTTCCCCTTTCATAATGAAGAGATGGAGATCTCACTCCAAGCAAATCTGGTTAATTGGTAGGATAGTCTGAACTGTCTGAAAATGATCTATAAAGGTCTTTACATTCTGCATATGAATAGCATTATAATGTCTTGTTAGAAAAGAGCAGAAACGAGTAAAAGCTATTTATTTTGCTTTGTTCCGAATTAGAAATGTTCAAAACCCTCCTGAGAAAAGATGCTAATCTTATCGAACTATTTTAGTTTCTTTTGAGATTTTCAGAATTGTTTTCTATGGACAGGAGGACTCTCCACATTTGCTCCAGGCAAAATTTGGTGACAATACTTAGGCAAAAAGAAGTCAGAATGGCCTAAAATATAATAAAGCAAAACTGCTCTAGATTATATCAAGTTCAGGATAAGCGAACAGGCTATACACATAGAAAAAAAAATCACCAAAATATTTATTCCATAAGCACTGCCAGTTTGTTCTTCACTGAATATTACCTCTATTTTTTTAAATTATTTGGTCATTAACCACATATACTCTGCCTCAGGGAAAGATGTCAGGAGATGTGTGAATTAATCCTGCCACATCTCCCTGAATTTTCTTTGTGTTTCAGTGTTCCACAGGTCCTAGTGACTGCCTCCCTGTCCTTCTGATTCTTTTTTAGTGTTAGAGAATCTTATTTAAGTGTTGCTTTCATTAAAAAAAAACATTATTACCTGTACTGTTAAATATCGAACTTTGAAAAAAGAGTATTTATACTGCCCTGGATGGCTATTAGGAAGACTTGCCTTTTTGTAAAGTTGCACCTGCCACTTTGTTTCCCATAGCAGGAACAGGAAAGAAAATGTGGGTGTCTTCCAGGGCAATCTAAATGCTCTTTTTTCAAAGTTCAATGTTTAACAGTGCAGGCAATAATGGTTTTGACAAAAGTGGTGCTTAAATAAGATTCTCCAATGCCAAAAGAAAATCTGCACTATTTTCTCCAGTGGAAACAGGATCCTTTCACTTCCACTGCACAACACACAACTGCACTGTCAGGAGAAGCCACCTGACTGGGTGTGGCATCCTGCACTCTGATTGTCCTAATGGCTGTGATGCAGGGGGGAGGGGGACAGAACTATTTGAGAGGCTTTTGGACTTGAGAGTTCCTGGTATTAAGAGCAATCTGCCTTAACTGTGTTTAAAACAAAACATCTCTGAGAGGAGTAGTTCAATCAAAGTGTTTGATTGGTTCTACAAATATCAGCCTGTGAGCTAGGTGAAAGCATTAACATATACAGACTGGGAGACCTGGTTTATTGAGGGGCCAAGCTAAAGACCCATAAATATAAACCAGTGAGGAATTTCTTCAAGTGAGGAAAGAATTCCTGAGTAACAATTAGTCTGGGATATTGGCTTTTGCTTTGTATTCCTCAGTAGAGTGTTTTATGTTTAATTGATGAAGGTTTTCTAACTGTGAGGACTGAGTGAGGGTACTGAGTATATTTACCAAGTCTGTTAGGACATTCAGTGTAAACAAGCCATTAGAATATCTGAAGTAAAAGGAACTGTACCATATATGAAACAACTATATAACATCTAAGCTGAACTGAAACTGAGAACTAAAACTGAAATCTTATTAAGTCTCTGCTTGAAAAACTAAATAGTGAAATCTCTGTGCCAAGCTCTAGTGTGTATATATTTCTTCTGCCTTGTTTGCCTCATTTCTCCAAATTATTTTTCTCCCTTTCCCATCTCCTCTCTGTTAATATACCTTTTATTCTGTTTAAGTTTAAAATTTGCCTCAGTACTTATTTTGTGTGCCTTATTAAGGGTTTGCTTAGTAAGGTTTAAATCAGCAGGCATTCTTCACCTTCTGGGGATAGTAACAGGGCTGAGAGAAGGAGTTTTTCTTACACTTTATGCTATTATTTCTTAAGTACCTTTGATCCTGAAAGGAAAAAGGTGGGAAAAATTTGACAAGACGATTCAGTGAGTGGATTCCATGTCTGAAGAAGTTAAGAAGGCGTGGGGAACTATCTCAGAAATGTTCAGAATAATATATCAATTTACTAATAACAAATTAAACACATTTATAATATTCTGTTCTATTATCCTTTGAGGTACCGTATATACTCGTGTATAAGTCAACCCGCATATAAGTCGAGGCACCTAATTTTACCACAAAAAACTGGGAAAACTTATTGACTCACGTATAAGTCGAGGGTGGGAAAAGCAGCAGCCACTGGTAAATTCCAAAAATAAAAATAAGATACCAAAAAAATTACATTGATTGAGGCATCAGTAGGTTAAATGTTTTTGAATATTTATTTCAGAGAAAAACAGTAAATTAGCTCTGTAAGTGGAAAAGAGGATCAAGAAAAACAATATGGTCTCAACAATAACTTTAAAAGTACAAAAACCTTAGCTCAATCAGCAACCAAGCTAAAACACAAGAGTTAAAATCCTTCAAAACTGGATTTTTGGTCAGGGGAGGAATGTTTATGTTAGCAGTACCAACATTACAGAGTATCTTTAGGAGACCCTCCTGATGATACCAGCCAGGTTTGGTGAAGCTTTTTTCAAGGGGTCCAAAGTTATGGACCCTCAAAATGTAGCCCCATCTACTACTAGCTCCCATTGGAAACAATGGGGGATGGGGCACCCCCTTTGGGGGTCCATAACTTTGGACCCCCTGAACCAAACTGTACCAAACTTGGATGGTATCATCAGGAGAGTCTCTTGAAACATCCCTGAAATTTTGGTGCCACTAGCCTAAAAACTGTGCCCCTGGAAGCCAACAAAGTAAAAACTCTAAAAAAATTAAATATACCTCGCTCATGTATAAGTCGAGGGGGGCTTTTTCAGCATAAAAAATGTGCTGAAAAATTCAACTTATATGCGAGTATATATAGTAATCACTTTGTATGGAATACCTGGGAGCATGTGATAATGAAGAACAAAACATAATTTTATAGGACAAAATATTGCTTCAACAAAACAGAAAAAATATTATTTCACTGGATCAGTCCCCTGCTCTGTTGCACATTTCATTAATGGTAGCAAAAGGAGACTTGTTGCCCAAGATTGGCCTTCAGCCATTAAACACACACTGAAGTTCAATGCTAATGATTCTCTCCTGTATCCTGCCAGGGCAGCTAAGTTAAAGACCAAAATTTTCTGCTGAATGATGCAAGGTTGTGGTCAGTGGATCCTACAAATGGTTAATAAATATCACGTTGATTCCATTTCTGCTGTGTAAATAGAAGGAGAATTCTTCAGCCTGGAAGGAGAAATCATTGGCACTGCTTCAACCCCAAAGTCTGCATTGCAAACTGGTTTCCTGATATCAATCCTGAAGTTACTAGTTATGCCACCCCTTCTCATTACTAGACAAGCATAACATGCTTTCTTTCCTTCTTAAATAGAAAAAAAAATAGTTTGGATTTATCCCCTGTTTTTCTCAACCATAAGGAGTTGCAAAGTGACTTATAAACTCCTTCCCTTTCTCTCCCCACAATAGACACCTTGTGAGTAGGTAGAGCAGAGAGCGTTCTGAGAACTGTGACTAGCCCAAGGTCACCCAGCAGACTTCATATGTAGGAGTGAAGAAACAAATCCAGTTCACCAGAATAGAATCTGCCATTCCTCACAAGCCAACAGTGCTGTGAAAATGGGGGATGGGAGAGTCTAATGTAGTAATCAAAATCCTTTAAAATTGTTTCATATTATTTTTGTCATAATAAAACCAACTAAAAGCAATTTGATGAAATGGGAAACTTAAAAATGAAAACACTCCATATCCCCTAACCTTACATATAATAAAATACATATAAGCAGCATCACAACCTTATTTCATGTCCTAATCCAGATTAGAGAATCACTTTTAGTCTCAACATAACAAGTTCTGAAATGCAAAATGGTAAAATTGGAAGTCTGCAGATGCACTACTAAGATTATAATTAGGACCTGAACCTCATAGCAGGAGCTTTCCTCTAAGCTGTTCTGACGTAGTATTTGATGAATTGTCATCTGTGCCCTTTCTTTTACTGCTGGAAGAGATGCTTTGGATTAATGTGCTCAATACATTTTCTTGCCACATAAACTACTGCTCTTCTCGGAATTTAATCTATTGACTAGATATATGTCACAGAGGTAAAAATGCAGCTGGTGTATATGTAGAAGAAATAGTGACAGCTATCTCACTTGCACTATAAATGGCTTTCCAATAGTGCGCAGTGTCGATTAGTTCATTTTTATCTATCTGTTGAAGTCCATCCATTGTTCTTTCCCTACAACCCTTTCATCGATGTCTTAAAGAAAGCTTTGGCTGCTTCTAACCACCTCTGGAGTTTAGCTAACAAGTAAAAGTGCATACACTGTGGAAAAGTCTTCTCTCTTGAGGTATTTGCTAGCTACTTTTTGATTTTGAATTTACAAGGGTTTTATTTGAAAGATGCTTTGATATTAGATAGTTTGGTAGAGTTGTCAATCCCCAAGTTGGGCCTGCCAATCTCCAAAGTGGAGAAAATGGCTGAGAAGGAATCTTCCCATGCTGCCCCTCCCCGTATCTCCAGGAACTAACCTGAAGTGACTACCCTCTAGTTTTGTGATTATTCCACTTGGTGGTGGGATTATAATAATTTAACAACTGGTTCAACCCCGCCCCCCCCCCGCTGTGCTTCCCCTGGCACCCACTTACTTCCTGTGGAGGAACTTCCTGTGGGAGTGGAGGGGGACAATAGGGCCTTGCCGCAGCCTCTCAGAAAGCCCCTTGCTTCCCTAGGAGAGGGGGCGATGGGGATTTTAGCGCCTTGGAGCAGTCAGGTGGCAAGGCAACCAGCTGCTTTGGGACTCTGAAAGACTCCCTTATCCCCTGGGAGAGGTGGTGATGGGGCTTTTAGCGCCTCAGAGCAGCTGGGCGGCAAGGCATCCAGCTGCTCTGGGGCTCTGAAAGCTTCCTCGCTCCCCTTCCTCTGAGAGAGGGGTTGATGGGGATTTTTGCACCTCGGGCAGCAAGGCATGTGGCTGCTCCGAGGCTCTGAAAGCCACTTTTAACAACTGGTTCCCCAAACTCAACAAAAAATTAGGTATCGGTTCTACTGAACTAGTACAAACTGGCTAAATCGCACCACTGATTCCACTGCTGCATTTCCAAAATTTTGTTGCTCTTTTATTTTTTTATTTTATTTGTTCTATATTTTAAATATATTTATATTACATAGAGTCATACTGTCTCCTTGCAACTTTCATTAAACAAATAAAACTGTTTAGCAAAATTGAAACTTCAGGGCTAGATCTATATAACTTCAGTTTTAAAAGATGAAAAAATTGCAAAATTTACTGATTTGTAACAAACATAGCATGAGTTTAAACTACAAATATCATACTTTGTAAAAAATTAGGTAGCCAACTTTTATAAAAAAATTACTAAATTGTAGAGATCAACAACTTAGTTCATATAACCCCTTTTAGCAAAGCCGTGGCTGTTCTATGTTCTGCACAGACCAAACAACATTGCTGGCATTAAATAAATGTGAAAGAAGACGGGGAGGAATGCTACCCACTCAGAATGAGTAACAAGCTTCAATTTTATGTTGCAAATTTTATCTAGCAAAAACAGCACTGATAAATCAGAACAGCAAAGAGCAGGTTGCCTGGCAACCCTTTCATTTATTTGATTGTAACAGGCAGGTCTTTTTTGTGGTTGTAGTCAGTGGTAGTGTTCTTGGTAGAGTACAGTGCAACCTTATAAATAAGTAGTGGTTCATAAAACAAACAACCAGCAACAACTGGTAACAACCACTATCCCAAAGATGGTAATGATATGAAAATCATAACATTCCAGTTATAAATGATGAAAACTTTGCCCTTGATGGCCAGTGACTACTGCTACTTCTACTACTATCAGTTACACAGGGTTCAAATGAACTTAGGTGAAATAATGAGCTCATTTACAATATTGTTGAATGCTGTGTGTGTGTTTGTGCGTGCGCAATTTATCACTGGGAATTAAATGGGGAAAAGTACTAAACATGAACAATGTAGAACATGCAATCTTACAGGAACTGAAGATTAATACAATATTTTCTTGTACTTTTCCCACCTTATAAATACTACTATGTAGAATTTTAAAGGACTAATTAAAATTATTTTATTCTGAGTACATATATATGGGGAAATATCCATGTAGTGACAGAAGGCATGGTACTACAAAAGGACCCTATTTGAGAAAGGCATCTCCAGTAGTTCTAGGAAGCAAACATGTCCCAGCCTCTGCAGAGTATGAGATGAAAAATAAATAAGTCCTTTTTGACCTATTTCTGGAGTCAGTTCTACATCAACTGCACTTAGTTTTGTTATTCCAATAATTACTTTAAGCACCCCATTCATCATTAATACATCTTAATTCTAAAATTACAAGAACTTTACCCTTCTAACTGGCTAGGTCAATCCTTCTACATGAAGTAGCTTCCTTCTGTCACATACTTCAGCATTCATTTTAGAAAAGATGAGAGGGAAAAGATATGTCCATTGTAGCTGTAACTGTTATAATCAAAGAAGTTGCTTCCAGTTGCCCCTTATTTTTGCATTGATGTATACAATGTCCAAGGGACCTGAGAACACTAACTGAGGCTGGATTTCAATGAGTGTTACACAATCCAAGAATGACATATGAATACCTTCACTTGAAGCCTGGGAGTAACATTATTTTAGAATAGATGTTATTTTGGGAACGGTTCATAGCTTATTGTCTGGCATACTGAATAGACAGAATAAAGACATGGCGAATTTTAAAAAATATTCTATTTTAGTTCCAAAACAACGAAACATTGCTCGTTTTACTGAAAATTAAGCAAAGGTCAGTAATGCATGGAACAATTGCCATCTGACTTATAAGGACCCTTTGTCAAAATGAACAGGTCTAAGGGAGCATTCAGTAAAATAAGAGATTTACAGAGTTTTGTATTACTTCTGATTTTGTGGCTATTAGAAGCATAAGAATCTGTTGCTCCTGATTCCCTGCAATTATAGTAACATTTGAAATTAAGGCTGTAGTGACATAGGAAAGCTTCAGGGCAACATTAAGTCATGCACATCTCTGCAAATTTAACCATTAAAGCAATGCGTGAATAGGATCTGACTTCCATGACACTGCTGCTCTTAGATTTCAGCTACTGCACAGTGGACAAAAGTGCAGCTTCTATTATTCAGTGACATATGAGACACCTCTGGCATTGGATCATTACACTTCCACAGCTACTCGAGACCTGCAGTGGCACTCTTCATTCCTGAACCACAGCATGAGAAATTCTGTGTAAGATGAAAAGGTCAAAGCTGCAACTTTTCACCATGCCAATGTTCACCCAGTTCCCTAAGTGCTAATGCTGGCATGGAAGGAGTCATAGCCTGGATGATCCTCCTAACTTTCTATACTATTCCATGTATGAAAATAAGTTCTCCTAACTTTCTATACTATTCCATGTATGAAAGAGCACTATGGTGGCTGTCATAGGGCAACATAAGAGCTAAGATTAAAATTATCCAGTTTCTCAGGATTTGGAACATAGGTGAAAATGATAAGGAAGAAAAAAAATAACTCAGAAAAAAAGTTTTCCAAAATACGTCGCAAATGTGAAAATAAATTTTGATAATGCATCCGTGTGTCTCATCCTACTTCCAAAATATACACACATATGCACACAGAAGAAATTATTTTTGCCATCCAGATATGTCAGTGAGTTTTACAAGAACCCTATACGGCAAGTCAGTATTATAGTTTCATTGTACAGATGAACTGTTGAGGACAAGGATAATATCCAACTAGTTCCTAAAACAGTTAAAATTTGAAGTGGGTTTCATAGATGTACTTGCGCACAACCACATAACCGAAAGGAAATATCTTGACACAGATTTCCAATGCTGCCCTAAATTATGAGAAATTGTAACCATGACTTATGGACATTAAATTAACAGTGCATATACCCACTAAACATTCCAGTGTAAGAACATTCCAGTGTAAATGGCAAATCATACCTGCGCATTTGGTTCGGGTGATAAGTGGTGGGCCCGGCTGACCAGTGCCACCTTCTCCAGGTCTAGTCAGAAGAACACGAATCTCATATTCTGTATCTGGGTCCAAATGCCAAAGCTTGTATGTCGGTGCATTAACAGCATGGGTTTCTGTCCAAGTACCAGTTGTCATGTGATATTCCACCTCTTTCAAGATAATAGGCCCATCTCCAATAATGGAATTAGCGTTCAACTGAATCAGCAAATAAGTTGGTCCAACTCCAAGCAGCTGCGGGGGTGCAATTGGTCGAGGTGGCTCTGTATGATACAAGGTAAGACTGAAATCAGAATCATCATAATATAGTCTGCAAACATAATTCAAGGTTTTAAAGATCTCTAAAAGCAATTTAAGACTCAGTTATTTAACCAAATAACTCACAAAGAATATAAACAAATAATAAAATGAAAAATGACCAAATATATTTTAATACCTCTGCAAAATTGAATTTAGCACTAGGGGACTGAAACCAAGGACAGAATATATCTACAGAGTTTCTGCGTACATTACCTAGAAGTGATTTATTTTAGGAAGCAATTACAGTAACGCATACTTCCCCAAATAAAATGAATCCACTAATAAACACAGAGGCTTCATTTTCATTCCAGATGGCCCATATTTTGGCTAATTTGTTTCAGCTAATTAGGCAACAATGCTAAATTCTAGGCACACAGGGGTTTCACACCAGCAGAAATGCAACTCAGCAAGTTCAAAAGGCAGATAGAATACCAGAAAATATTTAACCAGACAGGCTTTCAGAATTTGCTGTACTTAAAAGCTGGACTTCATGTTTTGGGAGAAAACAATATGAAAACAAGAACACCACAGTTCTTTAACCCACTTTTCTCTAATCTGAAGATTTGTGGACTGTAAGTAGTTTGCAATATCAACAACCACCACCAATAACAGAAATACCAAAATTATTTAAACCAACAGTAACTTACCTATAAATAAAATTTCCAATAGCAGATCAATTCACAGGGTGGGGAGCAGGACGCAGTGGACAGGAACAGCTTTGGTGTTCCAGGAGGCAGCTTCTTTTTAAGCTAGGATGCTGGTAAGCTCCCCCTCACTGGCAGTCTTCAAGCAGCAACTGAATGAACATTTGTCAGAAATGTTCTAGGGCCTAGCTAGGCTAATATTGTATTGAGCTGGGGATTGGACTAAATAGCCTGTATGGCCTCTTCCAACTCTATTGTTCTTAGTGGCTAAAGGAGAAGGAAGAAACAACAGCTTCTTCCCACATACTATTCAAAAATACTTGTGAAACTAGTCAATGAAAAGTAATATGGTCTTTCTAGATTGGTTTCAAAGTTTACCTACATCAAAGTGAAGCCTGGAATTAGTTCTCAGTTTTCTCTAGGATTTCCCTAACAACCTGACTACCTCCTAGTTTACTATCCAGAGGTCAAGCTTACCTGGGGTGGCTACTTCATCAGAGAACAAACAAATCCTATCAGCTATGGATCAGCAGAGAACAAACAAATCCTATTTGCATTAAAAAATCAAACGCAAGCCACAACTTATTTGTAATGTTAAGTTTGAAATCCTTGGTTTTATGTACTGCTTCTTCTGCCATGATCAAAGACCCCCTAAGTTAGAAAGTCCTTTATCTAAATCCAATTTGTTGGGGGATTAACCAATGAATTTTTATTAGAAGTGTTCAAATCAAAGACTTAATGGAAGATTGATCACCTCTTCCTTACCAACCTTATGTGCTTTGTCCAGTTTAATGTCTTGTTTTAACACCCGCTCTGTCCTGTACATTGTTTTATTTTAACTGATATGCCTAATGAAGGTCTGTTGAAGTTGTTGGGGCACCTTAATAAAATGGAATATGTGGTCTACAATGCTGTTACCAGCAAAGAAACAATATTTTTCAATACAATCAAAATTGTTAATGATACTACTATAATTAGCATTCTTTATTTTGGTGAGATCTTCAGTTGTTTGCCATTTTAATTTGAGCAGCTGTTCATATTAAATTGACTTTTCTGTGAGAGCAGTATAACAGTTGCTGATTTCACCTACATTTTTAAAAGGTTAGAAATCTAGCCAGAAGAAAGGAATCCCAGTGTATGCTCTTCCTTCTGATGCAAAATCTAGTGTTGTGAAAGCAATGTGGAAAAAAAAGGAACCTAATGTTGTCTTGACCTTGTAAGTTAACAGTATTTCATCTCTCAAGTGCTCCATCCAACCTCTGAACAATAAGGTTTTTTTATCTCATGATTTCACTATAATTGCAAAGGACAGCATTTTTTACATAAGCTTAGTTACTGGTTATTTTTTAAAGAGACACAACATGACAGGAATTGTTTCAAAGTACTTATAGTTCTGGGCTCTAAATATGTAGTGTTTTGGAAGTTCTCAAAACCTTTCATATATATGCTTTGAAAAACATCAACTCCCAAATTGCCATCTCCATGGTAACTACATCTAGACCCTATATCTAGCTCTTCTTCAGCTTGTTCTCACATCCCCACAGAACTCAAGCCTCTTGCGCATTCTTGACCATTCCCAACGTTCTCTACTTTGCTTTCACCCCTTCCACAGGCAGACAACACCAGGTACTTTTTAGTGCCCCAATTAATCTTTGGCTAACTCACCTTTCGCCCCATCCAAAGACACAATGTATCTATTGTTCGTTTTTTACACACAAATGTTTCTGTGGACTGTATATTTCCAACATTCAAGGCCATGTGAAAACACTGGTGTGTTGGATTTCTGAAGATGCAAACCTCCTGGTTTTCACAATACTTCTTTTTTGTTTCAACATGTACAGTAGTACATAAATGCATTCTGTGTCAGCTTTGGAACATCCATTTTTGCATTTCCTGCACCGAGACACCATTCTTGCTGTCATTATCCCTTGGCTGCTGCATCTATGTACACCCTACTACCTACTGAAGACATTTGTTTTGTTCTGCAGAAATCCTTTTATCTAGTGTGATTTCTAGACAACCATACATGGTCCAGAGCAGATTGCTGGGTAACAATTTACTGCTTGTGATTCTAATGTAATTCTAGTGTGTTTTCACTGATTTTATTAACATGTTTAACTTTTCAGTACAAGCACAATCTGTCCAACACCACCATGATTTGCATATTTTCATCAATAGGCCATTATAGGACTTCAGGCAAAACAAATAAGACACTGGACATATATAATAGGGAAGTTGACAATGAGAAATAGAGATGGGCACAGAGGACCAAATGAACCTATGTTGTTCTGGTGAGATTGAGGAAGGAGAGAGAGTTAAAATGTCATATAACCATGGGAGAAATTATGGCAAGGGTAGAAAACACAGTTTTTGACATTCATCAACACACAATAGCAAATTTCTTTTTTGAAGAGTAGCACACAGCCTGTTTCTCCCTTGGTAATCAGAAAGTCTGCAACAAACACATACACACACAACACATGTAGTTTGCTGAGGACTGGATCATCAACTCCTAGAATCTCTCCTAGTAATGTTTGCAAAATGTTGGCAGGTACCATATACTTTTTGGCCAGTCACTTTCTAGAAGTTCCTTCCCTGAAATAAATACTGATCCCTCATTTCCACTGGTTGCATAATTATGACGATGTCATAACTAGCATTACAGGGCTGTTCTACTGAAATACTGTAGTCAAAGTGGGATCCTTTTGCTTTTTTTTAAGGGGCGAATCCCCACTTGAAATTGCAAGCGGATCCAAACCTGTTCCTTGTGAATCCGTGTTCTCCTCATCGCAGTTTCTCCCTCCCCACCACAGCGAGCACACAGCAGACACTCCCGGGTGCAGGCATCGTTGCAATCCCCACAGCCATGTGATCACGCTTCATTGCCCTAATCTGATTGGTCGGTGTTCAGTTGGGTGGGACCTGTTAGCCACTTCAGAAACACTACCCATTTTTACCCATTAAAAAACCTGTGCGAACGCTTCGAAGTGAAAGAGCCACTATGAATATCACTTGTCATTTACAGTAAAGGCAACGCTATTTTCTGAAAAGTTTTACCGTTAAACCGGGTTACCAGGCGACCGCTTACTTTGTATTGCATACATTGCCTCCAGAAATGTGATCGCTCTATCAACCCGGAAGTATGGAGCCTGGCCAAGCGAAGGGTCAAAATCCCAACCTGATTGGTTGCGCGAAAAGAATGCACGCCAGCAGCTCTACGGGAACAACTCCAGGTTCCAAACCTTTGATTTCCTTCCCTCGGAACAGCCGTGAACTGTGATAACGTGGGCCTGGAACCACTCTGCATCCAGGTTCTGCCAGAATCTCTTTGCGGATTAACAGGGCTTAACGAAGCCGCCAGAAAGCGGGTTGCTGCCACAGAAGTCATGGGGAGGACGTCGATGAAACCGTGTTAGTAAGTGGCCCGAAACCGTGCTAAGGAGGCAGTGGGAATTCGCCCAAGGTAAAGATTGTTGATAACTGCAAAAATGATCCAATAGCACAAGAGAAAATATATAATGCAACAGCAAAAGAGAAGTACAGAGGAACACGAGCCTGGTGAAGAGTTTAAATAGTGGAACTCCTCAGAGACTTTATGCTTTTGAAAAAGTATGGGGAGGTCCTGTTTTTGAAAAGTATTCAGTTTGACTGTGTACAAATCTTTCAGAATAACACTGAAATTTCAACTTCTGTATCTTTGTAAATAAAGTATTTCCTTTAGTACAGAAGTTGGGACGAGACTAATTTGTTGAATGTTCATTCCATCTTTCACTTCCAAAGTATGTGATTCACATTACCATCTAAAAGGGAAGGGTACAAGACCTTTAAAGTCCCAAATTACCCAAGCATACTACTGGCAGAACACCGTATCTTCAATGTTCCTAATGCCTCAAAGAGGATGCTATATTTAGAAATATATACTTTGAATAATTGCATGATTATTATGAATAAAACTGTATTCATAAGGCTAATGTATCACTACATGTTACATTATTCTTATATTGGAAGGAAAACAAATTCTTATATTAGCATATAAGTTTTGTTTTCAGGTCCTTGAAGACAAAGAGAGTTATAAAGTCTGTTCATGTTGCAGCAAATTATGCATGAATTTTAATCAGTTATTTAATGAACCAGTATTTGTTCAGCAGCATTATTAGTATTCTTCAGAACACAACATTCTATCAGAGCCACAGTAGTGGCACCACCAAAAATCCCAAATGTACACTAAGTTACAACTGAAGCATGTAGTCCCTATATGGGGGGTGACATTACCTAATTAACTTTCTTCTTAATGGATCTCATTCCTTATTCCGCCATTTCAGTTATCACAAATTTCCCTATTATAAATTCAACATTACGGAGTTTATTTTCATACTGGAAGTAATCTGAAAGCTTTTGTATCTTTAAACATAATTTAATGGGGGGAAAGTTGGGTTTACGTTACACAGTTTTCATACATAATAAAATTTGAATCCAGTAGCACTTTAGAGACTAACAAAATTTGACATTGGTGTATCAAAGTTCACTTTGTCAGATATAAGTGAAACCGACAATCCCTCAGCCATTTCAACCAGGTCAGAAGGTGGGACAGAAGCACAATAAGCTTCATAAGAGCAAGGACATATGGAGAGAGGTGAGACATGCAGAAAATCAACATTTGTAGTAAGAAAAGAATCAAAGAGGAGGAGAACAGTGAAAAATATGAAGAATTAAAAGAGAAATAAAAATGGCTAAATCAGTTCATGAAGATAGCCAAAGAGAATTAGAGATTTTAAGGTTAACAGCTCAGTCCGGGGGAAGGGGGATCAGCTCCTGGAGCAGGCACAGGAATGCGCTGCCACCGGCATAAGTGGCACTTATTTCAGCAAGGAGGGCAAACTGGGAGGCAACCCATAAAAGCCTGTGCTCCACAGAGCCCCCACCAGCCTGCTGGGGGCATTCCAAGGGTGTTTCCAGGAGTGGAGGTGGTTTTAGTCAGTTTTCACAAGGCTTTCGCACTGGGAACAACCCCAGCACAACCCACAGATGAAATCAGTGGCATAAGTCTGTTTCTCCTATGTGGCTTTTGGGGTTGCAGGAGGGATTTTGAATTTTTCTTCTAGTTATGCTACACGGAGCCCCTTTGGAAGCAGAATGCCACCACCTTTGCTGCACTGTCTCTATATGAAGTGCACACTCCTCCCGCAATTTGGATTGCACTGTAAAAGAGAGATTGTGAATTGAGCGACAGAAAAAAGACAGTTGGAATTTACTCACTTGGAAAGCGACAGACAGCAAATAGAGGAAGAGTGTCCACATTGAAAATGAGGAACCTTTCTGGACTCTCTTTTTAACTGAAATATGAAAATGTGTAAATCTATGGTTGCAAACAAAACCCGAGGTCCCAAGAGAGGAATAATATCAATTAATGAAGCCATATCAAATTTCTTTGCAGAAACAAACTGGTTTAGCTGATAAACTTGCCCCTGACTTCTTTCCTATGAGGAAATAAGGTGAAAAAGAGTTTGTACTTGCAATTGTAGCAAGGGTGGAGGAGTAAGAACATAAGAAAGAGCCTGCTAGAACAGACCAGAGTTCATCTAGTCCAGCACTCTGCTACTTGCAGTGGCCCACCAGATGTCTTTGGGAGCTCACATGCAGGATGTGAAAGCAATGGCCTTTTGCTGCTGCTGCTCCCAAGCACCTGGCCTGCTAAGGCATTTGCAATCTCAGATCAAGGAGGATCAAGATTGGTAGCCAGTTATGCTCCTTTCAAGATGCTTTTGCACATCACACGTTTCAGGCACAAAACCCTTTCGCTGCACACCTTAGGGTTGAACTCCTAGATACAGTGCATCTTGAAGTGTTATGACCGTCCCCAAGGCTAAGAAGAAGAGTTTGGGTTTATACCCCCATTCTCTCTTGTAAGCAGACTCAAAGGGGCTTACAAACTCCTTACCCTTCCTCTATCCACAACAGACACCTTGTGAGGTAGATGGGGCTGAAAGAGTTCTGAAGAATTGTGACTAGCCTAAGGTCACCCAGCAGGAATGTATGAGTGGGAAATAAGTCTGGTTCACTAGATAAGACTCCCCCACACATTTGAAGGAGTGGGGAATCAAACCTAGTTCACCAGATTAGAGTTCACCTGCTCTTAACCACTACACCACAGTGACTCTCTGAGCAGGCAGAGGTCATGGCTAGTCTTCTGCACCATCAGTGGGAACATTTTGTTCAAGAAGGCATACGGTAAGTTTAAAGTTGGAGACTGAGAAGTCTTTTACAAATAGAGATCTTGTTGTCTTTTGCTGGAGAGACAGAGTCAGCAGCATAGAAGAAAGAAATGGGGGAGGGAGGCACTCTCTCCCCTTCTATGTAAGTGTCATTTACAAGAACCACATTAAAGAATGGGAGAATTCCTCATAATTTTAGGAACTTTTGGACCATTCAAGGCAGCCCTGCACATGTGTAGTTCCCACATGGGAATGCACAGAAGACACAATGATGGAGGAATCACTGATACTAAACTTCCAACCTTTCCACGTGAATTCTTGCAACCGAGTTATTTATTTATTTATTATTAGTATTAGTATTATTATTATACAAAATACACGGCAGCCAGGTATCACTGTTGGTGTTGGGTTGTTGTTGTTGTTGTTGTTGTTGTTGTTATTATAATACACATAACAGCACAGCACAAGTGTCTGGAATTCATCTCTGAATATCGAGTCCTTCCCAAGGACCTAGGATATTAGAGGTATTTGCATAGAATATGTGCAGTTCCTAGAAGTGCTGCTTTCTGCAGCATGTGGACTGATGTTCTGTCCAAGTTTAGGCTTTCCAGATGTTTTTCAAGATTTCTTGGGATTCCTCCTAGAGCACCGACTACTAGTGGGATTACTGTTGTTCTTTTTTGCCACAATCGTTCAACTTCAATTTGTAGGTCCTTGTATTTTGTGATCTTTTCCAGCTCTTTGTCCTCTACCCTGCTGTCAACTGGCACAGCAACATCTATGATCCAAACATGTTTTTTCTCTATCACTGTTATGTCTGGGGTGTTGTGTGCCAGGTGTCTGTCTGTCTGTATTCTAAAGTCCCAGAGTATTTTTTGCTTCTTCATTTTCTGTGGTCTTCTCTGGCTTGTGCTCGTACCAGGTGTTGCTACAGGGCAGGCCGTACTTTTTGCAAAGGTTCCAGTGCACCATTGCTGCTAGCCTATTGTGACATTCAAGATAGTCAGTTTGGGCTATTTTCTTACAACAGCAGATGATGTGCTCCACGGTTTCATCACCCTCTTTGCAGAGACGGCACTTTGGGTCATTGTAAGACTTTTCGATTCGTGTCTTTATTGCATTTGTCCGTAATGCTTGCTCCTGGGCAGCAAAAATCAGGCCTTCAGTTTCCTTCTTTAGAGTTCCCCTTCTGAGCCGCTCCCATGTTTTCTTGCTGTCAACCTTCCCTTCAATGTTCTTAAAGTACTGCCCATGGAGTGGCTTGTTTAGCCACTGCTCCTTTCGTGTTTTAAACTGTTGGACTCTATACTCTTTTGATTCTTTGGCTTTCAGCATCTCAGCCTTGTGGACTTCTTTCAATGCTGGCTCTTGACTTGGATGTATTCTTTCAGGCCTCTTTTCTCTTCCTCTACTGATTGCTTGATGTGGAGCAGTCCTCTTCCTCCTTCTGACCTTGCTAGGTAGAGTCTGTCTACATCACTTCTTGGATGCAGTGCTCGATTGAAGGTCATAATTTTCCTTGTTTTTCTGTCCAGGATGTCCAATTCGGCTTGTGTCCAGTTAATTATGCCAGCAGTGTAGCGTACTACAGGCACCGCCCAAGTATTAATTGCCTTTATTGTATTTCCTCCATTTAACTTTGATTTCAAAAATTTTCTTACCCTTCTAAGATATTCCTTCCTAATTGCGCCTTTGACTTCTCCATGCTTGATGTTCTCTGCTTGCAGTATCCCCAAGTATTTGTAGCTTTCATTCACTGGTAAGCTCTTTATTTCTATGTCATTTGGCATATTCACACCTTCGCATGTTGCAAGTTTACCTTTACTGAGTTCCAAAGTTGCACACTTGTCAAGTCCAAAATCCATTGCAATGTCAGTGCTAAAGACTCTCACTGTGTTCAGTAGTGACTCAATCTCTGCTTTTGATTTTCCATAGAGCTTTAGGTCATCCATGTATAGAAGGTGTGAAATTTTTGGTGAGTTTCTTGCTGTCTGATATCCTTGACCTGTTTTCTTCAGAATTATAGAGAGCGGAATCGTAGCAATGATGAAGAGTAGTGGGGACAGGGAGTCTCCTTGGAATATTCCCCTTCGGATGTTGATTTCCCCTATTCCTGCTCCATTGACTATTAATTCTGTTTTCCAAGTGTGCATTGCATTCTTGACCAATTTCTTGATGTTTTCATGCTTTCCTGTAATCAATCCAAGCTACATGCAAGTTGGTTTTCCTTCTTTTGCAATTCTCAAGGATCATTTTATCTATGAGCAGTTGATCTTTTGTTCCCCTACTATTTCGTTTGTTTCCTTTGTGTTCTGGGGGCAGCAAGTTCTTTCCTTCCAGGTGGTCTTGTATTGCATCAGCTAATATGCCAGTAAAAAGCTTAAAGGTTGTTGGTAGGCAAGTGATTGGCCTGTAATTGCTAGGGATTGCTCCCTTTTCTTGGTCTTTTATTATCAGAAACGTTTTCCCTGTTGTCATCCATTCTTCAATTTGGCCTGTTTGCAGCACCTGATTCAACTGTTGGGCAATTCTGTCATGCAAGTTGGTCAGTTTCTTCAGCCAGAATCCATGTAGTTCATCACTGCCTGGGGCAGTCCAGTTCTTCACCTTTTTTGCTCGTTTTCCAACCATTTTAGTTGTTATTACCAGGTTGTCCATGTTGTTGCTGCTCAGTTCAGCCTCCACATCTTTGGCCCAACTTGCATTTTGGTTGTAGTTCTTTGGGCTGTCCCAAATGTTTCTCCAGAACTCAATCGTTTGTTCTCTGGCTGGCTCTCCTGTGTTTCGTTTCACATCTCCACTTACATTCTGGTAGAATCGTTTCTGGTTGGAGTATAAAAGTTGATTCTGCTTGAATTGAGCAACCCTTGCTTCGAATCTTGCAATCTTCTTTGAAACTGCCACCATCTGTTGTTTGACTACCTCTATTGCCTCACTGAGTTTCCTCTTGTCCAGGTGGTACCTCTTAACTAGGTCTGCTTTGATTTTGTCATTTTTCAGCTTCTTCTCCTTCATGCTTTTCAGTTTGCAGGCATCCGATCGTAGTTTGCTGATTTTTCTTCCCAGTCTGATTTTCCACTTTGCAGTACCTATTTTCGGCCTTCTTTCTGGGTGTTGAATTTTTACCCCTAGCTCTTTAGTAATCACTACTGCAGTGCTGTGCATAAGCTGGTTTGTTTCATGCAGTGACATTGTTTGGATTCCAGCAATGACCTTGTTTGCATCCTTCAGTGAATTGAGCAGATCCTTCCTTGGAACAATCTTCAATGGTGGCAATCTTGTAAGTTTGTTTGTATTGCTCATGTGTTCTAGGATCTTTTGCATCAGTTCTTCTTGCTTTTTTTGTCAATTGGGAACTTTGGGTTGTTTGGGTTGGCTCCTTTGGAGGTGTGATGATTGTTGTTTCTTCCTCCTCTTCCTCCTCTGTCTCTTGCAGTCCTTGAATTGTTGCCAATTTTGTTGAATTTCTTTGAGTGTTCCTTGGTATGTTTTCAATACCATTGTCTTGTGCTTTCTGCTGGATTTCTGCTAGCTCTAGTGCACTAAAAACTTTGTTCCTTTTATTATTATTATTATTGTTGTTGTTGTTGTTGTTGTTGTAGATTTCACAGCTCCCAGATCTTTAGCTGGTTGTTGGCCTTCATTACAATTCGAGCCTCACCCAGAGGCCTAGGAAGTTGTAATGTATCGGCGCAGTATTCGTGCGGATCCCAGCAGGGCTGCCTTTTGAATTTGACAGATGTTAATTTTGTCAATTCGAAGATGTTTCAAGTGCTGCCCTAGTGTTTTTGGGATGGTGCCCAGCGTGCCAATTACCACTGGGATGACCTCAGCTGGTTTGTACCATAGACGCTGAAGCTTGATTTTCAAATCACGGTATCTAGTGACCTTCTCGTGTTCTTTTTCAATGACCCTGCTGTCACCGGAGACTGCTATGTTGATGATGGTCACTTTCTTGTCCTCAATCATGGTGATGTCTGGTGTACTCTGTTTCAACACTTTGTCCGTTTGGATTCGAAAGTCCCACAGGATCTTGACCTTTTCATCATCATCATCATCATCATCATCATCATCATCATCATCATCATCATCATCATCATCATCATCATCATCATCATCATCATTTAAATTTAGTATATTGCCCCATTCCCAAAGGGCTCTGGGCAGTTTACAACAAATTAAACAAAGACAATATAATAAAACCAATACATAATTTAAATAAATACATTAAAATCTCATCCAGATAAACCCCAATTATAGGTGGCACCCAAGATCTTCTTTGTTTCCCACCATAAGGGCCAACATAGTTATAACAATTGGCTGAATGGTATATGGGGATATTATAGCAGGGAAAACGGAATTAATTTCTGACTACTCTTGTTTCCTATAGGATCCCATGCTATTACAAAGGTCTTGAGAATAGCTTTTTCAGGCTATTGTGGGAAAGTGAATCAGCAAAGATAATTTTCACTCAGTCCACTTGGAACTGGAAATAACCATAAACTGAATATAGGAACGCAAGGCATTACTTTCCCCAGCAGGGTCTGACTTGGTTACAATCAATGGAACTCTGTTTTAAACAGTAGTGTGCAGATTTCTTCAATAAATTACTTGTATACATACACAACACAGTCTTTATGATCAGACTCAAGCTATATCCTCAAGAGAAAACCAGTAGAATTTTGTTTCACTAAGGAGCACTATGGGTGCAATTACAGTAGTCAAACATACATACGTTGAAATGGCTGCTTTCTGATTACCTCAACATTCCCTTAGACCTGTACAAGTAGATCACATTATGTATTACCGTAATGCTAGAACTGTACACTAATGACCACAATGAAGTCTGTTAATCAACAGTCAGTTCTACCAATTTTCAAATCACCAAGCAATTTCAAGATCCTAGTAGCTCAGCAGAAAATAAAACACAGGAACAATTTGGATTTTTGCCTTTAGCTTTTTTCCCCCTAGAGAGCAGGACTGGATAATCCCCTCCACAAATCATCCGAACTTTTGTTTCACACATTATCACACTCCCTGAAATGGGAAGCTTAAAACATTGCCTTTCACAGTAACTTGGGGAATGAGAAATGCTCTCAATCTTAATGGCAACCAAGGGTCTTCTTCAAGGCATGAGGCTGCTGCTCTTTTTGCCTTTGCAGATATTATTCAGAGAAGAGATTCATTAATCTTATTCATCTGTTGTTCAGATTTTCCTGAACTTTTGAAAAAGAACCAAGGAGTCACTGTGAAGCTATTACGATTTAACAGGTTTTCATTATACAGCAGACCTATGCCAAAGGTGAGCTATTCCAACTGCTGAGAGCAACATAATGCAGCTCACCATCTGGTGTACAATATGGAACTGAAAAATGTAATACCTGCTGTGGCACACATGTAGAACATTTAGACTAAAGGCAGATGCAATAGTCTCAGTGTATCTCTCAGGCACCTTCAAACCTCTTCTTGAAAATGTCAACAAAAAGTTGGGTTGTTTTTTGAAATGTGGCAGACTTGCAAAAGAGTCAAAAAGTACTTGTAAGACGTACATATGCACATGCAAACAATTTTGAAGATCAATTTTCTATTTGCTGCAAACACAATGCTACTAGGTATCCTTCCTGAAAATTTTTCAAAGAAACTTTAAAAACTATGTTTGTATTTGTTAACAACAGGCACTGTAACAATGGCAACAAATTAGAAAGCCAGAGGATGTCCTAAAGCAGACATTTGGGAGGAAAAAGTAAGAGAGTATGCTACAATGGCTAAATTAACACATCTTGCAAATTGTCGAAACAGGAGTTTGATGAGAAGTGGGAATTGTATTTTTATGTTGCTGAATCAATTACTTAAACAAAAAATAATAACAATACAAATGGGTACTAAATTAGAATTAGAGGAATTAATATGTTAGTAGTTAATGTTGTAAGTAAACTGATATATTCTGATGGGCATATTTGAATAGTATTTGAATAGTAGAATATTTGGCGAAAAAAGAAAGATGGAAGGTTCTCTCTGAAATTTGTATCATAGGTCAGAGACTCATGACAGTGCAGTCATGAAAAGGACTTGCAGAAACGGTATATTTTCAGTGACAACTTCAGGAAAGACAGGACCCCTGAAGCTGGCTGGCTGGCAGAGATTTTCTGGAACCAAGCCAGGGAGTATGACAAATACGTGGACTCAAAAAGCGAAGAAACAAAATCTCTCCTTCAACATATAGCAGTTCTTTAGTTCAGAGCAGGAGTTAAGTCATTCATTTTTTTACCTTAACTTTTTGGCTTACAGATAAAACTGATTTGATTCTACATCTGAGTCATAAAATTCCCGCCACATGCAAGATCTACTTATGCACATGCATTTCAAAGGTAAAAAGCAAAGTTGGTTACTTAAGGTCTATTACCCACCAATGGAAAAACAAACCCAGTCCAATTCATTTAGATGATGTCAAGCTACAAAGTGAAAATCAAAGCTGAGCCCCTTTACTGTTTCCTGCAGTTGCAATGCATTAAATTAAGCCAAGCATTTTGCTTTGTTACATTTTGACTCCACCTTTCAGTTTCTCTGGTGCTCAGAGCAGATATTAATAAAAACAGTATTAGCATGCTTGCTTACAATATAAAGCATCAGTAATAGTAGTACTAAACATTCACTTAAGTACCACCTTTAAAGTTTTACTTTTTATATACCCTTCAAGAAAAGGAAGGAGTTAACCAACATCCTAAAAACCTGTGGAGAGTCTCATGGCATTTCTCAGGAACTCCTGTAAGTAAAGGGCAGGAGGAAAAGGCTAGGCCCATTATAGACTACAAGCATGAGATGGGCCCTTTCCACATGGGTCAATAAACCTGGGATAACAACGGTAAAAAACCCATTGTGGGCAGGAACTTCGCACAGATCCTGCCTTTAAAGCAAGTCTGTCCCAAGTTATTTCCCCCAAAACGTGGTATTCAACAATCACACTATCCACGATTCTTTTTTTAAAATCCTGGTTTGAAGCCGCTTCAGAATGAACGAGTGGGTAGGGAGGTGCTTTTTTCTACCTCACATTCCTTCCCCCCCACTCACTGCTGGCACCCCTCTGCATAGCCATGCAGGCACAAAGGGTCATGACGCCAGACAGCTTGGCTGTGGGGGTTCACTCGTGCATGCCTGTGTAGATACGCATCGCTGTGAAGTTTTTAAAAAGTGACTTTGTGTGAATGCACGCGCCCTGGCCAATTCGCTCGCTGACTGCGGGACAGTCAGCCATGAGAACGGCCTGGAGCTATATCGGGTTCATTTATCCTGGCTTGCAACCTGCATTACATTTGCTATGCAGAAAGGGCCAGGGTGTGAGAGGGACAGCAGGTAGAAATTCCCCTTAGAGAAAAGATGTAGTGCCACCCAGTTAGCTAAGGCTGGCCAGGAATGCTGACAGAAGGGAGAGGATGGTTAATCCATGTGACAGCCATCAAGGCAGAAGAAATACTCCTGAAGTTAAGGGGAACCAGGGGGTAGTCCAAGCACCCGGAGCTAAGATACAGCGACATTTACTGGGGAAGAAAATCAGACTGGTGGAAGAGAGGTGTTGGAAGGCAGGACAGGATTGAAAAGCTTGGCATGTGGCTGACATAGGATGAAGGAATATTCTGGAGTTGGGATGGTCACGGAGGATGGTGTGAGTGAAAGAACTTTGTTTGGAGGACTGGCAACTATGTAACCTCTGAGCAGGCTGAGAAATACTCCCAGTTTGTGAACATTTGGCTCATGCGATAAGTTAACATGGGAAGGTCATAGCCTCATAATGATTAACGTTTTCCTTCCTCCTAGCCTCATCAAGGAGATAAGGGAATTACAGTGGCATAAAATCACTGAATATCTAGAGAATTTACAACTCTTTAATATATGTGATAAATGGTTGGTAGCAGGAGACTTTAATGCCAGGGCGGATAAGGATGAAAGTTGCCTCCAGAATTTAGCAGGGCTGGACATAGGTAACTGTCCTTACCCAGAAAATCAAAAGATCTTTTGACTAACCCGGCAGGGGTGGACTTTGTGAAATTTTGCTCTCAGTTTGGCTTAATTCATTTAAACCCAACTTGCAACTTTAGGTAAATATACCTACTTCTCTATGCATGGTAACAGTATTAGAGATTATATATTAGTCTCTCAAGCAAGTTTAGGACAGGTTTAGAGCTTTCAAGTGGCTTGTCAGGTTTGGAGCGATCACATGCCACTTGTGCTCCTTATGAAAAAGGCAACTCTGAATAACAGTTTTCCTAGCTTATGCTTAATCAGAGCCCCAAGAATTATCTGGAACAAGGTCACTGAAATAAAACTCAGAGAGTTTCTTTCCTCTTCCCTGTTAACTGAAGCAAGGCTAGACTTGATAGCAACAACATCACCTACTCCATTTCTAGAACAGTATGAGGCACTCATGGGAATAATTACAGATAAAGTTGCAAGACATTCAGGTCCCAATGAAACTCCCTCAGATGAATTTTGAGCAAGGAATTTAATAAGGAATGTAAAGAGATGAAAAATCAGATCAGAAAAATTTCTAACACTTTTAAAAACAGCAAAGCAGCAACATTACTTTGAGAATATTTTTCTCTCAGATCCCAGCTAATGCAATTGCTCCATGAAAATAAACTAAAGAGCATTAAATCCTTAAGGGACTCTCTAATAAAAGCAACAAGAAGTCACAATACAAGAGAGTTCTGGTCATTAGTTGCAGAAGGCATGTGTACTTCAACCTTTTTAATGTCAAATATCAGTCCCCAGAATTGGTTTATTTATTTTCAAAATATATTTGAAGGAGACTGAGAAATAAAGGGTTGTTCTTCTGAATCAAGACCCATTGCGTTACTTCATGGAGAAGAGAAGGGATGGAATCCCATCCTACTTCCAGCTTGCTGAATAGCACAACCGCTATGTGACAAAGTAGATAGAAATAAATTTCACGGCATATTGAGAATTTCCAGTAGGTCACCAAGTAATAAATTCAGGTTTCTGAATCTCTGTAATAATTATATGTCATATTTCAGAGCAGTCGCAGGTTTGACATGGAAGTGACCTCATAATGTATCAACATTACAATATATACATTATATTTAAACATTACAATTAAACATTACAATATATACAAGACTGTACAGATGTGTTTATTCTTAACCCTTCGTAAGAACAAATAACATAATCTAGGAAACTGTTGGTGGGTTAGCAGTGCCCAATGAGGAGCCAACCCCTCCTGCCTTTCCTCCCCCCTTGGCTCCACATCACCAGCTTCTGCCTTGACCTCCTCCTCTTCTCGGACACTTGAATCAACATGCAAGGGTTAATGGAGGCCACTGAGAGGAGCAACCCATCCTGTTGCTCCTTTCCCCTTGGTGACCGGCTGGAAGTGAATGGCATTGGGCAATTGGCTGGAAGTGAGTTGTCACTGTGACTAGCCTTTTATATAATAGGATAACTCAATACCCATCAAATGGCTTTGGTATTGCTAACTACTTCATACTGAATTTTACAACCTGTGCATCATCGTGGCATTTTATTCACTTCAATTTGAAACACCACTGCAATCATTTTACAAACTGCCCTTAAATAATAAGGAAAAGTATTTTAGCTGTAGCACCGTCAGCAGAAGCTACAACAGGGTTCATTTTAGGTTCATTGTGTACGTGACCTTTTTAGCTTTTAAATCAAGTATTCACACGCTTCATCCCATAACATTCCTTACTTCCATTCTGTGAATTAATCTTAAACCTTTTATTGACAAAATTATTGATATAACAACTAACTAAGCATTTCTGTAGCAGCTTGCAAAATGTAATTACCTACTACAGTGGATGTAATACAGTTCTAGCCATGATGTCTCCAAACCATGCACACATATTTAAGAAGTGAGAAATCTGCTGGAATCAACTACAAAAAAAGGTCTAAGATTGTCTCTGTACTATACTCTGCAAACCTATCTGCTGTATGAACACATACAGCAGACATACCAATGTTCCCATGGACCAACCATGGCAAGACATGTATAACAAAGGCGTTGCAACATCTACACTTTAAAGCACTGTCCATTGTATCAAGAATTATTATCCACTCACACCAATCTGCACATCTCTAGAACTGGGTAAGGTTCAAATCTATGCAGTATGGTTGGATGGGGAATGAAGGAAAGCAGCAATAGCTCATGAATGCCAAGGGTTACCTTTGAGTGTTCCTGTTCCCTCCACTGAACGACCCTGAATAACCCAGACAAAAGCAACTACAATAGCACAAAGTGTTATGTCTTTTTGCAGTCTCTACCTTGCTTATATATCACCTGCTTCAAACCTTCCAGCAGCTAAATGATACTCCCAAGAATTCTGAAGGAAGCAGGCAAAACAGCACACATCCCAGCTGTGAATACTTTACGAGAGTTGGTCCCTTTGCATTGGTCCCAACATGACAGAATCCATGAACACAAAAGTGACATAAAAATCACAGCTTTCAGAAATAGCATTTTAATCTTCCTAGACTTAGTGCTGCACATCTGAAAGTCATTATTTTACCAGAAATAAAGAAAACCTTCAAAAAGAATTAATGTGGTATAGCAAAATCTTGCCAGCTCTGGAAAGCTAACCAGGGCTGGTACTTGGATGAGAGACCACTACAGTGGAAGGCAATGGCAAGCCACCTCTGCTTCTCAACTGCCTTTAAGCCCTTCGCTAGGGTCACCATGAGTCAGCTGCAACTTGATGGTTCATACATATGCCAAAGGGAACACGGAATGTTGACTGGAGCAGGAGTTGCCCGAGTACAAGGCATTCCCTCAAAGTTAAATGTTTATAGGGGTATAAACTGGCCAGCTCACATCTTTAGGGTAATCTTTTATTGCATTTATAAGGGGGTCGTCCTTTGACAAAACGAGGAGCAATATCACATTTGAAATAATGCGAGATGTTTTTCCTGAGCACCGGGGGTCTCTGATTTTTCTTACAGACTTGTGGATCTGATAATGATCAGCTGTCTTGCAAAAGATGTTTCCCTCCTACAAACTGCTTCAGCTTTGTGATCAAGAAATTTCCAACTTTGGGGGGAACAAATGTCCTTGCCTTTCTGTTTACATGGGTACCTGGAATCCAAAAATTTGCATTTTGTAGAAGTCTGGGGGATTAGATATGTAAGGAAGAAAATTGAGCAGGTTCAACTTGTTAGAAGAGTAGGATTAAAAACTCAGTTTGGCCTTGAGTCATTCTAAACACGACCAACCATTCCCTTAGGAGGCTTATAATGGTGTTGCTTTTGGTTAACCTAGTCGTATTTACCCAGAGTATTTGAGGCACAGTTTATTAAGAAGTCAGTATTTGTATGAAAATCCCAACATTAGAAAACCACCCTTGTTCTTTCTTTCATTCCATGAAGGAACTAAGTTACTGAAGCATTTATCCTCAGGTTTCCATCCCTTAACAGACTGCTGCTGCGGGGTCTGGGCCTGGGGAAAACCAAACTCCTTTTAAGGGAGTTGCCTGAATTTGTACATCTACTGATAATCAAAGAGCTTGGGTATATGAAATAACTATATAGCACACTACCTTCTAACTAAACCTTCAAAGAGAACCTTCCAGTCCCTGGAGCTGTTGCTTTTAAAGTCAACCTCAGTGAAATTTTCCCTCAAGCCCCTCGAACTGGGGAGGCCAAGAAGGTTAACATCAGGGCCCAGCAAAACAGTGGATCAGGTCAGATGCTCTGGAATCCCTTCTTTTCTCATGGGCATGGCCACACAGACAAAATAATGTCTGGGCCAACACAGTAGAGTTGATATAATTTCTTCACCGTGCCTAATATGAGCATGAAAGTAGTCTACTTGCTCCCTCCATTTGCCATCTTAAAGCAGTCCTGGTTCTTGTGGTCAAATTCAGTAGTTCAAAGATTGCTTCCACAGGGCCAGGCTACAGACAGGTTTTAGAAAGCCTGTAGAAAGCAGCTAAGTGGTGTCTACCTGAGTGCTTCATTGTGGTTGGCAAAATTAGTGCTATGGTACAAAATGCTTTACAGGTGCATTCTGAAATCTGGATAGGAAGGGGTGGGGTGCTCTAAGAAAGTATCTACACAAGAATTTACTATCATTCGAGCATTTCAAATCTTAAATATGGGCAGAAAATGAATTAGAAAATGAAGGCCACTGAATGCATGAAAAACCTGGGCTATGATGCTGCATTAACTAACATTTGCAGATTGTGATTGCAGTGAATGAGGGAGGGATGGGCAACAGCTACTGTGGAGATGGAATGATGAGGTTGCATCCCAGAGACTGGCACAGTATGAGAAAAACGCACTTCACTGGATGGAGTGGGTAATTTACAACCAAGAAAGAAAACATGTTAGTTCTTTGATGTGTTAACATCTCATGATTGGAGATATGGTGAAGCGGCAAGCTTGAACCAAAGAATCTGGCACCCAGACTGGCTAAGGCCCTAAGAGGAGTCTAGAACGGGGAGTTGTTCTTTTGCTTGGGGGGGGGTGCAGACAGTGATAGATGGAGATATTTACATGTGTTGATAGAGTGATACTGGAGGATACTTGTGGGCATGATCTGGAGGGGGGTGTACTATGCAACCAATGGCCAGCCTTCCTCCAAGGATGGACTACATGTTCAAGGATGGTAAACTTTGCCAGTGACCTTTATTTATGTTCTTTTTATTTTGCTAAGTTGTATCTAGATCTGATTTTTTTAGTTACTATGAGTAGTGCCCTGCAGTACTAAAGTTGTGCAATTAAATATTCTGCACACTCCCTCACTGACTGCCTTGATATAGCATGCTAATGTAAGATTTCCCTTAGGTGTCAAGTCCCCTGGGCATCAATAAGTGAGAGAGGGGGTAGTTTTCTAGGGTGGTAGCATGCCTCCAAAGGGGCAAGAGTGGCAAGAAACACCTTACTGCCTCAGCTGATAGGGAAGAAAGTCTGGGAAGAAAGCACTCTCTTCTTCAAAGAACAGCAAAGCAGTTATGCTACAGTGATCATTTTGTATGCTCACTAATTGTCAGAGTACTCACATGATCTCTAGACAAAACAGGCAGTGCTGTGCTTGTGCAGTCAGAATCTTCCAGCATCTTGTATCATACTGCAACTTAGATGCAGCAGCTACTGTAACTTCAGGCCTGCACCAGAGTTCATAATGCATTAGAAAATTCAGCTATGCTTGGAAATTCATGATTAGCCTTTTCTTGCGAATTATTAAATAATCAAATATTTGAAGTTGTTAGACAAGGACTTAGGTGAACTATTCTGTGTGAGCCTTGTGTCACTGCTTTAAAATTACTCTCAAACAATACAGGAGCCAAGATGATTAAAGGCCACTGATACATAGCAAAGCACCTTATTTGAAAACCAAGGGAAAAATTAATTAAAATAGCAAAAAAAAAACCCTATTCCAGATGCATTTAGACATATAGCATCCAATTATCCTTTTCATTTTCATTTACACTTCATGGGCGAGATCATTTATGATGTTTCAAGATAATGACCAGAAGGCACACAGAGAAAGATTTTTAGAAGTAACAAATTACCTACCATATTAGCATAAGCTTACAAGATCCCATCAACAAGTATTATGCATAAATATGAGGTAATTACATTTACAACAAGCGAGAATGTTTGATATGCTACCTTCTTCATTAGCAGCTGCCAAAAAACTTGGATTCCTAATTAAACAACCTGGTTGGCTTGCTTAAGTAGAGTAATTTAGAACCTCATAACAAACCAGGAATCATTGTGTTGCTAGAGCACCAACCAGTAGATTGCGCGTAAGCAACCCGGGATCTGCAGATGAATCTTTCATCGTCAAGTATTATTGCTTCTTACCACCAAACCATCCATCATGTTGCTGCGACAGCTTGGAATGATAGTGCTGGACCCTCACATTACTGCTCCTTGAACTCTGTCTCATCCATCTTTTGCATCACGCCTGATTTGCAGCTAAGTATCATCTCCCTGCTGCAAAACCAAGTGTGAACCCCATAATGCCTCTAACCCAGAGTGCCACTCTAATAGTAATTGATTTCTTTTTATTGCTATGCTCAGGGATTAGAAAGCCCATCTACGGTAACTGAGAGAGACGATCAAAAATGTCACTGCTCTACAGAATTCAGATATTGTTACTGGGAGGGGGAGTTGGGTTTCTTTCTATGGCATACTTAAAACATATATAATAATTCCAAGTTACAAACATAGTGCACAGACAGTATAATTTAAAGAAAATAGCTTTAGTTACCATACATAATACATAATATTTTAGGATTCCTCTGATGTAAGCAATTCATTTTGTCACTAGATGCTTAAATAGATACTTATATTGTTAAGAATAGATGTGCACATATCTTGCACATAGAAAAAAGGAACTTCTTATTAACCCTAGATTTATCTTCATTCAAACAGTCTCTGTTTCAAAACCTCAGTAGACCATAAACTAGGCCAGATTAAGTATTGTAATTCAGCTTCACCTGAATACTGCTATAAAAGTTTAATAAATCAAAATGATCAAAATGCCCCCAGTGGAAGGTAGGGATTTTGTTTTCAATTCAAACTCTATATAATTTATGGCTCCTCTGACATCTTGCATTTCCTAGCATCATAGCTGAATTCCAAACTGCTTCCCTTTTCATCTTTACTGTGCATTGGTCAACCAATCCAGCCATCAGATCAGCTCTCAACAATCCGGCACAACACAGAGATGTCAAACCATTTGTGTTCATCAGTGAGTGGCAAATAACAGTAACTTAAATAATCATTTTGAAACCGTCTGTGATGAACTAGCTAGTCAGAATGACTTTTATCATGCTTTTTCAAGATTTCATTTTCTAAACAAACACAACAGTAGAAAGAAATATTTTTTTTTAAAGGAACAAAATTTGTATTGCCGAAGGCTTTCACAGCAGAAATCCACTGGATGTTCTGGGTTTTCTGGGCTGTTTGGCCATGGTCTGGCAACCTCCATAGATGTAGAGGAGTAGCAAGGGGGGAAAACGCCCAGCGCACTGGTGCGTCCTCTGCTCCGGAACGCCCCGTCCCAGAACGCCCCTGCCACACCCCCACAGGGGCGCGTGCCCAGTGTGTTGTGCACCCCCCGTCCCCTTGGAGCTACGCTTCTGCATAGATGTGGGTAAAACGTTAGGAACAAAAATGACCAGACCACAGTCACACAATACGGAAAACCCACAACAGTCCAAGCAAAGTTTTCATGAAGTAAAACAGGTAGACCTGGAATTTAATATTAGTTCAGTGCCTTTATAAAATTCCTTAATTTCTCAGCAGATACTTCCAATCTTGGCAAGACTTACATGAATGGATACAAATTTCTAACCAACAGTCAGATTTCAGTTGAAATAAATGGCTTTAAATATATAATTTGCATCAAATCTGAATAGTTTTAGGAAACCTTCTTGATAGCTTTAGTGTCTCATTGAATCTGATCTGTTTTTTGAGGCATGGAGGTAACCATCTTCCTGCACAGCTTTCAGCATTAATTTTATCATATTAAAGTCTAAGGGACTTGGCAAAAAAGTAGTAGAGGTTGTCAAAACAGTTGAACACAAGTCTGAAAGACAACACTTGCAGACAATGTTTCCTGTAAGCTGTGCAGATGCATAGCCACCATATTGGTGCCATGTTGATAAGGGGCCAACCAGCAGGAGAAACTCTCCCAGATGGCTCAGTTCCACACAGAATCTGGGAAGTTCCACGCAGCACTGGGGAACAATTAGAGCAGTGATGGCAAACCTTTTCGAGACGGGCCCTTTCCGCATGGGCCAATAACAGTGCCCTAGGGACGGCAAAAACACCGTCCCTAGGGAGCTGTTCGCATGGGAGGTGCAGCTGCATCGCAGCTGCGCCGCCCACGCTCCCTCCCAGCGGCGCAAAGCTACTGTTTCCCAACCTCACTCCCTGAGCGAGGTTTTTGGGAAACAGCGGCTTCCAACCACTGCCGTGCAAACATGTGCACGTGTGCCCACAGAAAGGGCTCTGAGTGCCACCTCTGGCACCCATGCCATAGGTTCGCCATCACTGAATTAGAGGGACTATTGCTTGCAGACCAGTCTAAGCTCTTATCAGGTTCAACACAGCCATTCTAAAATTACAGACATTGTAATATAATGGCGTCTCAGGTCTTCACCCTTTCCTACCATTTCACCAAAGTGAATATAAAGCAACATCAGAACTGGCTGATTTCCCTCTATCAGAAAAAGAGGGAAATCAGCAGAGGTTCATAAATTATGTAAGGTCAGATGGTCAATGTCTTTTTACATGCTTCAGTCCACTGATCTCACACACAAACAATCAAATTTCTGCATAAGGACCATACCTCCCCCCAAAAAAAGAATATGAGTGTAAGGTAAGAATTCTTCAAACACACTAGTCCTGTGTCAAAGTCTCTTTATTCTCACCTTTGCTCATATTAAAGACTGAATCCAGTGAAACTCTACTGATGGACTCCCACACCTTCCTAATTTGTTCAGGCAGGGAAACCACTGTCTCAGAATTTTCCCTTCTTTTCCCTTCAGGAACTGAGGTGCTTTAGATATGGTAGTGTGTGGTGACATAAAAGCACTTTTCCTCAGCCCTCCAACTGACCCAGAAGGTGAAGGATGCCTGTTGTATTAACCTTCCTAGGTAAACCCCCTAGAAAGGCACATATAATAATGAGGCAAATCTAAACTTAAACTGAATCTAAGATTTATTTAACAGAGATGAGATGGGAAAGGGAGATAAATAGCTTGGATTGAAGAAATGGAGGCAGGCAGGGGAGATATATACACACTCACATACACATACAAAAGATCTTTGGCAGCAAATATGTACTACTTGGTTTTTTACTGGAACAGACTTAGTACATTTCAGTTTCAGTTAGCTTAGATGTTATTTATATCTCTCTATATAAAAAGCTAACAGTGTTTTTGTTCATGATAGTATAACTCAGTAACTGCTGGGCCAATTCCTCTGAAAATTCCCAGCCACTATAGTCAGCCAGGTGAGAGTGTTTTTAGATGTTCACATACCTGAAATTTCACACCTGGCCCAGGTAAAACGCCTTTTTCCTGGCACTCCATGGTGAAGGACATGCAGCTGCCTGTGTGTAACTGTCACCCTTAGAATGTTCGTGCTGCTTAGAATGTTCACTCAGATGGCCAGATATGAGCAGTGAAAACAGTACATAGGTAGTAACTCGAGTGGAAGTGAAACACACACACACACACACACACACACACGAGGGAGAGGGAAGGGAGGGAGAGGGAGGGGTGGCATGCAAGGGAAGAGAGGGAGGGAGAAGAAAGGGATGGAGGGGGAGGCATGCAAGGGAAGAGACGTGAGAGAGGGGAGAGAGTGAGGGGTGGCATGCAAGGGAGGGGAGGCAGGGGGCCTAGCATCTTGATATGACCCACCCACCCTAGCGTAGGGAAAGGGAAGGGAGGGGAGGGGTGGCATGAAAGGGAAGAGAAGTGAGGGAGGGAGGGAAGAGAGTGAGGGGCGACATGCAAGGGACGGGAGGGAGGGCCCAGGCACCCTACATTCCCTGAATACTACGGTTACAGTTAAGAAAACCAGGCACGCATTATTCAGGAGTAAGCTCGGTACAGCAACCATGACATACTTTAAATGGCTGCGTCGCACCCCTCAGAGGGTTTCCTCAGAAGCGACACCCATTGCCACCAACCAAACTTACTCCCAGGTAAAGGATCATGGCCAGCCAGCCTAGATGTGTGGGAGGAGTGCCTTTCCATCCCCCCCAAGGACAGCGGGCCCACACATCAATGACATCGCACAGTATCAGGCTGCGTGTTTGCATGAGTACGTACTGCTGGCCCCTGCAATTGATTTGCTGCTACTGTTCCTTTCCCATCTCACCACAATAAGCACAGCAACGCGTGGCTGGGACCCGCTAGTTGCTTATATGTTTCTAGATGGTACAGTTACTTATATTTAAGATGGTACTGGCTAATGGACAGTACACCCTCAGGATCTAACACAGGCTGGCACCATACTCAGTAGCCTCACAAGCATCCCCCTGGTAGAACCCCCCAAATAAACACCAAACACTCTCCTGAAAGGAAAATAAAGCAAAACCCAATACTACAGACTAACTGGTACTCAGACATTTTTCTTTCCTCTTCCTGGAAGAAATATCCCTCCCTGGTTTATATGGTCCTTGTAGAAATACACTCTTCCATCTTCAGCTTAGCCCTCAATACCCGCCCCCCATTTGTTCTCTCTGAGTTTGTTATTGCTTTCACACAGCTCACAGGCTGATATCAGTAGAACCAATGACACACCTTGACTGAATTACTCTCTACAGAGATGTTATGGTTTTAAACACAGTTAAGGCAGATAGCTGTTAACTCCAGGAACTCAAGGTCTAAAAGCCTCTCAAATTGTTCTTTTCAGGGAGTTAACCTCCTCCCTCTGTGCATCATCAAGCTATTAGGACAATAAAAGTGCAGGATACTACAGCCAATCAGGGGGCTTCTCTTGTTCCTAAGGTTTATTTCTCACTCTGAAAGATAAACAATAATGGCTGCAGACAATAATGATAAACAATAATGGCCTGCACTTTATAATCACCTTTTCCTCTGCAGTCCATCACACCCTGTCTGCTTCTCTGAAATGATGACTCATTCCCACAACATGATGTAATGCTCTGTGTGATGCATCTCTCCAACCACTGATTCATATTTTTATTTACTTCATTTATACCCTTCCTTTTGATGGAATGGTATCCAAAGCAACTGATATCAGCATTCTAAGCAACCCATTCCAGGACCTTCTCCTCCAAGGAGAGAAAGTTTGTGTTCCATATTTTTTATTCATAATGTTGTGTCCATTTCTTCTGCTGCTCATGTGTATGTGTGCACATGTAGGCACATGTATGTGAAGAATGATAAAGAACCAAACAACTTTGCTCTTAACCATTATAAAGTATAACTATCATTTTCAAAGGTCACTCAGACGGATTACGCATGGACCAAAAACAGCAGTGTGAAAACAGTGTAAACCTTTTTACACTGTTTTAAACCATTTTACACCGGTTTCACACCATTGTTTTTGGCCCATGCAAAATCTGCCTCAGTCTCTGGCTCCCTGTTGCAAGAAATTAAGGTACATTTAAGGTACAATGAATTAAGGTACATCTAGTACATTTTAATATTACCTCTTCTTCAAGGAGTGCATAAAATATGGTAAAAGGTAAGGTTACCACTCACTTTTTGTGAATGCTGATGGTATATTTCGCTAGTCAATGCTTGCTGGCAGCGCTAAGTGACCCACAGGTTTGACTCAGCATAGCGAATTCTGCTTTCACAACATTCACTGTTTTGTACTGCTTTACTAAATGGACTGCAGTCAGAGAAGGGGTTGGATTCTGATGCAGATCCCCTTGCATCATTTCTCAGGGTCCTCATCCTCCAAGAACACCAAGTGGTAGAGATCATTGGGTTGCAGTAGGTGGGGGAGTCAGTAAAGTTCCATTGTCATTGTAAAATTTAGTCTGGATGCAGTCCAAGATATAGAGTGCACTGAGGGTAAAAAAAATGCATTCAAAATTTTCCTACCTCTCATAAGTTTGCTAAGGGTATATTGTGTAACTCTGCATCTGATCTGAGATTTCAAACTACTTCCAAAGTGGATGGAATAAAATAAACACTACTTGCTCCATTCTATCATTATAGTTTCCATACTTTCCTAACGATGCTGGTATTGATTTCATTACAAAACAGGACTAAGGCAGATTCCACATGAGCAAAAAGTAGTGGTGTGAAAACGGTGTGAAAACGGTGTAAAAGGATTTAAAAACGTGTAAAAGGGTTTGCACCATTTTCACACTGTTTTTACACCGCTGTTTTTGGCCCAGGCAGAATCCGTCTAAGAGCCAATGTGAGGTTGTGATTAGTGTTGAACTAGGAGGCCCAGGTTTAAATTCCCACTCTGCCATAAAGCTCACTGTAACCATGGGCCAGTCTAACGTTCTCACTCTAGCTTATCTGACAGGATTGTTGTGAGAATAAAAAAACATAATCACGCAAGCTGTCCTGAACTCTTTGGAAGAAAAGGGGAATAAAATGTGATTGATTGAGAGATACCGTATCACTTTTCTTTTAAGGATCTTGGCAATACTACATAACATTAGCAGAACTCGGCCAATAATGTCTGTCATACATCTCAAAAACTGAAGGAATATTGAAGTGATTTTTCAGTTAGATTTTTTTATCTGAATCTACACAGAGCTAATCATATTGTTCAGGAAGCAAGGATGGGGTCAGGCACTATTTACCCAAATACCTAAGAGTGACAGCTGCACCATGGAAACCAATTTAAATCAATACTGCTCAGCCCAAGCCACAGGCTTCCTGCACAGCATTACTGAGATCACTATTTCCCCTGTAAACATACATATGAATGCTGTATAGGATCTTCTGTCTTGTGAAGGGAACAGGGGGAGATTCCTGATGTAGATAACTAATGCAATAACATTAAGAAACCTTACATCCGATCAAAATCTAGATATCCCCTAACAACAATCAAAACGTTCTCTGAAGCTTTTCATTCAAGTCACAAAGAAATATGCAACAATAAAAAAACTTATCTGAACAGCGCAATATTTTCATTTAAAAATTTCTAGGCTTCCTTCTTGCCATCCTCAGGGAGATTGACCAATTATAACTGTTAACTGTATGGCTTCCACAGGCAATCAAATATCGCTAGTTTTAATACTTTTCAGTAGCAGCTGCTGTTATTCATCTCTCATTCAATAATTACCAATGTTGTCAAAATTTGTCTCCTACAAGCTGAAGATAGTCTCATTACTCAAAACGATATGGAAAAAATAGTCAAGATATGACAAAGTAGATTTCGTTTCACTGTAACTTTTTTCATATTCCTGCGGGTGTGGGAACACACAGATCGATATTCTTCAGCATGAGCACTCCACACTGAAATTTTCATTTGTTCCAAACAGCAACAAAAAGACCTTAAGCATGCCATGTCACTTTCGGTTTAGAAGGAAATGCACTAATAAACTCTTACCCCTGGGTCATCTTTGACAATGGGCGATACTATGCCAGCTCTTATTAAAGGCAATTCATATCAGTGGCCCAAAAATTTCCTTTAAAATTACCATCTTTTGTATCCATGTAGCAGGATGTCAGCTTTAAAGTGCCACTGAGATATAGGACCTGTCACTATAGTTAATTTTCAGTACAGTTTTAACACCAGGGTAGCTCATCCCCCAGGGTACCTTTTTGACTAACGAGGTTTATTTGGTGGGTATCCAGACAAACAAGAAAACATTAGTATTGCTTTTCAAACAGAACAAGGAGCAGTGAACTCTATGCATGCAAGCTTTAAACTGATATCCAAAGTACTAGATAGGAATTCGGCACATCAGGGGAAAGTATCAGATTGGGGGGAATGGGGGACCAGATATCTTTGGAAGGAATTCACTGCCAGAAACTATTTTTCCTCCCCCACAACTTATATTCCCCCTCCCCCACAAAAAAGTAAAAGAACATAAGAACTAGCCTGCTGGATCAGACCAGAGTCCATCTAGCCCAGCACTCTGCTACTCGCAGTGGCCCACCAGGTGCCTTTGGGAGCTCACATGCAGGAGGTGAAAGCAATGGCCTTCTGCTGCTGCTGCTCCTGAGCACCTGGTCTGCTAAGGCATTTGCAATCTGAGATCAAGGAGGATCAAGATTGGTAGCCACAGATTGACTTCTCCTCCATAAATCTGTCCAAGCCCTTTTTAAAGCTATCCAGGTTAGTGGTCATCACCTCCTCCTGTGGCAGCATATTCCAAACACCAATCACACGTTGCGTGAAGAAGTGTTTCCTTTTATTAGTCCTAATTCTTCCCCCCCTGCATTTTCAATGAATGCCCCCTGGTTCTAGTATCGTGAGAAAGAGAGAAAAATGTCTCTCTGTCAACATTTTCTACCCCATGCATAATTTTATAGACTTCAATCATATCCCCTGTCAGACGTCTCCTCTCCAAACTAAAGAGTCCCAAATGCTGCAGCCTCTCCTCATAAGGAAGGTGCTCCAATCCTTCAATCATCCTCGTTGCCCTTCTCTGCACTTTTTCTATCTCTTCGATATCCTTTTTGAGATGTGGCGACCAGAACTGAACACAGTACTCCAAGTGCGGTCGCACCACAGCTTTAAATAAGGGCATGACAATCCTTGCAGTTTTATTATCAACTCCTTTCCTAATTATCCCCAGCATAGAGTTTGCTACTGACTACAATCATGACTCATGGAAGCACAGATGCAAGGATCAAACTTTCATCTCAATCAAGAATTTTAATGTTGTATGTTTAAACATTACTAGAGCATTATTCATTTTAGGCAGATTTTGACAGAGTTGGAAGCTAAGCAGAGTCCATTAATGGGAGACCATTAAGGAAGCTTGTGGTGACTTATGCAGAGGGGGCCAATGGCAAATCAGAACACCTCTGCTTGCCTTGAAAACTTCCTGGTCCTGGGGTTGACATTGTTGTTGTTACATTTCTCTTCAGTGTGTGGATGCACACAGATGCACAACAATCAGAAATAATAGCAATAAACAGGTGGCTTAATCCTTGTAAAAATTATTGATACCTTTAAATCCCTTCTACTAAACTGGTACTAGGATTGTATGGGAGATTAGAAAGCTGCTTGACAAGAACAATGAAGGTTTTTAAGGGAGGTTCCCTTTGAGGTCTCACTGAATTTCTCCACGAATGCTAGACAGCTAAATAGTTTAATACTTTTAATTTAACTCTGATGTATTTCAGAAACTTTTTTCAAAGTAACAAAGGAACATTTCAAAGGAAAACATAGAAGTTAATAACTTATTTTAAAAGTAAACTAACATTCTAGTAAGATTTTCATTTATATTAACTTAAAGGTAAATGAAAATGCAACAAGATATTTAATTATTATTTACAGTGCACTCCAAAGGGGGGGGGGTGAAAGTGCTGTGGAGGCAGTGTTAACCCACCACCACCATCCCCACATTGCCGTTTCTCACCACACCACACCACAGTGCCATCTTTATTGTCCTTTGCCAGTGTAAATGCTCCTTTTGCCGGGGAAAGTGACGTCGCCTTCCTTATACAGGGGCGACCGCATCGGCAGATCACAGGTAGACAAGGTCCAGTAGGGATAGCAACCCCTTCATCAGTGACAGCAATGGACACAGTCATGTTCCTCAGGGGACCACACCCCAGCCAACCAGTAGAGCCGAGCCATTGAGTTGCCTGGTGGCAGCATCGTAAAAGATCCTATATCTGCTCCCTGGCAAGATGGCACTGGAGGTCCTGCAATGCGACCAGTTCCTTGGGCCCCTCCTCCACCTTCTCACCACTGCCCCATGGATCCTCCCGGGGCCAGGGAAAAAGGGGAAGGCACTAAAGCACCATAATTTTATGAAATATTGAACACAAGGCAAACTATTTCAACACCAGCTCTGATTGCTATCCCCAATGGCTGCCAGTGTTGTGGAGGCAACTCAAATGCCTCTTGAGTTGTTCAAAAGCATATCCAATGATAATTCAGGTCTTGCCATAGGCCTGATTGTGGATAGCTCTATTCTTGGGCTAGTTACAGCTGTAGGGGGTGGACAGGTATGGCGTGAGCGGGTAACCACCTTCAGCTGTTGAGTGTGGGTGTGGAAGCATGTCAGTTGGGGTCCCAGGAATTTCCCCCAAACTCTAGCCCCCAACTCACCTAGGAGCTACATCTTGTCCTCTGGCCACTGCAGCAGAAACAGTCTGAGGCCAGAGGCAGTGACTATTTGTGCATTGTGAACACTTCCAGGGAATTTCATCATGAACTCAGAGAAAATGCCATGGCAGTCATAGGATACCTACGCACTGATGCTGGAGAAATGGTGCTGATCTTGGTACACCTTGAAATTCTTGTGAGAGGCTGTCAGGACGCTATGGGTACAGTGCACAGTGCCAACCACATTTTGGAAGTGACAGTGAATTCTTTCTATATTGAGGCCAGCTCATCCTCCTCCACTGATAAGCAGACATGATCACGGATGTTTCTGTGAAGACCTGGGCTGTCCCCAGAGCTGTTTCTGCTAATACGCCCAGATGGAATCAGAGTGTCACAGCTGTGGTTTTTGATGCCTTGATGGTTAGATCCTAGCACGCAGGAATGGGGGGGGGGGGGAGGTTGTTGATGGTTCTGAGGTCTCAGCAGGGTGCGTTATGATGTTCCATCCCTTTGGCAGATATGGCTCCCATTTCCCAGGAGTTCAAACCTGCTGTCATTGAACACCTGTGCACACTTTCCCTCAGCTGAACGAAGCACCATACCCAAGATTGTTGTTCTGCAGTCGCTCAGCATCACCGGGTTGCATAAGTCTACTGGTGTATTCATCACAGATTCCACATTATCAGATAGTGGCACCATCAACAGCATTGGCCCCTGGCCTGGGTCATGAGCACAAGGCTTGTACTCCACCCATCCTCAGATGCTGTTATCTATTTGGTAGCCATCAAGCAGGAGTGCCTGCAGGAGCACCGTGAGTGGCTGGAGCCCACTCATGGGCAGATCGCTGAATGGTCTGTGGTCTGCTGACCACTTTATCAAGGCCTCTGGCCACCTTGAGTCTTTTTTCTCCATGGTACGGGTATTGCTGAAAGGCAGGCATGGATGGAGGGGTTCCTGGACGACTTGTCCTACTCCCTGTGGTCCCCTGCAGCAGGGCTGGCTTCATCAGCGTGACTACCCCCAAGTGGCAGGGACACTGCTGGCCCTCTGCCACTGACCCAATACTTTGCCCCCAGCTTCCCCTTTGGGAATGTATGGGTTGTCCCTCCTTCAGCCCACTTTTGTTTGATCCTGACTCTGGCCTGGCTTTTGCATTTTGCTCTTCCCCCCTTCCTCTGACTCTGCTAGCTTTCAGCCAACCTTTCAGTCACAGCCCCAGCCTCAGCTCCAACTTTACCCCCTCCATGTCAGCACTCCTGTACCACCAACCCTTTTTTCCAGCTTGTCTTTTTTCACTGCCATCTCAAGAATGGCTCTTATGGAGTGGATCAGTGGCACTGTTGGGGGACTGTCCCTGTATGTGGCACTGCTGCTCCCACCCCCAAAAAGCACTGTTAAAGAGTCAACTTTTGTAGAAATCAGCCATACATTTTCATCTTTTTAAGGATTTCTGTCCTTGCATGGTGGATTCATCCTCGTTTTATATCATTTTTGATTCAGCATGTAGTAAAATACACTGAAGTCATGGTTAGGTATTAATCTCACAAATGTGGTTTTCGGAAGGAAAAAAATATTATAGTATTACCTCGAACAATAAGTTGAGCAAAGTTAGAGACTCCAGATCCTCTCTCAGACTGAGTAACACAGCGATACAGATCTTGATCCATTTTTGTCACTTCTTTAAGTTTAAAAGTAGCAGCAAATCGCCTATGGTTTATATTTTTAGTTTGAGCCACTGGAATATCTTCTCCATTTCGTCTCTGGAAAGAAAGGAACCCAAACCAATGATTTAAAAACGTATTTCTGGTCATATAACAATTTCAGCAAGTTATCAATATTAAATGAACAGCACTGACCCCTCCATATTCTCCATCCCCCAACAGCATTTATAGATCACCACCCCGCTCCAAAAAACAAACAAACTGATTTTGAAGATCATAAGGCTTTCATGAACAGAAGCCATGACAGTCAGGGATGACAGTGAGAAGGGGGATTCAGCTGAAATCACTTCTTCCTCACAGAGCCCTGAAAGTACCATAAGGACAGCAGGAAGATGCAGGCAGCTTGTGCCTTCTCATGGTAAAAGTGACTTTTTGTCCACTCTCATTGCACAAACTCTAGCACCAGCTTTTGGGAGTTTAAAAAGATTTCTATGTGAAGGACAGCAGCAGCATATTGCACTGGCAGGTGCATTTCAGCCTACATTCAGATCTCTCAGAGTACTCAGTTTGCTGCTGTGCTCAGACACACTCCCTCTCCTTATGCATGGAGAGCAACTGAAGGCTTCTTGGTTTGGGGAGTTTGGGGATCAAAAACCAATTTGCCTTTGTGTCATGATGCAGGTACCTGGGTAAACTGAAGTTCCTTCCTTCCCATAAACAGGATTTTAAATTGGAATCAATCTTCATTCAAATGTCACCTAATACAACTCTTCTCTTGATAAAGAACCATATTCCTTATTTTTTCCAGAACTTTCCCCAAAAGATACAGAAGTACTAGTAAGGCACTAGTTGTAAGGAATTCCATAGAAGCAGAAATAAAAGGCTTTTTGGGTGTAAAAGACCGTTTATTAAGACATCTTAGAAAGCTCACGTACACGCAGTGGCAGGAATGGCATTTCCCGCCAGAAGCACAGGTTATAACTCTATCCATCCCATCCCCCACCCGGCTTCCCATGGGAACGGAGGTCTCATCTCCTCGCAGAGATAAGGTCTCCGGGCCAGATACCCGTCACCGGCTGTGGAATGTAGTCAAGGCCAAGCAGCCAATTCGCCATCAACACCACTGATCCTCTTTACACTCTGCCTCTTAAAAGACTCGGGTTTGTGCGGAAAGGCTGATGGAAAGCAGAAATGAGGGCTGGGCCAATATTTTCTCGAATAGACCCATTGATTATACCCAGAGAATACCCACCCACTTAGACCAACATTGTAAGCCGCTATGATTAAAGCGAGAGTCCGGTGGATGGCATCAATTTCGTGAATGCTTGTGGCCACTAATACCAGTGGGCTCCTCCGCTGGTCGCCAGGCATCGGAAACGGGAGCCTATAAACTGGAATGGAAGACAGGATGGATGTTACTAAGATGAATTAGGCAAGTCCAATCGGCAGTGACATCATCATTAATTACTTTGGTAATCTGAAAAGGTCCACAAATCTTTTGCCCAATTTGAAAATTTATGCACGCCTCTGAGATTCTTAGACAAATACACCTGTGCTCTACACGAGGGAAACTGAAGCGGTGCTTATCTGCTTTGAAGCTTTGGGAGTCCTTGGCCTGCTGTAAAGCAGTCTGACCATTTTTTCCCACCCTCGGCCAGATGAAACCATTGCTGAAACTCCGTATCCACGTTCCGCGAGGTAGTTGCGTAACGGAGTGGGAAGGAGCCACTAGACACAATTTCGGCAGTTTTTTTTGTACTGCTGTGAACCGTATTGTTATAGGCGATTCTGCAAACGTGGATCAGCTCGCACCAGCGAATTGTCTGCGGTAATTGGTGTAACAACGTGAAATACTGCTCCAGGGTTCTTTGTTCGCTCTCTGACTCACCGCTACTTCAGACGTAGGGCGGCACCGGGCGCCCTCAATAACCCTAGAAAACTTTCCAGAACTTAGAAATGAATTGGGGCTCATGGGTCGGAGACCACCTTAACGTAGCGGAGGTAGACGATAAACATGCTGGAATGAATAGACGCGCTAACTTAGGAGCGGAGGGGATGGAAGTACAAAGTGATGAAATGGCTCGTTTTGTGAAAATAAGTCCACTACTCACCTGACAAGACCGCGGTTAAGGCGACTTCTGGCAAATCTGTAATAAAATCCATGGAGATGACTTCCCAAGGGCGGAGGCCACCGAGAGGTTTCAATAGGCCATGGGTTTTCCTCTGAACGCTTGGCTTCCGCCAGACAAACAGAGCAACCTTTAATATATGTCTCTTACCGTCTCATGATTACCACCAAAGTCTTCGCCAAATGTAGAGTTTTGAGAAAGCCAAAATGTCCAGCTGAGCGGCACGCGACAGGCCTCGGTGAACCTGCTTACGGAGGGAGGCATCGCACTAACATTCCCCGCCGCCAAAACACCATTCTCCAAACGCACTGGGAGTCACCTTCTCCGCCGTGGCTCAGGCAGCCCCACCTCCTCGAAGCTCCTCCGTGAGGGAAAGGGAGAGACCAGGCTGGGAATGCATGGAGGAGGAGGGGTGGACGCCTGAGATCGGGTGACAGCTAGCCCTAATTGGGAGGGGGGAGAGAATAGTGCGGAATGTCCTGCAGAAGGCAGCTCCACCTCCTCCTCGGCAGGCTACGCATCAGCCAGTTTATTGGTGTTTCCGGGGAAAAATGTACCGGAAAGAGAAACGAAAAGAAATCGCCCAACGGTTGCTTCACGACAGCCTCGAGGGGTGGAGAGGGCTGCCAGTTCTTGTGATCCGACCAAACTTGAAAGGGGTGTTTAGCCTCTTCCAGCCAGTGCATGCCGCGGAGAGTGCTACTTTGATGGCCGCGCAGTCTCTTTATCCCCTCATAGTCCAGTTGAGCTCAGCACTGAGAATTTCTTTGATAACAAGCACGAAATCAGCCTCTACCATCTTTATTTTTTCTGCAACAGGGCTGCCCTGCTTTGTCCCAGGCATCCACGCGGAACTACAAATGGGAGATCCGGATCAGGGTGCTTCAGATAGGTTCGGGTGGTAAAAGCTGATTTTAGCTGAAAGGTCTGACATTCTTTAATTCAGGAAAGGGGCCCCGGTTTGGCAGTCAATGGATCTTTACCCTAGTGTAAGAGGTCTGTAGAGTGGGAGAGTCAGTTCAGCTTAATTGGGGTAGCAAGTCACCATAGAAATTAGCAAAAAACCCAGAAAGATTGGAGCTCCTTCGTTGGTAGGGCAGGCCACCGGAGGACTGCATCAATCTTAGCAGGATCCATTCATGGAGGCCCTCGGGCGATCCGTAACCCAAATAGTCAATAGAGGTTTGGGTGGAAACAGCATTTCGAAGTTTGGCAAAGAGGGAGTTGTTGAGCAATGTCAATACTTCCAACCACGTTTACATGCTCTTCCATGGTTTCCAGGAATAAATCAAAACGCCATCTAAGTACACCACTACTCCTTGTAATAATAATAAATCATGGAGAACTTCGTTGATAAGGCCATAAAGTTCAAATTTTACCAACTAATGGCATTATTGGCATTCAAACTGTCCAAACTTTGTGTTAAATGCAGTCACGTTCATAGCCTTCAGCAATTCTGACCCCGTAGTAGTTTCAAGTCCAACTTAGTAAAGATGCCCTTTGCCCAATGCGCCTAAAAAAAGGTCCTTGATCAAAGGCAAAGGGTATTTACTGGACAGGAGACTGCATTGAGATCTCGCCGTAATCTGTGCAGAGCCAGAAAGACCCATCTTTTTTTTTTTTACAAACAATACAGGAGCAGCATGTGTGTGCGTTTGGTAGCTCACGACAACCACGAAGCCAGGTTCTTGTCTAAGAAGGCACGCAAGTTCCTTCTCCTCATTGGGACTCATAATGTGATTCTACCCTTGGGCAGTTGCCTCTGGCTGTATTACTGATTCGTCAGGTTCCCATGGGGTGGCAACTGATCGCATTCCTTGCTCCTGAAATACTCTTGGCTAGATCTTGGTACGTGGATGCCGGTAGAATCGAGCAATCGCTGATGAAGCCAGGGTGTGTCAGGAGAAGTCGAGTTTTCCCCTAATTCATGTGTTCCCCGCAGGGAGGGTCAGTGAATTCCAAGATCCTTTCTTTCCAAAGGAATTTTGGTTCATGTAACAACAACCATGGCATGCCCAGAACTATGATGCGTTTCCATTACCGGCGCTCGAATAAACTAATTTTCCCAATGGTCGGGCGAGCGGAGGAGAACCGGTTATGCTTTGAACTGGCCGTCCTTCGCTTCCCCGAGTGACCGTCAGCCCATTTGGGTGAATAGTATGGGCTTCAGCCAGAATTTGGTCTAGACCCAGTTCCTCCGCCACCCAACGAGATTACAAATGGGAGCAGCCAGAATCTACAAGGGCTGAGGCAAGCTATAATACTATATACGCATGGGGTTGGCTAGAAACTAGATTTGTGATGGGGCCGCCTTCACTCACCGCCGCCTGAGCTTCCAACCCGTCCATGGGGCTGAAGAAAGGCACACAGCCGTTTCCCACCCTGGGTCGCCTTCAATAACTGCCTTGAACGGTTAAAGTGCCCGATTTGGCGTAGGCTGGGTGACGGGGTGCTGCTGCGAGTCGGAGCGGTTATTTCTGCTTTTTCGGCAGTTACGGCTAGATGACCTGGTCCTCCCAGGTAAAGACACAATCCCAGCCGGCGCATCGGCCGGAGGTGGTCTCGTAGGGCGAAGCAGTTTGGCTTGGTGGTCGAGTAGTGGTCAGTGGGCGGTTTTGGGCGCATGCCCGCACGGGCTACGTGATCTCCCAAACGACGCCATTTGGGATCCCAATTGACCAATCAGCAATAGCGGGGATCCGAATTAAAACACCGCTTCACGCAACTTGCCGCCGACAGCATCCGAGAAGTATTCGGTGATTATACCAGGCCACTCAGGGAGGGAGTCGAAAGCAGCCACGCGACGCAAATTCACGGGCAAATTCTGCAAACGAAGCCGTTGCCTTGCTGGATGATTTGATGGTGCGGATAGCTTCATTTTCAGCACCCGGATCTTGAAGCAGCCCTTGAGAATGGGCACCGTATGCAGCATCCTCATCTTGCAGGTTCAAAAGAGTCACAAACCAGTCGGGCTGCCCCATCCAGGACTGGAGCCGATGTCCCGACATTTTCGCCAGACCGTATAAATCGTCATAGTCCTCCATGTGGGCATCGAAAGGTAAGATGAAGTGCAGGGAAGTTTGAAGCGGTCCCATCAAACGGGCAGGTATTGAGGCCTGTGGTATCCCTTCCATCGCTCCCCTTACCAAGTATGTGGTTGCGCAGGTTGAGGCAGCTGCTGGCGCAGGGGCTGGAATCGGTGGAGGTGGAGGCGGCTCAACGCCGGTATCATTGGCGCTCTGGTGGAGCCGGTCCTGAAGGTAGGACCCAGCAGCTGCCGCCTCTGGCCGCTGTACCAGTGACAGCGACTCCAACTGTCCTGTTCTGCTGCTTCTTCAGTTCCTCTCCAAGGCAGCCAGCCTCTCCCGGCGCAGTCAATGCATCCCCGTCTCTTTGCAGGCCAAATACTTTGCTGCAGCTGTTCCTGCTCTCTTCCATAGCTGCCGCTCACGGGCCCATGCTTCTTGGGCATCTCTCAGTCGGCTCACTTCCTCATCCCAGCCTCTCTTCGGGATGGGAGAGGGAATAGATCCGAAGGGAGTGCAGGCTCTCCGACTCCTCTTCCTCTGAACGCAGGGACGCCGCGTCTACCGGCAGCCTACGGCATCTCAGACCCAGCCGCTAATCCGGGATCTGGGGCCACGGTGATTCTTGGAGCATCACCAAAAATACGCAGTCCAGGAATCGCTCAATGGACTCCCGCGCTGCCGCATGAGCGTGGTCAGACCCGCCTCCTCGGTGACAGGCTGCACCTGAGGTTTGTAATCCACATGGAAACGGCAGATATCCCATCCACAGGCCGATCCATAGACAGCTTCCAAACGCACTCATGTAAGTCCACGCGGATCGGCCTCGGCCCCGCGCCAACGGAGGCGCGAAGACTCGCTGGATACGATCGAAAGAGTCACCAGCGACCTGTTCCCTCCGCCGTTCCTCCAGGATCCAGCGGCGCGATCTGGAGCCCCTTTGGGGCTACCGCGACTCCTCTCCCCCCCCCCCTTGGTGAAACATCCAACTCCTCTCCCATGCCGTGAGGCACCCAGGAGGTCCACTCGCACTAGGAATATAGGATGAATTAGGTTTCTGCCACAATGTAAGGAATTTATGAAGCAGAAATAAAAGGCTTTGGGTGTAAAGACCGCTTTTATTAAGACATCTTAGAAAAGCTCAATGCACACGCAGTGGCAGGAATGGCATTTCCCGCCAGAAGCACAGGTTATAACTCTATCCATCCCATCCCCCACCCGGCTTCCCACATGGGAACGGAGGTCTCATCTCCCTCGCAGAGATAAGGTCTCCGCCGTAGGAGCTGGCCCGTCGCCCGGGCTGTGGAATGTAGTCAAGGCCAAGCAGCCGACCCGCTCATCAACACCACTGAATCCTTTACACTAGTAAGGCATCATCACACAAGTAGATTGTATGAGGAAGAAAGAGGCTGTAAAATGAATGTATCCCTGGAGGGACTACAAATTATCTCTGTGCACAGAAATGAGTTTCTCCTTTGTTAGAGCCCGGGACACACTGCCAGAAGCAGAAGATAGTCATGAATTGTTCACATGTTGCCTGAAACCTACAATTACAAAATGTTTTAAACAAGAAGGCACTGAAGAAAAATTCACACAAGGGTAAATTGAGATTTTTTTAAAAAAATATTCAAATCAAAGAGGAATTCCAGCTTTTAATAATATGTTAAATTCCATTTTCAAAGTAGAATAAGACTTCTATAGAACTGTGGCCGATTCTCAAGATCTATTATGTTATATGTATTGGGGGGGGGGGGTTGTCTCTTTTATGCTGATATGCCAATAAAGGTTGACTTGACTTGAAGTTCCATTTTGTATAGCCATGGCATTTCCTGATATCCAACTCTTAATGTCAAAGCTTGATATTATAGAGAAGTGTGACTGCAGTCAAAATCAACAGTCCTGAATTTCCTCTCTTACCCCTACAATTTGTATTATACCAAGGTATGCAGTATAACAATCACCGCACTGTAAGTTTTCCCTGCCTTTGCATTAATCCCCCCCTCCCGACCAATGGAACTTGCAAAACAATTATGTGATACTTTTTATGGTTGAGAAAAGGAAGAGACACCGAGCTGCCAAAAAGAAAAGACCTATACAATCTGGAACAAAATTGCCATTTTTCACTATTGTCTGACAGTTTTCATCAAGAAAAATAAATGTAGTGACTCTGCTGAATATTAGCTAGATTCAAGTCCAGTAGCACCTGAGAGACCAACAAGATTTTCAGGGCATACATTATCGAGAGTCAAAGCTCCTTTTGTCAGAGCTTTAACTCTTGAAAGCTTATATCCAGCAAATCCTAAGTGCTACTGTATTCATATGTAGCTGGTCTACTGTAGACCAACACTGCTACCTCTAAAACATGCTGAAAATTTGTAACACACCTTACATGCAAGCTCCACCAGCAGTGCAATTCATAAAGGAGGAGGGCAAAAGGACAACGTTACCCTGATGCCAGTGTGAATGCCTCTTGTAAGGGGCATTTACGTCAGGGTACTTATGCCAGTGTTGGGGATCCACCTGGCAGTGTGATGTCCAGGTTCCAGGGCAGCTGTACTGCTTGTCTAGTGCAGGAGCTTGCTCTGGCACTGAAGGGAGTGTTCCCAGGGTAGGGCTGGCATTAGTAAGCTTCCTGAGCTTTTCGTCCCAGGAAATCACCCATTTGCCAGCACAAACATAATACCAGCAAAAACAGTGGTTTGGGGGCTTTGGACTTTCATGGAGGTAGGCGGAACGTCAGGTTGCTGGCTGAGGGCAGCGAGTCTCTTAGGAGGCAATGCAGCTGTACCATCCCTAGACCCCATTGCACATACCCCTTATCATCTGTTTCCATTTAAAACGTTGTTACACAGTCACAACTGGATTCCATTAATATGCCTTACCCCAATGCAGAAACAGAAGAACCTCCTGTAACTGAAAATATGTCTTGAACTGGAAACTGGTTTTACCATTAGTGGAACAGATCCATGGAATCCAATCTTTAAATATTCTAGCTATCATAATAAAACCCAGGAATATCACAGGATGAAACAACTTTTAGCATTTGGGACTAGTTAGCTTCCAGTTATGACATTATTTTTGGAAGATAATTACTTCAAAACTGGGAGGAAAATGCTTCCTTAAATTTTTGCACACAAATGGATCAACAGCTTCTCTGGACACCAATGCACATTTCACCCGTCATTCTGTTTTGATGTTTCAACTCTCTCTCCCATTTTCATACATCTCCACATTGTCAACCCTAGGCAAGTTCCTCAACATCATTGCATGGATAATTCTAAATGAATGTTTCTGTTGGAACAAAATATGTAAGCTCCTATGGCAATTTTGATTTTTCACCCATTTTTCTATTTGTGTATATCATTTTGGTAAGCAAATATGATAACATTTTAAAATATTCATTTAAAGTCCTTCAGGCACACTCATATAACAGATTATTTTAAAAAGAAAATGTTTATCTCGTTATCCTATTAGCATGACTGAAGCAATGCAATAGGGGAAAGTGAAGGAGGGGGTCCCAAGAGGAACTTTTTCAGTGAACCATACCATTTATTTGATTCGGCTAATTGATACAGGTCTAGAATAATAAAACAATGCAGGAAGCAATTAACATGCCAGTGAACAGAGAAACTGAAATTGCTTTAACAGTCATGGAAAAACAGCAGTCACTACAGTTAATACAAAACTACAAACAGACAAAAAATGGAATCATAACACATTACACATGGTCAGTGATATGACCTACAGCCTTGTGAAGACTGAATAATCTGACTATAAAAGTCTCCACAGAGGAGTGCAATATCACAATGTCAGTAGGAGTTGGGTATCCCTAGAGAGAATACACAGATAACAGTCACCAAGGCTACAGAATGAAGCTTTTGTGACTCTTGGCTAATGTCCACAGGAAGACTTAGTTAACCGAGGCAGAATGAAATTCAAACCAGGAAGAACTTCTCCTGTGTTTCTGTATAAGGTAGCACAACAACAAATTGCAAACGAAGGAGCTGCGGGAAATGATCTCATTTGAGAAGGAAAAGCTCTCTAAAATGACAGAGATGGTTTCAAAGACTGAATGTAGAGTGACAAGAAAGATTTGATGCACAGAGACAACTGGAGATCCCATGAAATTATGATCAGAAAATAAGATTGTATGCCCAGTGATGTTACATAGTAGTGCTGTTATATATCAGAGTTTCTGAAACATTCTTAGCATGGCATAGGCCCATCAGGGATTTCTTAATCACAGAAAACAGTAGGAATGCACCGTTGGACAAGGTTGGAGAAGAATAGGAAACAAGTGCATATACATAGTTAAAACTATTTTAAACCAATTAGAATAAAACAAGTGGGAACCCGCATGGACTCACAAGAGGCATCTCCATCTCTTCCTCTCCCATTATTTCCTCTTTCCGTTTCCTAAAAACCACCATAGCCTTTACTTTTCCTGCTTTCTTCTCTACTTCTAAGGCTGCCACACTTCAGATAGGGCCTGGAGATTTCTTGGAATCTCAACAGCTCTTCCAACTATAGAGACCAGTTTTCCATTAGAGCTGCCAGCTCCAGGTTGAGACATTTCTGGAGATTTGGGGTTGGAGCCTTGGCAGAGGTGTCAAAGATTGGTGAAACCTGGAGCCCGGAAACCCTGGTTCCCCTAGAAAAAATGGCTGCTTTGGAGGAATGTCAATGGCATTATACCTCTGTGAGGTCCCTCTCCTTTTCAAGCTCCATCTTCCCCAGGCTTTAGCACTCAAATCTTCAGGAATTGGCAACCTTATCTCCTTCCCACCCGACAGTCAACCTACATTTATTTGCCTCTCCAACTTCAAATTTGTCTCCCCTACAAAAACTGTTGCCCTGTTGTGTTGTGCCAGCTACTGGACCTGCCCACTTGCATCACAGGGAACCCACAATGACTTTTGGGATGCCACCTAACTTTACCCTTCCCAAGCTATTTCCTCTTTCTGCCCTCCTGGCAACTGCTATATCCTCTCCCCTTCCCCTGATTCATTATTTCCTTTTCAGCCATTCACCAACCTATACTTTACCTGCCTCCCATCTTCAGCTATATGTATTATTTATTTACCTCATTTATAGACAATCCTTCTCCACATTATGAACCAAGGCAACCTACATTATTATCTTCTCTTCCTTTTTATCTGCACAACAAACCTGAGGAAGGAGGTTAGGCTGAAAGTAGGTGGCTGGTGCAAAATCACCCAGTGAGCTTCTACAAGAAGATGGGTGTCTGAACCTGGGTCTCCCAGACCCTTCTCTGAAGCTGTAACTACTATAACACTCTGGCTTTCACAGGGTGGTTGCTGTTGAACTACTACTGTTGAACTACTGTTGAACTACTGTTGCTGTTGCTGTTGAACTACTACTGTTGAACTACTGTTGAACTACTGTTGCTGTTGAACTACTGTTGAATAGCAAGCAGTCATGCCTAGTAGATTCATGCAAGTCGAGTGGTATCAAGTCACCCAGAAACTGCTTGCCTGGTGTAACGGGGTGGTGAGGCACTCAGATTGAGGCCAGCTCTCTGGGTTCTTAAAGGGCCATGTGCAAAAGAAGTGGAGCCAGCAGTGTTGGTTCGCCCCCACCCCACGGATTTTCTTAGAAGAAAAAGGCAAACTCCAGCTCGCTTTTAGTAAAAGAGAGCTGTGGTGAATATGGGTGAGGAAGTGGGTAAGTGGTGGTTGGATGTGAGGGAGGGCAGAGTGAGGTGTGTGAGGATGAGCTGGATGTGTATGAAAGTATGTTATGTGGTAGCAGAGGGTGAGGCACAGAGAGTAAAAGTTACCTGCGTGTGAGGGGGGGAAACCCCACCTGGTGTCTCACACGGCAAAGTGTGTATGTGTTTCACTTCCACTCGTATTACCTAACAGTGTTACCTATTTACTGTTTTTATTGCTCATCTCTGCCCATCCGCACGAACATTCTAAGCCCTCAGGCCACAGACATGCTGCACGAACATTCTAAGGGTGACAGTTAAACACAGCCAGCTTCATGGCCTGGTGCGCCAGGAAAAAGATGTTTTACCTGGCTCAGGTATGGACTTTCAGCGATTTGACGGTCCGATTGCCTGCCTGCAACAGGGAGGAACATCATGTGAAAATTTGGGGGCGATCTGTCCAGCCGTTTCGGTGTTAGGGAGTGACTAACAAAGTCACTGTTAGCTTTTTATAGATATAGATATAGATTAGGGTCTGTATTTCAGATACCTGGGGGCACTTTCATGTTGTTTGTAGTTTGGGACAGGTACGATACTTATAACAGGATATTATTTGAAAGCAGACAGCAATTGCTGCAAGCCTTCTTTAGTGTAATTTCTAATGAGTTGTGCTAGGATTGTCCTGACCCGGAAAACTTCCAGAATTATAGTTGAACTCCAGATGACAGAGGTCTTTTTTTCCTGGAGAAAATGACTGCTTGTGAGCGTGGACTCCATGGCATTATATCTTCTGAAGCCTCTCCCATCCCCAAATCCTGCCCTTCTCAGACTACACCACAAAATCTCCAAGAATTTCCCAATCTGGAGTTGGCAACCCTAGCTAGGCCTAGCCCCAAAGTGCCTTCCCTCAAAGGCCAAAACAGACCTGAAAAAGGCTCTGCCTCCTCTCCCCTGCTTTTACGAACAGAACCAAGGCTTGAAATCTGCAGTAACATTTGTGCTACTTAAAGCTACAGGTGCTCTTTTTATCATTTGGGGTTTTTAAAAAGCTTTTTCTGCAAATCCTGTAGAAAAATCTGTTTTGACTGTTCACAACTCCATTCATCAGATTTATGCATCCAAAGATCTGGCTGACATAACTATTAGAATGTAAGATATTAGGGATAACCCATAATAATAAACAATGACGGGCAAAGAATATCCACCATGAAACCCCCAGCTTATTTTATATAACCGATTACCTCACCAAGATGTCTTGTTTCAAACGTCAAGCAAGTACATACAAGCTTCAAGCAAGTACATATTGATACCCAATGTACCATTATTAGTGAAGCATTATTCTTCCTTTATCAAGAATACCAGACAATATGCTACGCAGAATGCTGTATTACCCAGAAATTGTTCCGAGGAAAACATCAGCAATTTCAACAGTTATTTCTATGGCATCTATCAACATGTGCTCTTGTGTTACAGCGGTGCCTTAAATTAATGGAAGCTGTAGTTCATCCATTCAACTCAATGGCAAGTCATTAGAGTGCACACAGTTAATTATCAACACCATCATTCACATTTATTGAAAACAAGTCTGTATTTTATAGGGAAGTTTATGTTGCTTTGCATGACCCCCATTTGGCTCTGCGCTTGCTGAGAAATATTTATATATACTCTTAACACCTGGGAGGCAATCAAGCACAGAGCAAAGCTGCTTGAATCGATTTGACTGGAACAGACCAACTGTAGGCAGTATTGCATCTACTATTACAAGTTATAGATTTATGGGGTTTTTGCTTACTTTATTCAAATTAGATGTAATTAAAAGTGGAAATATTAACATGGGAAAGGAAATATTATTACATGGCTTCTCTTAAACATGCTATCTTAAAAAATACAATATTACTATTTCATGACTCATGACTCGTTTACTATTACTATCTCATGACTCTAAAAATGATGACTCTACAACCTTAATCATATAAAAAGCAAACAAAACCTTTTTAAATTTTGTATTACTATTCTTTCTGGTCAGTCCAATTCTGGCAGTTCCATTAGAATAAAAGAGATACATTTGATGGGTAATGTGAGAGTTCACCAATACATACCCCAAATAGGCAATTTTCATGATCTAAGAATTGCAACTGAACTCAACCTAAGATGCTCTCATGCCCATACCTAAGTGGTGCAACCTTTTTTATTTTTAAGATTCAGAAAAAATGAGATCACACAACAGTAGAAAATAACAGGGAGGAAAGGCAGACAGATAAAAGACAGTCACTGTTGATGGCAAATGGAGATGTATCATTAAAAAATTAAGAATGCTGTAATTGAGGGATGACTAAAATATTGCAGCCTAGTTACCTAATATATAAAATTCTCTTACTACAAGTTTCGCTATCACAGAAGTATAGAAACAAAAAACAGTGAATCTGCTCGATGTACCCCAACAACAGTATTCTTCAAAGGAAAAGAAGGAGGATGAGTTTGCTAGATGAAGCGATGTTTACAAGCATTATCATGGACTCAACCTACTTCTAAAATGTTCTAAAATAAACAGATTGAAATGTACAAGAGAACTGCAAGATCTCCTATTTAAGATCAGAGGGAACATACTGAGCACACTGAAATAAGAAAAAACAGCAGACTCCTGTTGGTTGTGATCAAAGAAAGAAAAAGCTATTTTTTACAGAACTGTATCAAGAGCCGCTGGAAAGGCACTTCCCTAGCAAGACGTGTAATAAAGAAAGACACCTCCTGAACAATGATATAAGGCTGGATGTGCTGTAAGCTTGAGCTAATTTGTAGAATTGGAGTCTGGAGGGACTGAACCCGCAGCAATGCTCTGAATCTTGTGTCACCACTGTTGCAGCATAGTAATGAGACAGAACAAGATGAGGCATAAAGTGCTTATAAGACAGTGGCAGTAGAAGGGAAAAGAAACCCAAGGAGATATTTATGAATTAGCTTTATAGTAAAGAGGAAAAGTAAACAAGTCTGAAGAAAGAAATCTTTAAAAGTAATGTTGTCTAACAGCAGTTCACAGGAGGATCCAGAAAGGATTGATTCAGAAGGTAGTAGCTTAGAGTCTAAGCAAACATGTACACAACAACAGCTTCTTCAACGGCTGGGAAGGAGAGCAAGTTTCAGGCATCGGAAGAACTCAGTATTTCAGATCTGCCGTCTCTTCCATTTCAATGTCCACCTAGAATTCCAATGAAACTGTTTCTAAGCATGCATGGTATTTAAAATGAAAATGGTGCATAAACAAATCATAGGCTGATTCCGAATGGGCCAAAAACAGTGGTGTGAAAAGGGTATGAAGATGGTGTAAAAGGGTTTAAAACAGTGTAAAAGGGTTTATGCCGTTTTCAGACTGTTTTCACACCGCTGCTTTTGGCCCATGCGGAATCAGCCATAGTGGCACACAAAGGTCTGGATCCTACTGACCATCTTCACTGGCAGAGAAGGATTTCTGTGAGCACAGAATGACTTAGTTATCTCTTGCAGCCTTTGCAACCCAAAATGCCCCCATGCTGCTCCTGGGAAACTGGCTCCCCTCCCCTCTGAAACATCATGCAAAGGAGAGTCTGTAAAAATTATGTGCAGGAACTAAGCTCACATGTACATGAGGTATGAAACTATAGTCAATCCCAGTTCTCCAGAACATTTACCTTCAACATACAGAAAAAGGAGAATCCCTGCTTGTGGAATGCACACATCACAACTGTGTGTGTACACATGTAGCTAATAAAACATTTCTAAAAGGGTGTCTATATTCCACCTTTCAAAAAAAAGAAAAAGATTGCTGCAAATAAAGAAAGTAATCACAAATAATTAGCATGGAATTATTACTATCAATGTGTATGTTTTTGATTATTTTCTAACTATTAGCAGGGTTTGTCTCAGTCAAGCATCACTTGGGAGAGTTTCAAAGGCCATGCTGACACAAGGTTTTTTTTTTCTTCAGGCTAACCCTCATGAGTTTTATTTCATGTACAAAGGCTGCTTTCACACAGCAAATGCATATTGGGTTGCAGTCGGGATACAATAACCCACTTCCATGTTTTCGCGTTCACATGCATCTGTAAAGGCAGCGACTGGAGCCCATGGAAACAATCTGGCTTACTGTCATGCCTTTATCCAGAGGTGCATCTATTTTTGTATTATTATTACTTACCACACATCCATAGCTATGCAGGCATGAATGAACCCCCACAGCCATGCCAATGTTCCACGATACGACCATACAAGAAGCAAAGTTTTTTAAAAAAGGAAAATGGAGGCAAATTGCTTCCTGCCCTGCTGTTCACTCATGAGCAGTTGCAACCTGGGATGGGATTTTTTTAAACAGCGCAATTCTCAAAAAACCCAGTGTGAGGAAAATAATACAGGGCAGACTTGTTTTAGGGGCGGGATCTGTGTGAAGTCCCCCCCCCTTTTTTTTACCATCCTACACCCATGTTTTAATGGCATGTGTGGAACAGGCCAAACAGAACAAGTCAAGCCTCACACACTGATAAACATGGATGAGAGTAAACTATATAACAGAAGACAGAGCTACACGTTGGCCTTATTAGTAGTTAAATGACAGACAGACAAACAGACAGACAGACAGTCAGTCAGTTTTGGTGATAATGCCATCTAGACCATCTCTCTGGGCCTATCTAGACAAGAGTATGTCTTCAGGTTTGCTCCAGGTACATGCTTCCATTTTGTAGAGTCAGAATACCTTTTAAGAGTGCCACAGGGGCCTGATTCCAGCCAGGGTTACCATCAAGTGGTGGAGGAGCTCCTGTGTGCCTTCCTCTGGCCTGAAATAGTGTCTTCCTCTGGCCTGAAATAATACTTCCTCTGACCTGAAATAGTACTGGGAGGGATGTGCTGGCAAATAATGCCCCCCCCCCGGCATCATTACAAGTTTGAAAAATGGCATGGGGGTTGGAAGGAACCTCTCCTACCCCCACACCATGTTGGTTCCTATCAGAGCTGGACCCCGACAATGCTCATAGAAGGGGTTCCAGGACTATAAAATGGAGAAGCATCCCCATGGTGAACTCAGAGATGTTGTCTTATCCAGCCCCCCCCCTTAAGAATTCTATCTATCAAGCAAATATATACCTTATTTTGTAAACTTTGAAATTACTCTAATTTCAGAATATTTTCTAACTTTTTGCTCCTACAAACTACATTTTTGTAAGTTATCATTTTAGAGGACCCATTTTCCAACTTTAGTATTTTTCTTTTCTAACATGAAATGCTGTAAATTTCCTGTGCTATAACTTGTTTATTCTTTCTCTGCAGGTAATATTATAGACATGTCTCACAATTTCCTTAGCAGAACCCCAAAGAACTAGCAGATTGAATATGGCTGTTTTTAAACATTCTTATTAAGATTGCAAGATGTTCCTCAGCTTTATAATATTTTTATTATCAATACCCTACATTCCACTCTTTATTTTTATTATTTGTGTACTGTTTTGGTAATTCTGGAAGCATATGGTGCTCCTGCCATAGCTTTCCACTCATTTACTCATCCACATTTTTTTAAATTTTGCTGATAAAGCTGCATATGACCATTTCTATAATGCTCTCACTTGAGCTATACTCTTTTTAAAGGAATTTTAATGTATTCATATGAAGATACAAAGAGAGTTTAAAATACGAACATTAAACTTTCCCAACCCCCGTGGCATGGTTTTCAAAGCCCCCTTCAAAAGGTCATAATGTACTAGTTCAGTAACTGATGAATGTATAAAGGAAGCAGTCTAGAAAACCTTAAACTAATTAGAAGGTCCTGAAAGAACTAAGAGTGCAAACATAATTGCATGGTCACTGGAAAGTGATTTATACTGCAGTTCTATATAAAGTTATTCCAGTGAAATCAGTGAGATTGGAGTAACTCATCTCAAGACTGCATTGTTATTTAGCAGTATAGATAATCTAGAACTGTATCTATCAGAAAGAGATTAAAAAGAGGTTTACAGCGTCCTAAATCCCAGCTGTGTAAAAGCATGAAAGACCAGTAAGTCCATTTTTAAATCTAAACATTAGCAAATTGTAGAAATCACTAAGAAGAAGAAGAGTTTGGATTTATATCCTCCCTTTCTCTCCTGTAAGGAGATTCAAAGGGGCTTAAAAGCTTTTTTCCCTTCACCCCGCCCCCCACAACAAACACCCTGTGTTTGGGGCTGAGAGAGAACTGTGAATAGCCCAAGGTCACCCAGTTGGGGTGAGTTGGAGTGCACAGGCTAACATAATTCCCCAGATAGCCTTCACAGCTCAAGTGGCAGAACTGGGCAATGCAAAGACCGGGGGGGGGAGGAGGAGCCACATTAGAAGTGGAGGAAGGGTTGCATCAACACTCATGCCATCAGAACTGTGCAAAGTGGCACGGACACTGGCACTGAGGGACTTACCCTGGCAGTGGAGTGCTGCAGTGCAGGAACCAGAAAGTGTTCCTCATTCCTGAACCACAGGAGGCTGCACCATCATTCTGGAAGGCATTCCGGGGGCTATTCGCAGGGGCAGGACTAATTTTTATCATCTCCAAAAGGACTTTCAGCCCAGGAATGCCCCCTGTCCCGGCAAGTGACTTATAACACCAAAATGTGTGGTGTTAAGTCGGCCTTCCCAATGGGATATTTAAGGCAGCCTAACCCCCCCCCCCTTTCTCACACCGTTTGAAATCTATTGGAGGTGGCGTAGGAATGCTGCTGCAGTGCCATACCTGGCCATTGCTCTACCACCACCACCACCCCTTTGGATTGGGCTATAAGATACATCACACAACAAAATTAATTTTAAAGTTACAGGGCAGAAGAAATACTAACACATTTTTACCCTGGAAAATGTGTCATCCTAAATTCCTTGAATGAAAAGATGTAATGTAATGGACAAATGTAATGGACAAATAAGGATACGCGACAGAGAGAAATCTGCTGCATTTTTGACAGGGTCATTTCTCAGATGTTTGATTAACGTTTGAACCCTTTGAATATTAATTATTAAATCAGTGGCCACTAAAGAATAACAATAACAGAGGACCCATTTTATAGCAGTATTAAGAAAGTACAGCTTGTATTACTGGCATATTTTCAATAAGGTTATAACATGCAGTTGGCTTGATGAAGTTTAGCAGATCAACAGCACAGCCAGCTAATGAACTGAAAACTGCTGGTGTGCCTGAAAGCCTTTCCACCTGACCAGTCAAAGAATACCCAAACCACAGTGCAGCCTTTGACATCTATTTCTGCAAGTTATTTGCAATGCCAGTTCCCTAATACTTTATCTACACATACAAGTATGGGGAGAGCCTATTTCTATTTTCTGTTTACACCCCTATTTTAAAAAAATCTGCTTCAGCACATGAGCACTGTTCAGCCTCATATTTGTTTTCCATGGAAAGGAAGGAGGTTTTCTGCTGGTTCCTTTTTACCCAGACTGATCATGCTGCAAATATATAATAGATATCCATAGTATTTCAAAGATTTCAAAAAATAAATCACCTGAATGCAGGGAAGGAAATATGATGTTTCCCAAGAAAATATATGCAGATTAGACCCTGCACAGCAAAAGAAAAATGAATTGCAGCCAACTGCATAAATAAATCCTGATATTGTGGAGTTGTTTTTTCCAGCAAATTACACTCAAGTTTTACATTCTAGTTTCTATCTGTCCTCCAATTATTATTTTCAGGCAATTGTTTTAATTATCTGCATCTCCATAAGGAATTCCATTTTCATGTGGCTGGGAGAAGAAAGGCATCACGCTGCATTAATGCTGATGAGACTCTCCAAGGGTGAAACTATGGCACCTTCTTCCAGCTTTGGCAGGCCAACTGAGGAGGCATTTAGCCAGCACCCGAGGCAATCACTGACACATTGGCCCACTTGCATTGTTGCTTTGATTGCAATTGGCATTGGGTTGCCAGTCACACTTTAGGCTTTTTAAGTGCAAGAGAAAGCCTTTCTAATTTCAGATTCACCAAAACAAACAGCGGTACCAAGGCCTGTGTGGCCAAGTACAAACTGAATTGTAAAGTAAGGTGAAGTCTCTGTGCAGAAGCCAAATGATGTGTTAATGCCAAGGCGCATCAGTGACGGATAGCCTCATTAGTGTTTTCAGTTATCAGTAGCTAAACCTGAAGCCAAGCCGTATGGTTTAGCAGATGTTCCATGCAAAAAGACTTTATGAAATGGCCATGTAGGTGTCTTCTCATACTGGACACTGATAAGAAAGCCAAACCTTGTGGGACCTCTGAGACTTTCACAGCAGATGAATACCATCATATTTGGAAAAGCTAGGAGAGAAAAAGTTATGGAGGTATTCACTCTGGACCAGCAGAAACATCAATGATTGCGTGGTCATAATTATAAACATGTAGTGGGCCTATGCTCACCAGAATATAATAGGAAACGAAACAGACTTAATTGTTTAAATGGATCTATTTACACCTTCAAACTCATCACATTTGAGGGCATGCACAATTTTGGGAGAATAGAACATACATGAACTTCTTAAATATGTCAGCTTTCTGGATTAAGGAAGGCCACTATTCCATTCAACTCAGTAAGACTTATTTCTAAATAATTATTCTTATTTACTTCATCTGTATGCTACTCTTCTCTCTACTACATTTTATCCTCACCCCTGTGAGGTAGGTTAGACTGAGAGTCTATGATTGGACCAAGGTCACCCAGCAAGCTTCCATGACAGAGTGGGTATTTGAACAAGTTTCTTGCAAGACCCTACTTGTCTATATGATAATAATGATGTTAAGGATAGGTAAGGCTGGTGACTAGAGCAGATAATAAGCCTTAGGTTTGCAGAAAAATCTGAAATAAAATAGTGGGATTTTTTAAAAAAATGATAAAAGGAACTCTTGTTTGGTTTTCCTCAGTAAATGGAAGGAAGATGAAGCAGCGCCCTTTTCCAGGGTTGTTTTGGCCTATGAGGGAGAACTCAATGGGGCGAGGTCTGGCTAGAGTTGCCAGCTGGGAAATTCTTGGAGATTTTGTGGTGGAGTCTGAGGAGGACAAAGTTTGGGGAGAGGAGAGACCTCTACCAGATATAATGCCATGGAGTCCACCCTACAAAGCAGACATTAATGCCATTGATTGTATGTTCCTGCATGGCAGGGGTTTGAACTTGATGGCCCTTGTGGTCTCTTCCAACTCTATGATTCATGATTTTCTCCAGGGAGACAGAACTCTATCATCTGAAGGTCACAAAAATCATAGAATCGGAATTGAAAGGGCCATGCAGGCCTAAAGCATTCTTGACAAGCGTTCATTTAACTGCTCTTGAAGACTGCCAGTGGGGGGCAACTTACCACTTCCTTAGGCGGTCAATTAGACTGTTGAACAAAATTATAATTCCAGGAGATTACAGGGACCTGGAAGTTGGCAACTGTAGCCCTAGCAGCATCCCTAGGTGACTTGATACCATGTGACTTGCATGACTCAACAGGGTTTGGTTACTTGCTAATGTTCAACAGCAGCCACTTTATGAAAGTGTGGTGCAGCAGCTAGAGATTTTGAGTAGGGTCTGGGAGACCCAGGTTCAGATCCCTATATTCCTGTGGAAGCTCACTAAGTGATTTTGAATGAGTCATATATTTTCAACCTCATTAGGGGAAGAAAAAAGTAGATTGTGTCAGCCAGGGACGGAGGGAGCGGAAACTGAGCCCGGGGCCTGATCTGTCTGCGTGTGCCCTGCACCCCGATCTGCCCCCATTCCACCACGGGAGGGGTCTGTGGGGCAATTTTTCTGCCCCTATGTGATGCCAATGGCGAGTGACCGGGGCGAAGCCTCCACCGCGTTGCAGCTTCACCACAGGTGTCGGGAGGGGCATATTATTCTTTTACATTATTTCTTTATATATATATATATATATATAGAGAGAGAGAGAGAGAGAGAGAGAGAGATAAAAACACCCTAATTTTCAGCCAGATTGGCTCCTAAAATCATTTTATAAATAATTCGAATTAACAGTTTTCACTGAGTTTAAACATGCTGCTCATAACTCAGCAGTTGAAGCTGCTCAAAACTCAGCGGTCACCAGCCTTTTAATTACAGGGACCCACAAGTTCACATTCACTTGGTATGGAGAGTCACTTGAAAAAGCAGAGCAGACGCACAGGTTGGGAAACACTGCCTATGCCAGTTACACACATGAATAGTTGCCTTTTGTCCAAAGGATGCTTCTCCTTCCAAATGCATAAACTTTAGGTCCTTGTTAACTTTAATGGAAAGGGGTGGGGGTTGGAATTACACACCTGAAAATAATTTTCTTTTTTAAATAGCAGAAGTCTGATATCAATTTTTGCAAAGTTAATCAGAAAATTGGAGAAAGCAGAGTATCATAGGGAGATGGTTTTGGGAGATTATATAGAAATAGCAACAAAAAACCCAATTAAGTAACAGCTATAACAGAAAATTAAAAGCAAGATCAGCATACTATCACTAGTAAAGAACATGCTATGAATTCAGTTGCTCCTTAAAGATCAGTTTCTTAAAGATCTTTCTTTGGAGAGGCTAATGAAAGGAAATGCTGTTAGTCTTTAAAGTGTCAGTGGATTGGAATATAGCTCTTCTACTGTAATCTAACACAGTACCTATACACAACTAATAAAGACCATATATTTCATACAACATACCCAAGCAGTTTAGCAAATAGTTACATGGAAAGTTGTCATTGCATAAAAAGCGAAGACTTTTATGCTGCAGCCTGTCTAAATGTTCAGTGGCACTTTTAAGAAATTAGTTTAAACAGCTGATATTTTCTACCAGGCATTCGAGGAACTACTGATGTAGATGCTGTTCTTTTGCTGGACAGTTTTTTGGCTGATGTTGAGACACATGTTTGGTAAAGAGAGGTTTGCCTAAATTAACCCTTATGGCCAACCCAGTACTGAGGGGGATTAAAGAGTGAACTCTTAGGGTAGGACAATACCATTTTGTGTAGTGGTTACAGTGTTGCACTATGTGTTGCACTATGATCCTTGACAACTATGTTTGAATCCCCACTCAGCCATGGAAGTTCATTCTCAGTCTAACTTAAGAAGAAGAAGAAGAAGAAGAAGAAGAAGAAGAAGAAGAAGAAGAAGAAGAAGAAGAGGAGGAGGAGGAGGAGGAGGAGGAGGAGGAGGAGGAGGAGGAGTTTGGATTTATATCCCCCCTTTCTCTCCTGCAGGAGACTCAAAGGGGCTTACAATCTCTTTGCCCTTGCCCCCTCACAACAAACACCCTGTGAGGTAGGTGGGGCTGAGAGAGCTCCGAGAAGCTGTGACTAGCCCAAGGTCACCCAGCTGGCATGTGTGGGAGTGTACAGGCTAATCTGAATTCCCCAGATAAGCCTCCACAGCTCAGGCGGCAGAGCTGGGAATCAAACCCGGTTCCTCCAGATTAGATACATGAGCTCTTAACCTCCTATGCCACTGCTGCTCCTTCACAGGGCTGCTGTTGTGAGCATTAATTCACAGGGCTGTTGTTGTGAGCATAAAATGCAGAAGAGGAGAGTTATATAAGCCACCTTCACTCTCCAATGGGGGGAATAGTGGGATATAAATGAAGTGAATAAACAACAATGATCGCTAAGGCTGTAGGCTGTAGGATCTGGGGGTAGGCATACTGTTTAGGCGACAAACCTCTTGGTATGTAGATTGACGGACAGCTGGGAAAGGCATGGAGCTAACTTGGTTCAATCGGAGCCGGGTACAAAGTCACAGGAGAACTATCTCTACAACTACAGCTATAGGAGGTGTACACTGATAATGTATATTCAAAGAAGAGGAGTCTGGATTTATACTACTCTGTCCTCTCCTGTCAGGAGTCTTAAAGAGCCTTTCAAACTCCTTTCCTTCCTCTCCCCACAACTGACACCTTGTGATGTAGGTGGGGCTGACATAGTTCTGAAGTAATGGGCTTAGCCTAAGGCCATCCAGCAGGCTTCATGTGTAGGAACAGGGAAATAATTCCAGTTCGCAGGATAAGACTCTGCCGGTCATGTGGTGGACAGAAGAATGAAGACCAATTCTCCAGATTGGAGACCACCGCTCTTAACCACTATACCATGCTGGCTCTCAGTTAGATAGGTTACACTGCTGCAGATCAGCTGTTAATCATGTAACCCCCAGTTTAATCTACAGTTATATCTCATGCCTTCATGTTGGGCTACATAAGGAAAAAAAAAGCATTTATTTTCAGTCATTTAAAAGACTGCTGAGTTAGCTGTTGCTCTTGTAATTAACTACTTTTTGGTCAATTTTTAAAACATAAATATATTTATGAGGCATTTTTTCCTCAATCACTTAATTCCTTTATTCCAATTGTTCATGTTTACTGCTTTATATAAATTGTTAGATTTTATTTTAGAACTTTAAAAACATCTATGACTATCAGACAGGTTTTTTTGGTGGGTGGGGGGGGGAACTGTGTTCACTTTGGCACTCTTGCTCTATTTTTTTTTTTACGAGAGTTTCCCCCCATCTCTTCTCAAGTTTTTAAACATGCTCTCTTTTTGAAATATTTATGATAGTAGTAATCCCTGGTAATTTGGCATCTGACATAAGAACATAAGAACAAGCCAGCTGGATCAGACCAAGTGCTTCTGGGACACTGCGCTAGTGGTGACCCCCAATAGACGGTTAACAACGGATAAAATGACAAGGTTGGCAGCGGAGTTATCAGAGGAGGGGCTGGCCCTCCTGTGCTGAACTTTTACATCGCCATTTTGTTGTCCCTCCTTAAGTGTAGCTGCTATTATCAGTACAGGATATTAGGTATTGTTAGTGAATTAGTTAGTGTTCTTAGTTAGGGACTGTAGTCTCCTTCTTATGTTAGTAAATGTAGTGTAGGCATTAAGTAATTCAGTAAGGTCATTCCTTGCAGCAGCTAGAGGGTAGTCTAGTTTAGGGTAGTTAGTTTGGAAATGTTTATTCAGTCTGTTCCTGGCTATTTGTTGATTTTGATTATGTATTATCATTAAGTTTATACTGTTTAGTCTATATTGGTGCACTGTTAACAATATTGAGCTGTATTCATGCAATTCTATTAGCTGTGTATTGCTACACTGATACTGTTTGTGGCATCTTCCCTGGCCGCCCGTCCCCCTCAGTCGAGTGTGCCGTCCCACCTTCCCTGACCTGGGGGTTGTCCTCCTCAGACGATGTTCTGAACAGTCTCGCCCACAGGGTGCCTAGATTCGGACACGCTCAGGCACCCTTCCCCAAATCCTGTCTTCTCCCCTCGCCCAGTTGCTTCACTGAGCGGGGGTCTGTCCTCCTCTTAGGATCTCCATTACTCCCCCTTCCCTGTTGTACCCTCACAGGGATAGGGCTCTGTACAGGTTCCCCAGCTTCTTTCACAGCAAGGCTAGTCTGCAGGACCCTTCCTCTCCCTTCCCTCTTTGCACAAACACTCTCCTTTCCCTGCCTCTTTCCAGCTCTCCCTTCCACCCTCTTCTCCCAGCCAACGCCCCTGAGATTCCTTTCCCACCCACCCCCTATCCTTTTCCCCCTCTCAATTCCCTGCCACGACCCAGCTGTCGTCCTCCTTGATCCTCTTCATTCTGTTCAGCTGGGGCTGGGCGAGCCCAGCCAGGCTCAGGGCCCCGCCCCCTTCCTCCCTTGGCGTTGCACGAGGGTTGACGGGATGGAGGATAGGCAGCCCGTCCGGATCCAAGTCGCTGAGTCACCGGATCGAGGAGGCAGCGTCCCTGATCTGCCCTGAGCCCTTCGGGGTAGCGCAGGGTACAAATATAATTGAAATAAATAAATAAATAATTCCTGAATTGAGTTATATTAAATGTCTAGTAGGGTATATAACCAACATATATACATATTATAAATGGAAAGACTTGACTTTTTTTTCCAGTTCTAGAAGCCAGTCCATAATGTTAGGCACTAAACTTGTTTTTTAGCTTTCAGGGTTTTATAACTTAAAGATAACATTTTCTCACTACGGCTACTACCAAAGGTAAAGGTAGTTTCCTGTGCAAGCACCAGGTCATTATTGGGGTGATATCACAACATTTACTAGGCAGTAAACTATATATATGGAGTGATTTTAATTGCTTTTCCAAGTCATCTATACTTTATCCCCAGCAGGCTGGGTTCTCATTTTATCTACCATGGAAGGATAGAAGTCTAAGGCCCCTTCCGCACACACAGAATAATGCGTTTTCAAACCACTCTCACAACTGTTTGCAAGTAGATTTTGCCATTCCGCACAGCTTCAAAGAGCACTGAAAGCAGTTTGAAAGTGCATTATTCTGCATGTGCGGAATGAGCCTAAGTCAACTTTGAGCCAGCTACCTGAAATCAACTTCCATCGGGATCAAACTCAGAGTTTTGACTACAGTACTGCAGCTTACCATTCTGCTTCATAGGGCTCCTTTCTCAACGAAGGCAATCCATAGATCTTGAAGGGCAGCATTAAGAATTTGGGGGAATTAGGCATACCCCCTCCCCACCCCACCCCGGACACACTTGCAATTGCTTTCAAAAGTCAGGGGAAGAGAGATGTTCTATGTTAATCACTCCAACTTGAGGATAAACTCCCAGATCCTACATTTCCTCCTCAGGCCCTTAAAATACTGGCACAAAAACGGTTTCAGCATAATACTCCCTTCCCACTACAAAAATAAGACCACATTGTGTAATATCCTGGTAAATCTTTCAGGGAAGACAGTGACATCTGTGCCTGGCAATCCATGCCACTACATGAAATCTGAAATAACAAAGACTCTGGATTACATGGCACCATAGTTGTAATTTTCATCAAGAATTACACAGCTGACAGCTACTGCTCCTTACTTTGCAAGGACACAGTTTTATTTGGATCTATGAAGTCTAAAGGGCGTTTTAGAAAGTTTTCAAATCTAATTTGTTTTCTGAAAGGTCACATTTACATGTTGCATACCATGCCCTTGGGGATCACATCAAATTCCCAGCCACAGTGATTGTCTGAATAATGATTCAGGAGCCATGGTACTGTTCTATAAATTACATACTAATTTTTAAAAAAAGTTCAAGTCAATTTTAGGAATCAACAAGTAAGTACCACACAAAACCCATCTTTTAAAACACCAGAAACACAGACTGCAAGGGCATAAAACTGGCACATTAACTCATAATGTTCTTAATTTATGATACAGGACTATAGTGCAGGGCCAATGGGATTTGCCTGGTAATCCATTCAAAGTGTTATGAGCCAGGTAAACATCCAGCCCATTATTTTCTGACTTTGTCGGTATCTCTACTAAACTTGTAATATGAGATTTTATGCAATGACAATGACAGTGATAGGCAGTAGATTTAAGGCAAATAAAAGGATCATTTTTTCCACAGTGCACAATTAACTTTTTGAACTCACAGCCACAGCATGTTGTGATAGTAATGAGTGCAAGTGTCTTTTTAAAGAAAAAAAGTGAATATGGCTATCATTGTTAATACTGATGGTGCTACAATTGAAACTCCACAATTAGAAGTAATACCCTTCTGACTACCTGTTCCTGGGGGCCAACAACAGAGGCTGTACCCGTGTCTTTTTGGAACATTTAGACACAACAATAGGAAATATGACTGGTCTGACCCAACAGAATTTCCTGTAAATTCTTACATATATCTAGGTTAAAAGTCAAACATTTCTTTACTTTGTGTAGGAAAACTGACAGCCCAAGAATTCACCCCAATGTGAGCACTCTCTGTCCCTGGACAAAAGTCTTGTTACAGAATGACAGCTGAGGAAAAGGAGGGGGTTCAATTGAAGAATGGTGGATGAAAGCACTAGAGTTGGCCGAGATGGCCAAGTTAACTTTGCTACTAAAAGAAAATAACTTAATTAAATTCATGGACAATTGGAAACCCTTGATAGACTATCTAGATACAACAGGAAAAAAAAATAAGATGAGTAGTAGTTTTGAACGATAAGGATTGTTAAATTAAGTTCTAACAGACAAAAGTGAGACTGTTTATTAATAATTATGCTAAAGATTCAATTTCGTTTTGATGCTTAATGGCCAAGTGCTGAAAGTATAGAGTTTAAGGTTTAATATTCAATATTGAAGAAGTTGGAAGTCTATATGAAATAACTACGTTATAATTTAATGAATTTCTGTATTTAAGTATGTTTTCAATTTTGATTTTGAAGTACAATAAAAACTTTAAATCTGGGATTGGAGATGGTAGCTGTCAAACTCCCACAAAGAGGTGTAAAAGACGGATGACTACAGTGACAGTACGAAAATTCTTCCTTTGGGACAGGTAGGCAATCCCAAAGGGTGGGAGTGGGCAGAGAAGGAGAAGCTAAAAAAATTCTGGACCTTAGAAATCTCTTCTATTTTGGTAAGCTCTTCAGATGCACACAAGACAAGACGAACAGAGCCTTCACCTAGGGATTCTATCTTGTCACAAGGCAGGGTTCAAAGCAGAGAGTCCTAACCTGGGGATCTAAGGTAATGATAAACTCTAATTTCCTGCAATTTCAAATAAAGTTTACACATCCTAAAATTCAATTTCTTTGAGAAAGTACTTAGTGTAAAGTCAGAATAATGTTTCATCTCTTCCTTGTTCAGTTGCTAAGTCCCAGTTGCTTGAGCAGATCATGTGCATTCTCTTACTTATTAAACTTTCTCTGGAAAAATGCCTTGCAATGTGAAATGTGGGACTGTTTGGCCTTGCAATGTGAAATGCGGGACTACGAAGGGGCAGAAGGTCTCCTTCCTGAATAATGATAGCACAAATGTGCAAATGTGTGACTGCCCCCATACTTGTTTGTAGAAAGGCACTGGGAGGAACAACAACTAGGCAGGGCCTAGTTTTCTTTTACTGAGCTGATAAAGTGGGAGATATGGCTCCTTCAACTGTTGCCTCCAGTTTAAGTCCTTCCTTCCCACTCCCACCTAACAGCAGCAGCAGGATGCAGGTCCCCACTTTTGTTCTATCACTGCTGAGGTAAGAAAGGTAGATTAATAGATTTCTGAAGGAGTTAGCACATTAAGTTTTTGTTTTCTGGAATGCCATATCTTAGTTGAAAATAATAATAATAATAATAATAATAATTATTATTATTATTATTATTATTATTATTATTATTATTATTATTATTATTATTATTATTATTATATTGATACAAAACAGTTATACACAGCAAACAAGATCAATATGCTGGATTTTGTATTACATCACACGTCGGACACTTCCCAAGCATCTAGGACTGTGTGATGTATCGACGAATAATGCGTGCAGAACCAAGCAGGGTGGCCTTTTGCAGCTGACATATGGTGATTTTGTCAGCGCCAATTGTTTTTAAGTGCCGTTCAAGATCTTTAGGCACTGCATCCAGTGTGCCGATCACCACTGGGACCACCTTTACTGGTTTGTGCCAGAGTCTTTGTAGTTCAATCCTTAAATCCTCGTATCGTGTAAGTTTTTCCAGTTGCTTCTCATCAATCCTGCTGTCACCAGGAATTGCAACATCAACTATCCACACTTTCTTTTTTTCCACAATCGTGAGGTCAGGAGTATTGTGTTCCAAAACTTTGTCAGTCTGAATTCGGAAGTCCCAGAGTAGTTTTACGTGTTCATTTTCAGTGACCTTTTCAGGTTTGTGATTCCACCAGTTCTTTGTCACAGGCAGATGGTAGTTGTGGCACAAGTTCCAGTGAATCATCTGAGCAACAGTATTATGCCTCTGCTTGTAGTCCGTCTGCACGATCTTCTTGCACGCAGATGGACTACAAGCAGAGGCATAATACAGATTATTATTATTATTATTATTATTATTATTATTTATTAATTTATTTTTATTATTATTATTATTATTATTATTATTTTAGCAAGATGTTTTGCCATGATAAACAGAGAAGCAGCAGGATATTTTGCTTTTACAAGATATATATCCACAAACCAGAACAAGTGAGCCTTACCTGCAGCCATAACTTGTTATTCACAGCATCCCTCCCTGTAGCAATGCACTGAAATGTAGCATTCTGGCCTGCATTGACCTCCACATCCCCAAGCCTCAAGAAATGAGGAGATTTATCTGTGTGGGAGAGGGAGAAATGTTACAAGAAATGCTCACAGCCAAATCCCAAATATTTCACCCACAAGATATACGTTACTGCAAAACTAACTTTTACGTTAAAACTAATTTTACACAAAAGAAAACCATTGTTTCAACCCATCTGAATCTTTTTTCTTTCCATGCAAACAGTTCTAAAGTTTGTCACATGAATTGAAAGAGTTGTTTATAAGTGATATAAAACACAAAAAGATCTAAACACTCTGACTTGTCATTACATTCCAGCTAATTCAAAAGAAGGCACAGCATGAATATAGTCAGATTTAATTAGTTGTATATAGTACTATCCAGTATAAATTAGAAGGCCCTGTCAGTAATTATTGCATGTACCACTAAATACCATAACAGTCAACCCACTGACAAACCTATTTCATATTACCACAATGCCTCAAGGAAAGCACATCAGAAAGGCAATGGGAGCAACTGAGGGACATGTTATGCTACATAGCACTCAAACATTATTGAAATGACTTGGGAATAGATTAAGGGAATGTTCAGGTTTATAACAGAGAGGTTTTGAAGAGCAAAACTGCCAGAGGGCATTCAATACCTTTCCCCCATATTGTGTCCCACCATTTCCAGTGTCGTAAATAGGGTGTGGAGCACCCTTCCCTCAACTTCTCTTTGCCATCACCAGAGTGAGGTACAGTTGTCAGACTTAATTCACAGCTCACAGAAGGCAAAAAGGAAGGATGTCTAACGGCACAGTTGATCACTCAATAAACAAGTTACAGGTAAGTGCAACCCTGTTTTCACCATGATACCTGTGCAGTCCCACATGGGACAGCAGTGAACTGACTTAGGAAGGCAGATGTGAGCTGTCAGTGGAATAGAGATGGCTGGGCTGTTCTACTCACTCCTGCATCTCTCATTGCATTTTGTCCATAGAGTAATACTTTGCAAAGGTCCATGGCAAAGACCACATTGGAATCTTGGAGAAAAGAGTCAATGAAGAAACCACAGCAAAATGAAACTGAGGCAGACTGTACTTGGGTAGAGGGAGCATAAAGCTACAGGGGCCAGTCAGTTCAGGTGAGTATCCCTTTGCAAATGAATTGAGCCAACAGTTTCTTGCCCATGTTGGGGCCTAGGAAGGATATGAAATAGATGTCCTCTTTTCTGGGGAGTTTTGTTGGTGTTCATTGACCCTTCCAGCTGACATGATGACAATCAGAAATACTGTTTTCATGATAATAAGACACAGGAAAGGGGAGGAGCAGTACATAAATCAAATAAATAAAATGAACAGGATGCAGGGGACCATGGGTTCAAATAGTTTGGCCAGGAGTTTTAAAAGCACAAGTGACAGATGTCACTGAGGGACCAGAAGTTGAACTCAGGCAAATGGATTTAGTAACCCTAAATCCTAAATAGATTGGATTTCCCCTGGCCAACAAAGATCACCTCCCAATACAGATGGGATACCACACTATAGTAGCTAGGTGTACAGAGGCAGAAAAGAGTCCTCCCTGGACCAGATTTAGAGCTTCCAGTAAGACACATGATAAATGCTAAGTTTGGATCCTTAGCCCATGTGCAGAAATGCTTTTCTTTGGTGGAATAAGGGTGACAGGTGCCTGGTTTTCTACTTCAAAGCAACCTCTTTTATGGGTTCAAAGAACTGATGGCTGATGATTGAATAAGTCATGCTGCTAAATGCAGGTTGCCAATGTTTGGGTGCAGGAAAGAGCCCTATAGAAGAAGGTTGCATTCCTGGGGGTGGGGGTGGGGGTGGGGATAATGTACTTGGTGAGTGACAAGTCTAGAAGTCAGGAACTAATTTTTCAAATTTTCTTTATATTTGGTGCCAGAAACCATGTTTTCTTGGCTAAAAGGGGGCTATTAGGATGGCCAGTGTGGGCTCCTGCCTTATTTTGTAATAGACACTGGAGATTAGGGCAGAAGGGAAATGAGTATAGCAGGCCTCCCATCCACTGGATCTGGAATGCATCGCCCAGGAAATTCAGGTCCCATGCATCTTAAGAACAAAATAACTGGCAATCTTTATTACGTCATGTTGCTCTTCAACAATAGAATACTAGTTAATTCGTCATTTGTGAGGTGCTAAGAGAGTGTGGCTGAATAAATTTGTTTACTGATTGTTGGCCCCAGCTACGTGAATGGCCTGAATGTGGGTACTGGTGAGAATGGCCCATTCTCATATTAGTGTGGAAAGATGGCACAGCATGAGTGAAAAAGTGCCACTTTGGTTGTTTAGGAAAAACATGGTTGTGAGATAGTCTGTGGGTATTTGGATGTTTTTGACCAACGCTTGGGTATCCAGGGCTAACAAACTGTTGAATTCTTGGATGGATCATACCTTATTGACTGAATCTTGTTCAGTCTGGATGTCCCAACTTCAATAGGGGGTGTTCATGATACATATGACTTCCAGTAGAGGGAGCTGAAGGGAATCCCTATTAGACAGCTGGCAACTACAGTCCACCAGTGGATGGAGCATACCACCTTTCTTGAGATATCTAACCTTTTTGATTGGTGGTGACAAAAGGTGTGAAAATCCTGACAAATCATAACTTTTAGATAGTCATGCATAGCCTTCCATTGGGTGCCACTGACATCATGGAGATTATTAATTCTAGCAGTTTTTGGATTAATATGGCTGGCTGAAACCAAAATTTCAATGCAGTTGTTAGCCCTGTGCCTGTCAGTTGATGGGTGGCGGGCACTGCAAAGGGGAATGGTTTTGCTTTGTACTCTGCAGGTGCCCAGTGCTCCCTCCTCCCTTCCACAGACAGCCTTGGCAGCCCTGGAAGACCTGATCTTATCATGTGGGAAGTGTGAGATGTTCCCAGGCTTGTAGTGCTTTGTTATGGGAATCGTAGGAGCCATTTGGCTAAGGGGGGTGGGGAGCTTTGGGGAATATAGGCAGATTCGTCTTTGCTTCATGTTGTCCTTTTGTATCAAAGTAAAGACTTTAGAACAAATCTACAGTTTCTATTATTTCCAGACCCGAGATCTGACAGCAATGGAGTATGTTTAGCCTGACTGCCAGGACTCCTTTTAGCTAGAATGGAACTGACCATGGCCGCTATGAATGACACCCTCTGCATGAGTTCTAAGTTGCATTTCTTTGCATTGATCTTTATGTGCAAAGCCTCAAGTGTCCTTATTTTAACTTGCAAATCTTCTTGGGGCTTTGGCTTAGTATTGGATCTGATCAACCAGGTCAAGGTACAAGTATATTTTTCACTCCAGCCTTCACAGGTAGGCCACTACCACTGCTAGTACGTTTGTAAATACTGTGGATGCCACAGATAACCTGAAGAGAAGGACCATATATTGTAAATGGCAGCAACTGCATTGGAAGCAGAGTTCTGATGACCTAGTCTTATCTTTAGATAAAAATACACAACTGATAGACTATAAACCTGGGTGTAACAGAGGATGGATTACATTCTGAACATCTTAAATAACATAAACTGGTACAGACTTCTCAGGTCTTAGATAGTTCTCCCCTTTTCTTTTTGATTAGAAAGTATCTGCAGTAGAATTCCAAGTGCTGATCTTTTGCCTGCACTGTCACAATTGCTTTTATGCAGATGATGGTGCCAAACTCTCAGAGGAGTTCTCTTAACTCATGTGCCAAAAATGGGCTATGGTTGTCAAAAGCCCTGACTCACAGGTTGGTTAAATTGCAGTATAGCTACACTCCTTATAGAATGTAGATTCTGAAGTTACATGTTCTGAACTTGAGCAATGAGATGCTCAATGGCCAGTAAAGATGTAGAGATCGCTGTTTAACTATGAAGTAAAAGTCTATGAACTTAAAGGACAATGAGTTAAGGTAACATTTCCTTTAAAAACAGCCAAGCTTAACTTGATCAGCACTATTTCCCTTTTGCAACACAATGTAAAAACCCACAGAAAGGTAAATGGAACAGGAGATGGGGGAGTAAAGGCATCAATAGCCTGATGATGAAAACAGCAGTCAGACAATATCGAGCCAGACGTGAAAAGACAGGGAAAAATGTGATTCTTAATCAGTACTCACCGCAAGGGTAACTCAAAACCTGAATGTCATCAATGGCAATGTAGCCATTTCTCCCATCTGAGACTTCAGCCTCAAATATTACCTGTCAAGAGGAAAGAAAAAATATTTACAAGACTCTCTGAAACTGAATTCCCATCTGTGCAGTGTGCAGATAAAAGACTGTATTCTTTCATGAAAACTGAACTTTCTGCTAGATTTCATTACTGGATTTCAAAATGCCCACAGTTCTCTATTTCTGGAAAGATCAGCTCTTAATTAATGCCATTTTATTTTTCATGTGCTCTGCTCTTGGGGCCATTATATAAGAATATTTGTTTGTCTGTTTGGGGGGACGCTATTATTCTCAAATGAGCTGGTGTCTTCTAGATAAAGAGTACCAACAATTTTTTAGTGTTTCATGTTCCTATCCTGAAGATATATCTTCATATTTCATATGAAGAGAGAAGGGCTGTAGTCTACAACAGCTGATGCCACAATAAATCTGCTAGTCTTTAACATGCCAAAAGATTCTTTATTGCTTTGCAACAATTTATCAGTGTGACATGATATTGCTTGGGTGACATGAGCCCCGCATTTTCTGCCTCAGCAATTCAGATGAACACCACCTTGATAGTGAAGCTGGAAGTGAAAGATTAAATTTCTTATGGGTTTCTTCCTTACCTGTTTCTGTTAAGCAAGAGATTTTTAAAAAACCTCTCAAGGATTATGAAATATATGCTGATATACCCTTCTATCATTTCAACAAATAAGGAGACCACTAAACATTAATTACATGCTATGGACCCCAACAGCAAATGAATAATCTGTTCCTACTAATGAATACAGCTAAGTGTGAACTGGATTGTAAGGCTGACATAAGGGATAGGTAACCTCCAGCACGTGTGCTAAACTATCACTTGCCAGATCATTTATTTCAGAGCACAAGGCTAGTTTAAGGTGAGCCCCTGAAGTGTAGCTAGTGCCACTGGGTCTTAGCTTGCTCCCAGTGTACTAGCCCACAGACAATTCTTGTTTTTCACAATACACATACCAGTGTACCAGCACACCAGAACCTTCACAAGTAGAATGATTCCTAGGTTCCTCACTACTGGAAAATTTCACTCATAGTTCTGTGCAAACAGGCCAATTAGCACTGTTTTTATTTGGAAAGTTATTAAACAATCACTTAAGCCACTAAAAACATTCTGGAGAACAGAGGTTTATACAGTATAACAAATCAGTATTTCAAGTCTATCCTCTCTGCTTCAATTTTCATAGGTCTATATATTTATTTTGTATGTACTTTGCCTGTCCTAATTTGTGTTTTGAAAAGATTCTAAAAATTGTAGTTGCCCTTCACAGAAATGTCCTAAAAAGTAGAACATGTCACTTTTGATTCCAGAAGTTTCCTTCTGAACTTCCCAGCTAAGACAAAAAGTACACAAGGAGATACACGCTTATAAACTCTAAATTTTCTCTTCTATAACATTCTGGAGAATATGAATTTGAATGGGAAAAAGCAAGATTGCTATGGCTAGCTCTATCCCCATCCTATATACATTTAGTTGAAGGCATACACAGGTCATACATGCAACTTCACATGAGATCCATCTTGGCACAAATGAAAATTTGCAAACTTCCCATTGTAAATATATAAATTGAATAAATAAATATGTAGAGCCTGGAGATTTCCTAGAATTACAATGGATCAGTTCCCCTAAAGAAAATGAATTCTTAGGTGTGTGGACTCTATGGCATTATATTCCACCGAGCTCCCTTTCTTGTCCCCCACAAAGTCCACCATCCCCAGGCTCCAACCCTGGTATCTCCAGGAACATCCTAACCCTGAGCTGGCAACCCCAGTATGCATACCTCTAAATGAAAGCAAGCACGTCACAGGAACAGTTTGCCTTTGAAATACAAAATTACTCTCAACTACTTTGCTTGAAAAACTACACATGTATCTTCTATCATGAGAATCACTTCTTACTGACCAAAACACATATCTTCACATAGTAAAGTGCAAATCAGCACTACTTTTTAAATATTTCAGCATGTACTTCACTGGACTTTTGTTATATGAAGAAGTGGGGAGAAGTAGGACAAACACTCTGGTCCCCAGATCAGAGTGCACTTTGCAATCATTTCAGGCACTCTGCCCAAACAGTCAATGCAACTCTTTATTTTGTTTTTAATCCTGTGATGACACAGGATTGTCTATGTGGCTTCTTGCTTTTAAAGATGGGGGAAAGAAGCATTTGAAAGGAACTAGAAAGTAAAGATGATTCATGGTGAGACTTTTTGGAAAGGCAGGTCTTTATATAAAAGCACTGCTATTACAGAAGAAAATGGTTCTGAGATTCACTAATCTCAGAAAATGGAAAAGAATGTGCTAATGCTAAATAGCACTAATTGATTAACTGGTTAGGAATTTCATTTTATGCAGTTAAAAATTTTATGCAGGTCAGGTCATTATGGAGCAATTATAATATATAAAGCTTTCTTGGGACACAGTATTTCAGAGTTCTTTATTCTCCCCAACAAGGCTCCCTACAGTGAAATTATATTGATTCTTTTTTTAAATCTAGCTTTTGTCTAAGAAACTTGCCCCTTTAAAGCTGCACCTTGGTTAGATTTCATTAAAAGGCAACAAGGGACATCATGTTTTCCGGGTGTCTCAGATTCAGCATAAAATGTCAAAGGAAGAACTCATACTTCTTCAACACTCTTGTTATTTTGCATGCCTTCACATATTAGCATGGTATCAGGAAGAGACCGTGTGCTTTTCTAGATTACAATTTGTGTATATTTTTAGATACACTCAGTAAACAGGATGACATCCTAACAGAACTGATAGAATGTGATTGATAGAAGGAGACTGTTTTATGTGCACAGTTAGGAAACCTTATATATAATGTTTCCTAATTGCCTAAGGGATGGAATGTCTGACTGGTAACAAGCCCCCAGCCAATGGGTGTACAGGACTCACAATGTTCCATCCCATCCCCACCCACCTTCCCCCACCAGGAGCCTCCCCCGCCCCAAACAATATGGGCTGCTCGCCTGGAAAGAAAAGGGAGGAGAAGGAAAGGGGGGGGGGTCACCCCTCCCCCCTTTTTGGGTCCATTTTATTTTAATTTAAAATGGGCTTTAGTGCTAGTTTCTAATAAGTGTAATTGTGGTGACTAGATAACTGGTAATTGGTTATATGGTCTAACAGGATTTGCACTGAATTGGCAAGGGAAATATGAATTCTAGAAGAAACATGCATGACGGCAGTGGCGTAGCTATCATGGTGTTAAATGCCAAGGCAGGCATTCAGTCATGTAAAGGGTGGAAAATTGCCCCTCACACCCTTCCTCCTACCCCCTTGACCGGGCCCTGGCCAGGCCACTCCTTCAGCCAGTGGAGGCTGAATGAACAGACTAGTGGGGCCACCACAGGGCACCCCCAGCCCCACCCCACCTGGTGGAGGTTGTAGTCAAGCACCCCTCAGCCCCACCCCACTGAGGTTGCAGCCGAGCGCTCCTCAGCCCTGCCCCACCAGGTCCGGTGGAGGCCAAAGCCAGGTGCCCCTCCGCCCCGCCAGGCCCAGTGAGGTTGCAGCTGAGCACCCCTTGGCCCCGCCCCACCCAGCGGAGGCCACCCCCAGGCACCCATTGGCCCTGCCCTGCTAGGCCCCGCCAGGCTGCTGGCTCAGGTACATGGGGTGCGGGGGGCACCATTTTGCCCTGGGTGCCGTTTTTCCCCTCTATGCATCTGCATGATGGACTGCCCAGTAAAATGAAGGATTAAAAGTACAAGTCAGTCAGTGAAACAAGTTGCTATCAGAACAGACTAAGGAGAAAAAAACTTCCTAGGAACATGAAAGCACCCTGATTGGGTAAGCTGACTTGCTTTCTAATTGGGAGAGAAACCAGCTGACTCAGAGAGGGAGGGTGTACCTCTGTGAGAGAAAAGTTTGGGGGACTTTTAGATTTGGATTCCTGCGAGTTAACATTAAGTCCCTTAACTGTGTGTTAAACATCTCCTCTGAGGAGATGGATCTGACATAAAATATACTGAGTGTCAGTATGCACTGGAAACAGAAAATATTCAGACAAGAAAACTGGCAAGGCCGCAGGTGGGAAAGTACTCAGTCTTTACACACGTGACCAAAAATTAAAGGAAAGGAATTAATGTTCTGAGTATAGAAGAGTTCCTAAGCCAGTTACATTGGGAATTATACACATGGGTGAATTTCCAGTCTGGTGTATTAATGTTCTGCTGAAATTACCTCAGGAGTGAGATTTATATGAAGTGGGTAGCTAACAGTGTCACGCCTATATGTGTACTGTGTAAAAGGACACTAGCCTGTTAGAACCCAAAGTCATTACGAATTCATTAGTCAGAAACATAGAATCATAGAGTTGGAAGAGACACCCAAGAGCCATTAAGCTCAACCCACTGCAATGCAGAAACACACGCCGCCCTGAGTCCCTTTTGGGATGGGCAGCACAGAAATTTTAAAATAAATAATCAAAGCACTTAAAGAACCTCTCATAATATCTAAGCAACTGAAGAAACTTACAAAGTTTGAATTAAAAACTATGCCCGTGCTAAAACTGATGTTTGTATATAGTTAATGCCTGCCTGTTTTCCATCCATTGGAATAACTCCTGATCCCACTGAAATATCCCTTTCCATTTTAAAACTTACATAGAAATTGATTTTAGAACTAACTTATGTAATCAGATATTGTAGTATTTTACCCCTGTTTGTAAGCTGCCCTGGGCTTGACTTCGGATGGGAATTGGGCAGGGTATAAATCTAATGAAATATTAAAAACAACTTTGTTCAATAAATTTTACTTTTGCTTGTTGAACCTGCCTCAGTTCTCATTGGTGCCTTGAAAAGAGGGAATTCCCATAGGGAAAAAAAGGCTGAGAAAACAACCATAAACCAGTTCAAACGCTACCATCAAAACAGCTCAGTCATACAAAAGGCAGGAAAACCCACCTCGGCTGCCTAAGCCTGCCACAAATAGGAGGGTGAAGGGTTGGTGACAGCATGGGAAAGTGGTGTAGCACAAAGCAGAATTATGGGCTACAAGATGCCACCATCACTTTGCATTAAGAAGAATGTAAGAAACTATCCTCTTAAGGGCTCTAACTGGAATATTTTGCTGTCTCTTTTCTTGGACTTTATTCTCCCCTGCTAGGCATTGGTATATATCATTAAAATGACCAGAGTGGCAGATTCTACAACTGGTCAAGATCTAATTGTCCTTATCATGTCAGGAGCGCATTCAACTGGCAAATCTTTTATCTCTGTCTACAGAAGAAGATGGATGCTTGTGAGTTTAATTATCCAAAACCTGAGCTGAAATGCAGGTCAGTTCTAATGCTTGGTGTCAAGAATTCTGTTAAGGGACTAGACACAGTAGTACCATAGTCAAGACCACATAAAAGCTAATGTGAGCTTCAGCTTTGGAATGAAACAGATTTTGCCCTTCATGCTGTTTTCTCTCCAATTCATGCACTTTAAAGCCTGACCTATTCTCATATAATTATTTCAGGACTATTTCTAGGTTACTGGTTGAACTACTAAGTGTTGTACATGTACACACACACACACACACACACACACACACACACACACACTGAATAGAACTAAGATGACAGATCTGCTTAAATCTATGCACACAAAAATTAAAGTGTTTTAGAAAGTAGATAGGCCCACATGAGGCTGTCTGAGTTCTTGATATCTATATATCTAATTTTGAAGTGTGTTCCTTGCCTGTGGATGCATAAATCCACACATTGAAGGCACACTCACCCCAACAGGGGACCACTTGGGTGTGCAGAAAAGCCTGAAATTAAAAAACCAGGGGATTTAAATCCTGCCCACCCCCCAATTTAAAAAAAAGAATTTTGTCTGCACATGAACAAACAGTGGCCTTTGGCCACTTCCGACAGCTGGGCCTGGCTATGTCAGCGGCAGATCCCAGGAGTGTGTCTTGGGCTGCGCCATGACAGTTTTTCAGGTTACAGAGAAGCACAGCTTGGTATTGTGATTTTAAAACACCAGTAAGAAGCTTTCCCATCAATCTAGAGATAGGGGCTACTCAGGGTTCTTGATTCAAAGAGCCAAGGGAAAAGCAATAAATAAATATTGTTAGATAAAAAGAAAATGTCTGAGGATAGACTTACTGAATATTCACTATTGTTGTCCTGAATTCAAAAAGTGGTTCATAGACACTGGCACATACCGTAGTAAACTCTATTGAAGGATGCCAGCAACCACTTTTTCTTTCCTTTTTTTCTCTTTTCTTTTTTTGGTTTCAGATGTTCTAAATTCTTGGATGATATACTCATGAGAATAGCTGCTCTTACCCTGAAAGAATGCAGCGCAGCTATAACAGGCCATTTCAGATGTGGGGGTGCTCCGTATGTCAAGTTGGACATTATGTTTATACTGGACACACAGAACAAGATATGAGTTTTCGTGTGTCTAATTAACAGATTGATTAGTTCCCCTATGCATTTAAGTATTTGGTACTAAGAGGTGGGATATTTGAGTAGACTATTATTATGATGATTTTGTTTGACATGTTAACGCAGGCGTGAAGGGGAGGCAGGGAAGGGCCCTCAGAGCTGCTCTGCGGTCTTGGCCTTGCTCATGGGAGGGAGGCCGTGCCGAGGGGAGGAGGGGTGTGGCCGTGGGGGTGATTTTCCAACCCCCACGTGACCAAAGAGGGGCCTGTCCGGCAGTGACGTAGGTATAGATTTTATGGGGTGGTTTAGGGCTGGGGCCATGCCCTCATCAACCCCTGGGGGCGTGGCCCCACCCCACCTCCAGCCCCAGTACTTATAAAAGCAGCACTCCAAGGCGGGGGACGGCAGAGTCCTCTGCTCCGCTCGCCCCCCTCCCCACTGGCTGGGCTCCCAGGCGGCAGTCCCTTCTGCCCTCCCCTCCAGGCAGAGGCGTAGCTAAGGAAAAGGGATAACGCTGCAAAATCTGAGTTTTGTGCCCCCCCCCCCCATGGCTTCCCACTGAGATGCTGGAATCCACCCCCAAACAGCATCACTTTCAATAGTGTTAACTAGGGAGCCCAGATTCTCCTTTTAAATCCACCTTAAAGGGAGAATCTGGGGTCCCCAGTTAAAACAACATTGAAAGTGATGCTGTTTTAGGGTGGATTATCCCCTACCCTGAAACAGCATCACTTTCAATGTTTAAACTGGGGACCTCAGATTTTCCCTTTAAATCCATGCTGAAGGGGGTGGATTTAAAAGGAGAATCTGGGGAAATTTGGGGGGTGCCTGGTGTCAGGGGTGCAATTGTTATGCTAGCAGCACCAAACTTTCAGGGTATCTTTAGGAGACTCTCCTGATGCTCCTGCTCAGGTTTGGTGAAGTTTGGTTCAGGGGGTCCAAAGTTATGGATCCTCAAAGGTGTAGCCCCCATCTCCTATTAACTCCCATTGGAAACAATGGGGGATGGGGCACCCCCTTTGGGAGCCCATAGCTTTAGACCCCCTGAACCAAACCTCACCAAACCTGGGTGGTACCATCAGGAGAGTCTCCTACAGATACCCTGAAATTCTGGTGCTGCTAGCCTGAAAACTGTGCCCCTGCAGGACCAAAACTGGAAAAAAATTTAAAAATAAAAACACACCACAAACAGGGGCAGAGCTTCAGACGTGTAATGAGAGGGTTTAAACCCAGGAACCCCCCCCCCCCCATGTCCTTGCCGCCCAGAGCATTTGTCCCCACCCCACCCCACCCCATAGAAGCTATGCCTATGCCCGTATGACATGGTTACTTGAGAACTCTGAACTACTTCAAACTCAATTTTTGGGACGGTTCTTGTACAGACATCTATTTCTGAGTCCTATTTCCATTAAGCTGATTGTACCTTATCAAACTTTATTTGTGAGAGTTATGTTCTGAAAAAAAAGTATTTGTGCAAATCCATGCATTGTTTTGGTCAGGAGTTTTTCACTCTGTTTTTATGTGAGTTGGATAAGAAAGTTTTCCTACAATATATACATGACTGCTTGCTTTATGACCTTGTACATTTTGACAATCTGTAGCATAACTGAGTAAAATGTAATCAGAGTTTTTAATGGCTGAGACATCATGTGAGCTTTGGAATCTTGGAGTTTAAAGAGACAGTAACACTATTATACAGTATACACACCAATATCTCCATATAGATATGTCATGATGGGGCTGTTGGGGGGGGGGATTCGCTTTAACTTTTGCAGGTGCTATTTTATCACTTCTAGCTGTGGCCTTGGAGTTCTGCGACTGAGATGAGACTCCAGGCTGGACAATGTGCCCTTTGGGGGTTGGGCGGTATATAAGTTCGAAAAATAAATAAAAATAAATAAATGTGAAATGTTTGCTTCTCACATGGGGGTGCACTCATATTATCAAGAGTTTGGCGTGGTTTTCGTCAGAACACTCTTTCTATGTTCCCGACATGTCTTCAATAAAAGTCTTGAACCAATCAAGTGAATTACTGTCTGAACGGGGAATCTGACAAGATGCTTATAGATAATACATACATCACACATAGCAGTCAAGATTATCTCCATTATCCATTTAGCTGAATTGTGGTTAATTTTGCTTTTTACTTACACTATAATGCTGGAAGTAGTTTTATACAAAGTACTTTACTTGTGCAAATAGCAGAGTACTATTATACAAATATAGTAAGACTTGATTCTGACTAAATACAGATGGGTTGCATGGCTAAAATGCTTCATGCCCCTAACTGGAATTTCTACTGAAGTCATCAGATCTTCCCAATTTGAATGTACTTTTGTAATTTAAGTGACTGTTCAGAATATCACCACATAAAATTCTGCCCAAATAATTCAAAACAAATTCACGTTCTTGACAAAATCTGCCCAGAATCTCTTTCATGATGTACACAAGTGCAAGGAGCTCTCACTGACACTGTTATAAGTAACAATGCAGGCTGAAAATGGCTGGTCTCATGACAGAAGGGCTCATATAAAAGAAATAAGCAGATGCATTTTTACTTTTTCTTTTGTATAAGTGTGTCAGATGCTTGTAGAAAGAAACCAGATACATCCAGATGAGGATTTATCAGCTAGCTCAACATCTATGCTCTGGCTAACTGCTGTCCTGATTTGTCAAGCTATCCATCATCATACTTCCAGTAAGTTTGCCTATTTATTGGTCTTGCCCATCAATTTGTCGTTTCATTGACATTCACAATTAGGTTTACTTTATGTTTTCTCTTTATCTGAAGTATAAGGATATTGATACAGTCTTACTTTACAAAGGATTATGATGATAAGGCGTGTGAAGCATTTTGAGCACTCAAGGTCAGCGGAGCTCTACAATTCGTGACAGTCCTGTTGCTGGTATTGCACGATAAACACTGAATGGGAAGTGCAGATGTTCATCTCTAAATGCTGAAGGATTATATGGCAGGAAGGTTCCATCAACCAACACCCATCCTACCCAACAGCATTTGGGAAGATGAACCAATCTCTTCTGTTTTGCATTTAATATGGATAAACTGCTGAAGTTGCTGTAAACACCATCACTGTCTGAAATGTGAAGCAGCTCTAACATAGAGTTAGAAAACATCCACATTCATTATTTTAGTAATCCTTAGAACCTATGTGGCTTGTTCGTTGGCTATCTATCCAGGCCCACTGCTTGGATGTAGTATAAAACAGGATGTTGGACTAGAATGGGCCACTGGTCTAGTCTTATAATATCTTCAAAGCATTTACTATTTGCAACAGCCAGAAAATCACAGAAAATCGCAGGGGAAATTAGGAGGCACAGACAGCATGACTTAATTTTATAAAGTCTTAATAAAATGAAGAAATTTGTCACTCCAGTCCAAATGCTGACAAGCACCAAATGAATGATAGCTTGTTCTCTGTCTCCCCAAATGCACATACAAAATTTGGAGGACTCTACAGGCAGAAAATGAACACACATTTTTTTTTAAAAAAGTACAATGCTATTTTCTCCTTGAGACAGAAAGATGGGGTGGATGTCTCAATGTAAACTTTTACCTAAGCCACACAAATATGTTTACATACTAAAATGAATCTCCCTTGTAACAAATTTTGCTGAGCTAATTTAGAAACCATGAAAACATAATTACTTCCATTTGAATGCTTAAGTAATGCTGTGAGGCAAAGTTTTTCTGCTGACAAAGCCCCAGAGAACTCTTTTTTTAACACAGTAAATCAAACACTTGGGTACAAAATTTGTGATTCAGCCTCCTAAGGATTTTCTAGTTATGGTACAGATATCCTTCTCCTAATATTTGAGAATCGAGATAAGAAGAAGAATTTGGATTTATACCACCCTCCTGTAAGGAGACTCAAGGGGGCTAGAAACTCTTTTCCTTTCCCTCCCCACAACGAACACCTTGTGAGGTAGGTGGGGCTGAGAGAGTTCTGAATTAATTGTGCCTAGACCAAGGTAATCCAGCAGTAATGTAGGAGTGGGGAAACAAATCTGGTTCACCAGATAAGACCCTGCTGCTCATGCGAAGGAGTGGGGAATCAAACCCAGTTCTCCAGATTAGAGTCCACCTGCTTTTAACCACTACACTCTATGTAGCCTGGCTCTATGTAGCCATCTTATTGTTTTTAAACAAGTATTGTTGTTAATAGTGTTGATCAGCACAGGTTCCCAAATAAATAATCAATCTGGGGAGCCTGCTATTTTTCAATAGGGGCTTAAATCTGACAATTGACTCTATAATGCTTTACTGTGCTTCATCTCAGTCCATGGATTCTTTTGGGAGATGACAGGCTGATGCTGATAATTCTCCTGAATATTTGGAAAGTGATTGTGACAAGAAACACAACATAATAAAGTTAAAGTAGGTGTATTTATTTTCCTAAGCAAGTTGCAAGGACATAAGAACCAAGGGTAAATAAACAAATCAGAACAATGCACAAAACTGCTATCTTTCTATCCTCTCAATCTCAGCCTTGTCTGACCACCTTGCTGGCTCCTGATCTCCCTCATGTTACACATCTCTTTTACCTATCTAGCTCAGTTTCTCCGCCTTGTCCTTTTTGTCCACCTAGCCAGATGCTCACCCTGAAACCATGCAACATCTTCTATCTTTTCTGGGCTCATGTTTCCCCTCCATGGGGACATTGGACAGGCACTCAAATGCTGTTCTTTCTGGATTTTGTCATGGATGGTTAAATCTAGTTAACCCGTAACTGTTCATTTGCAGTTGCTTTACCTAGTTACACTGTGTCCTGAATTTGTTATGTAACAGTCATTTCATTACACTGGATGGTGGAATTTGCCTCACTGCCTTGTTGTTTAGTCTATTAGTGTGAAGGCCTTACACATATACCACCACCACCACCCTCTGCATTTTCTAGCAAACTGAATGGCATAGACTTGCTATACCGTCCCACCAAAAGATATAAGTAGAATTGTGAATTCATCTGTCTCCACTTACTCATGCTCCAACCTTCCCTCCCCTCAACACCAAGCCGGGCCTGATGGAGCAGTGGCTGCAAGTCTGCTGCCCCGCTGGGCCCGGCACCAGCTCTCTTAAGCTCCCTCCAACCCTCCCCATGCCCCAAACACCAAGGGACTATTTTGTACTGTGGAAGCATAGTACTCTCTTTTCTGCAAAACACTGCTGACTGCACTTAGATCTTTCACTGGGAAAGGTTTTCCTGCAATTGCTATTTATCTCTGGAGTTTTCCTGCAATTGCTATTTATCTTTAGATGACGATCAGTTCTCCTGGAGGAAAGAGTAGTTTTGGAGGAAAGACTTTATGTCATCACATTTCTACTGAGCTTGCTCCCCTATACAAGCGCCACCCTCAAGTCTCCAGGAATTTACCAAGCCAAAGTAGGCAACCTTAGCAGCCTTCAAGAACTTAAGCACCAAGATGATTAGGGCCTTAAAGGTAACAACCAGAACTCTGATCTGTGTTTGAAAATGGCCCCATTGAAAACGCATCGTGAAGGGTCCTTCTCCCAGGGGGATGGAGGCCATCTTGTATGGATGGTTCTCTACCCCTTCTCTGATCTGATTACTGGAAGTAATTCATGTCTGCACAGTTTTTGTGATCTAGTGGAATACTTGTAACCAAAAGTCACAGTCGCGTCATAACAATGTTAACGGTAAGACTGCCTCTCCCTGCATCCTAGTAAGTAAATGTTAAGGCAAAATAATTTGCTGTGCTGTGACTTTAAGAGCTACACAACAGGAGACTTGATGTTGAGTTTTATTGCCATTTTCAGTCAACTTATTCCGTGTCTCATACCTAGTTTTCTTCAACTATCTTTTAAGGTTCCTTTCTAATGCTGATATTACTGACATTTGCTACTGATTTGTACTAAAATCCTTTATCAAGCCCAGTCAGGGTATTTGATTGATCTTCAATTTGATTATATGCCTATTTACTAAGAAACTACTTCATTTTAAGTTCTACTGCATTTTAAACGGGCTTCTATGCAGATAGTGTGCTTAGCATCGTAGATTTGAACATATGAAAGTACCCTGCACTGAGTCAGTAGAACCCAGAACTGACTGTCAAATTTCAGGAGTTCAATTACAGACCTCACCAGCCATGCAACCGGGGATTCTTTTGCCTTAATGAGCAGATTCTGAACTTGGGGGATCTGTATGCACACTCTTCAGGCTAAGCAATGGCTCCTCTGTTCCTAAAAAAAAGTCAACTCATAATATGAATTCTTGCCACCAAACTATGCTAAACCTTTCAGTGGCCACAGAGCTCACTAGTCTTGGAAAAGCTATCAGTCCTCGTTTCTAATTTTTAAAAAACTTGAATTAACTAAGCACTGTACTAGGGGTTTTTTTAACAGTGAATACACAGTACTTGTAAGAAGCTCAGTCAAGATACTGAATGCACATTTTTGTGTCAGACACAACTTTCCAAACAAAAAAGTATAGACTGTCCCAAGTTTATTAACATTTTGTAAAAGATAGCAGGTATCAGAAAATGTACATTGTACAGTATTTAAGCTAGTTGTAAAAACCATGTATTTGCAGACTTCAGTATTAAAATCTGAAAAATGCAAAGAAGACAAAACAAAATTGAATATAGTATGATTAAATAGGGAATATCAATTATTTACATTTTTAAATATCTTCCTCCGTAACGTAAGATCCAACAAGGCTGCAAGTTATTACTACACATAATATTGTGGTGGAATTGAATTCTATAGCTGGCTACCAAGCCTAGTCACAATCTATGGACTCTTGGTCACGAGATGACATGTAAGGAAGCTACCTGAACAATAACAACCCAATCAATTACAATGAAAACAAACCTATACTTTTAAAGCTGTGCACCAATGAGATGGAATTTTTTTGGCAGGGGAGAGAGCAGTATTCCCCTCCCTGAAACTATTATATCCATGTTACTGAATTCTTCCTTTAAGCAATTGAGTAGTGTACAGGACAGAGGGATTCAGTTTGCAAACAGATGCCACTGACCAAGCATGTACATATGTGTAATACAATCTGGTGAACCAATCCAAACTGTTCTAACAGTTAGCTCCATGATCTCCTCATACAATCATGTCATGAACTGGAGATTGCTTGAGCATTTTTTATGCTCATCAAGGAGTCCAGGTTAACACTTTGAGATATACAGTTATTGTACAACCTGATCTCTCTCTGGATTTTGATAAGACAGAGCAGAACATCTTCCTATTTATTTATAGGACAATCTAGGATGATTTTTAACACATAAAATTTAGGGCAAAATAAAATATCCACAAAATGAATACTGATAGTGCCTAGATATGCCTATTTTGTTAGGTTTTCTTGCAGGACGTTGGCAGGCAAGCTGCCATCTCCTTAGCAGTTTCATAAGCATGACCACCATTACTATATTCATAATGGGTGACATTTTTTTCTAAAGCTTTAACTTCAGGAAACCCAAGGCTGCATGACAATCTGGCCTCTCTTTTAGTGAATAAAGAGTAATCTTGAAAATGTGACCCAAGTGAACATTAAATGGCAAGATAAAGAAAGCAAATAAAAATCCCACCAAACTTAAGAGTGTAAAACATATTAAAATTGGCTTGGGGACTTTCCTAAAGCTTTTGGATAATTGTATGCATGGCTCACATGAAGCCACATTAACACAGGGCTTAAATTCGGTCTAATCAACATCTGTCAATATTCTAAATTTAGACTTTGGGGTAACTATGAGTACATTCAGGGGTTTGCACGTGCTTCATTTTTGTCAGGTCTGATTCATCAGATTTAACTGCTTGGAGGAAGAAATATTAAAATGTGGACTTGGAAAAATATTAACATTCCCAAAGGTAGCAATTATATTTTATTTGGGCAAAGCAAGGCTTTCATCCCCCCACAATGAAGTCTTCTGGGTGTTTTGTGTGATTCTTCCACTCTATCGTTGCTTTACTTTTAGTAGGCAAATCAGGGTTCGATGTATCAGCAGACTGGAGAAAAATTGGACACAGAACTGGGAAGAGAAGGGTTTTATGTAAAGATGCATAAAACTTAACAGCAACATCCAGTGCTCACGGCATAGCAAAACCTGACTGTGTTCTAAAAATATGAACAAATGTGACTTAAAATACATACAGAGACAACATAACTCACAGGGCAGACTCCCAGCCAGCTAGAAATCAACTTCTGCCTCTCCATTTAAATGTCCTGCTCCACCATAACATTGATGTAGCAAAGTTGGTAGAGGGAGAAATCAGAAGTCAATGCCTAGGTGAGCCTCCCCATCAGCTCAGACTTGGTTTCTGATCCTCATGCAACCCCGGCCCCCCTCCCTGCCACACACACCCCCAAAAAAGTTCCCTTCAAAACTGGAATGCTGGGTGTTCATGCCAAACAAGCATGAACATGATATGAACTGGCAGATTACTTAATTTGTTAGGAAATTTCAAGCAGAGTTTCACAAGGATTCATGCTCTTGAATATTTTCAGCCATGGGGAAAGGAGTATTTAATGGACAATTGTAGGTACACAGAATATTTAGTAGAGATTGGAATACTTTTGTTTCTCTTTCTTAAACCATTGGCTTTTTACCCATATTTGTATTTGTTTCTCGCACATCATCATCATAAAACCAGAGACCTGGACATGCAGTTTCAAAGTAAAGTGTCACCTAGACTGAACAGAAGCTTGATTTTCCATGATATGTCATTGTGAAATATTCATGCCTTACTTATCTCCTACTCAGTGGGGCTCAAAGCAGCTTTACATTACCTGAACCTCAATTTCAGCAGCAAATATGGCTCTATGGTTTTCAGGATTGTTTTATACAGTGATGTTTTCATTGTTGCTTTTAATTTTTGTAAGACACACTGAGTTTGGTATAAATTCCATAAATGAATAAATAACTATAAAATACAAAAAGCAGCCTCTTTTGGAACCACCTAACCTTAACTGGCCCTTTGTCAAAGACCATTAACAGCATGCTTGGACATCTCAGCATAGCAAAGTTTCCATAACTACTGAAGAATAGGTACCTTTTTCACCTCTTCAGAGATGCCTAAACTAAAACCAGGGGGCAAACATTGAAAATGCTGGGGGGAAGAATTAGGACTAATAAAAGGAAATATTTCTTCACACAACGCGTGATTGGTGTTTGGAATATGCTGCCACAGGAGGTGGTGATGGCCACTAACCTGGATAGCTTTAAAAGGGGCTTGGACAGATTTATGGAGGAGAAGTTGATCTATGGCTACCAATCTTGATCCTCCTTGATCTGAGATTGCAAATGCCTTAGCAGACCAGCTGCTCGGGAGCAGCAGCAGCAGAAGGCCATTGCTTTCACATCCTGCATGTGAGTTCCCAAAGGCATCTGATGGGCCACTGCAAGTAGCAGAGTGCTGGACTAGATGGACTCTGGTCTGATCCAGCAGGCTCTTTCTTATGCCTGCTCCAAAACACAGCAGAGGCTATGAAATAATTTTCACTGCACAACATGATGGTAGGGGGAGGGGTCGGAAGGGGGACAGGATGAGAGCTGATTCCAAGCTAATCAAAGTGATGAGCAAAGTTTCTCCATGGGTGGAGAAATCACGAGTAGATTCTCAACTGACCCCTCAGTAAGCTGAGAGTTGTTTCCTGACCTCCTGCTTAGGAAACAAAGATACAAAAACAAAACAGCAGTGCGGTTGCTGCTGCAGCTGTATGGTGCTCACGGAAACAGATCTGAAGTTTGACTCATCTCTGATTGTGACAGTTGAAAATAATGAGCTTGGCTGCCAAACATGGTTGTAGCATTCCTACAGCAAACTCTTTATTCACAATGGCTACTTTCTACACAGACAAAAAGGACCAAACTCCCTTGCAACACATGTAATACCAATAGCCTATCCAGCAGAACTGTATGGCCCACTGTACCAAAAAAAATCTAAAAAATCTAATAAGCACAGCTTATGATGATCATTGTTCCTGGAAAACCACAAAAATCAATCACCTCCAATACTGCAGAATGTGATCATTAATTGTTCCCGTTTCAGAAAACTGTTCTGGTAACTGAATCCATCATACACATGATAAAAGACAGTAGTGCAAAACAGCTTTCCAGCAACACCTGGCAAGTTTCAAGGCACTACAATGTTAAGAGTTCATTTAACAAAAAGAAGAATGTATATTATTGAATCTCAATAGGAAGGATATCAAGTAGCATAAAAACTACAGAGTGAAAACATCACTGTCTCCACCTTTTGAGCTTTAGCCAAATTGTAATCCACGAGAATAACTGGAAGATGTTCTCTCTCAGACACACCATGCACAAATACATACACACCTTAGCTCGCTCAGCAAACGCATTCCAGAACTTATATATTTATGTTTTTTATGTTTTTCTATTTGTATGCTGCCCTCCCCACAAGAGCTCAGAGTGGCAGTAAATAACATATAAAATTTGATTAAACAGTCAACAATTAAAACCATTAAAAGTTATAATAATTAAAATCCAACCTAGTCTAATTAAAATACATTCAAATTACAATTGACTAAAAGCTTACTTTCACATCAGAGTTAAAATAAGACTGGTAACAGATGATATTTAAAGCAGATAGGGAATTAGGATTTGGGCAGGCAACAAGCAGAGGTGTAGCAAGGGGGGGAAACACCCAGTGCTCCGGTGCGTCCTCTGCCCCGTCCCGTCCTGGAACGGCCCATCCCACCCTGGAACACCCCTGGAACGCCCCCGCCATGCCCTCACCACACACACCCCACGCACACACACACACAGGGGCGCACGTCTGGTGGGTCGCGCGCCCCCTCCCCCTTAGAGCTACACCTCTGGCAACAAATGCAGTTAATAGTAGATAATTTCAATTGCAGTTTCCAGTTTTTCAGACCTCAATCAAAAGCCTGGTGGAACAGCTCTGCCTTAGAGACCCTGCAGAATTGAATCAAATCCTGCAGGACCCAAATGTTAGGTGGTAGAGCTTTCCACCAGGGCCAAAAATGCTCTGGTACTGGTTGAGGCCAATTTGACAATAGCAGAACCAGGGACCACCAGGAGGTTCGCAGTTCTGACCTCAAGCTTTCTTGGGGGACATATGGGGTAATGTGGTTTCGAAGGTATGCAGGTCCCAGACCGCTCATAGTCTTAAAGGTCAAAAACAATACCTTAAACCTGATCTGGAAATCTACCAGTAACCAATGCAGTCCGTGGAGAATAGGGGGTGATGTGCTCCCTCATTTGTGTCCCATTTGGGAACCTTGAGGCCACTTTTTACACCAGCTTCAATTTCCAAATCAGATTTAAGGGCAGGCTAGCAGAGAGCAAATTACAGTAATCTAGCCTGGAGGTGACTGTTGCATGGATCACAGTGGCTAGATCAGATTGAGAGAGAAATGAAGCCAGCCGCCATGTTTGGCATAGATGGAAAAACATCTTACGCACAGTGTGGGTTATCTGGGCCTCCACAGAAAGGGAGGCATCCATAAACACCCAAGGCTGCGGGCAACAGGGACAGGTTGTAAAATCGTTCCCTCTAGCAATGGCAGCTGAAAACACTCCGGTCTCCCATTGCGACCCACCAGAAGACATCTATCTTAGATGGATTTAGATTCAGCCTGCTCTGTTTTAACCAACCAGCAATGGCCTCCAAACAACACTTCAGAGCTTCAGGGGCAATCGCTGGACAGCCTTCCATCAACAGAAGGAGCTGGGTGTCATCAGCATATTGGTGACAACCCACCCTAAAACTCTGAACCAACTGGGGGAGGGGACACATGTAGATATTAAACAGCAATGGTGACAAAAGCACCCCCTGTGGCACTCTGCAACTAATCAGGTGACGCTGGGAGAGCCTGTCACCATGTGCAACATGCTGTTCCCAACCCTAGAGAAGAGACCCAGCTTAAGGCTGAGCTTTGAACTCCAGTGGCTGAGATGCAGTGGATCAAAAGATTGAAATCGACCACATCAAAAGGTGTGGTGAGGTCTAACAGTACCAGCAGCGCTGTTCCTCCTCAGTCCAGTTGTAAGTGGAGTTCATCTGTGATGACAGCTAGCACAGTCTCTGTCCCATGACCAGTGTGGAAGTCAGACTGGAAGGGATCCCACACTGATGCCTCATCCAGGAATATCTACAGCTGCTCCATCACCACCCTCCACCACCATTACCTCACCCAGAAACAGGAGTTTCAATACCTCTCCCTTTCACTGCCCATGAGAACTCAAAGTAGCTTACATCATTCCCTTCTCCACCATGTTATCTTCACAACAACCCTTTGAGGTATTATAAATCTACTAAACAGAATAAAATACTCCACAGGTAAGAAACATCTGGAGATGCAGACTATTGAGGAAAAAGTTCTGAAAATCAGGGTGACAAGGTTTAATCAATTCAAATCAGTATATTAGTATTAATCAAACAGACTTTAATTTCAGGTTACCACACACCCTTATCCATTAATTAGTAGACTAACATTAAAACTCATCTTGCCTCATTTATTGTGCAGATGGCACCAACTCCTTCTGCTTCATATAAAAAATGATGGCAAAAATGTGATGATAGTTTTCTTTTTCAGTTAATGTGGGCAGTCATAACCAGCTTAAATAATACAGGAAGATATTAAATATCTTGCATCATATAGCAAAGCCTTTCCACCACAACATGCAAAAATGGAAGGCAGCACTATTCAGCTAAACCAACTCTGGCAGCAGGATGAGGATTTTCTTTCCCATAGTACCCTGCAAGAGTCCCATTAGCAATGGTAGGGAACTGCATGGAAGTTTCCTACCACTGAGTGGCACAGAGCCACCTGCGAGAGCTCTCCCTGCTGGCAGTCACCCAATCTGCGTAGCAACAATATAGTGTTTATGCAACTGCACCGCTTACAGGGAATGCTGATACCCTACACTGTGGAGGAATTGCCTCACTCTAGAAAAATATGTCCTGTGACACAGGGGACTACATCAAGAAGAGAACTGGTTAATATCACCACTGGACTCATAGTTTCGAAAATTGCTTTAGATTTCAGTAGTGACTTGGGAAGAAGCACAGGAAGCTGCTGGAAGAATGGAAAGGTTATAAAAATTATTCTGCTGACTTACTCTGGTCACAGAAGTTTGCATCCAACCCCCATTTCAATACATCATCTGAACATTTCTTCCACAGTACTGATTGCATTTAAATCTGGACATTTTTAAAGGCCTTTTGATGTGTTGCTAAACTAAGAAATACTCAAAAATACCAAGCTGTCAAACTGAGATTTTTTTAAAAAAAAAAGCCACACCACCTTGCTTTTAGCAATGAATTGAATTTTTACAAGTTGTCACACTTAAAAGAGAAATTAGTCTGGAAAAGATAGCCACAGTTAGATGCTAGCAATATGAAATTTTATTTCTTTTTTATGACAGATGAACACTGAAAAAGCTCAGTTGACATCCTTTAAACAAATGTTTTATATTTCAATGCTATCAAAGCCAGCATGATGTAATTGTCAGTGTGTTGGATTAGGATACGGCTGACCAAGTCTAAATACGCACTCTGCCATGGAAGCTCATGCAAAAACTCAGTCAACTCCCACAGCCTATCATAATTAATTTTCTATTTAAGCTGAAAATTTTCTCTCCGAAGTCCATAGTAAAAAGGTAAATGTAGTCCTCTGTGCAAACACGGGACCATTACTGACCCATGGGGTGACGTCACATCATGTCATTTATTGGGAAGACTATGTTTACCATTTACCCTAATTGTACTGACTTTGGAAGAATTGAAGGCTTAGTCAACCTTGAGCCGGCAACCTGAAACTGACTTCTGTCGAACTCAAACTGAGGTTGTGAGCAAAGCCTCTGCACCAAATCCAGAGTTGCTGAGATATTCTTTCAGGAGAATTCCCTTGCATCTTTTTGGTGACAACTGGTGCCTAGAATGCAGGACACATGACTTTTATGAATTTACAGCACATGGAATGTATAGCGTCTGAAAATACATCAAGTTACACTAAAAAGTGAGCCAACTTTGTGTTGTCCTTAAGCTAACAGCAACACCACAAAACAGAATAACTCTTTTGACATTTTTCAAATCAGCATGTCAGCAGAGAATTAACACAAAGAGAAACAGTACTTAAAAGAGGGAGCATGTGAAACTTGGTGAGGGGAATCCCATCTTGGTTTCTCCATAGCAGCTCCAAGTCTCCTCCTCCTCCTTCTTACTGGCTCACCCAGTATGGTATTGCCAGGCTTTCTTTTTCCCCATGCATGAACAGGCCCACCCTTTTAAAAATCAGGGGGACTTAACCCTCCACCCGGTTTGTTTGTTTGTTTGTTTGTTTGTTCAGATCCAAGGGACTCGTGAGTCTGCAGAAAAATCTGTTAGAGTGAGTATGCCCCCTCTCTGTGGATTTAAGTACCTGCAGACAAGAGACACATTCAAGAATTAAATATATGGATATGAAGTAGTCAAGCATTTGAGACGAAGCAGAAGAGAAAGGCACTGCATATGGCAAGCTATTTCTTTATTCGTACTCTATCATGCTTCCCAAGAGGGACCCAAAATGGAGTAATTGATGATTCCCTATGATGCAAAAGTTACCATATGTGGGCAGCTAAGTAGGATTGCAGGAATTGTAGGCACAAGCACAGTACTGAAACATGGCCACTTGCATAGAATTCTTTTGACATGCAAGACCTAGAGGAATAGTTTGTGAGCCTTTTGAAATCATAACGAGCCTATTCAGTCATTGTCAGTAGCTGGTGGCAAGAACTGTGAGCCAACTCATTTTTTACGGGTTTCCAACCAGGAAATTTCAGTTCAGAAAATTATGATTACAAAATACTCAATACTATCCAGTTAGGGAAAGTGTCTGTGGAAGTATAATATGCTTGTTTCTCAAAGAAGAAATTACAATTAGCAAGAGAGCTATAATTCTATTAGAATTTGAATACCCCTATGTCCAAGGCTGAATTTACCAAAAGCCTAACATTTAATTGCAAACAGCATTTTGAAAGTCTATGGTTTTACAGATTTGTCAAAATATAGTTTTCCACCCCAATTTCTTTATGGTAATTTCCTTTAACCATACTACCCACTGTTTTGTTAGTGCCAATGAGCACAGTTAAGACATTTGACAGACTATTCACTGATGTTCAAACAGTTCAGATGCCTTTTGTTGTACTAAAGAACCAATTGCCCAATCACATGCTTTCCCCCAAGCCTTCCCTAGATCTGTTACCTCATGGACTCACCACAAGTCAGTTCACTAGTAGGGTTAAAAAAACACCTTCCATGCTTTTGAAGAAGTCAGTTACACTTGTTTCCACTCATTTTCCTTGCAGCCACAGAGAGAGACCAAGACCAACTAGGTTGAGAATAACACCATGGTGGGGGTGGGGGTGGGGGTGGGGGTGGGGGGAGGGGGGGAAGGGCTGCTCCATCCATCAATTCCCTTGCACCACTCTGAGCACATTTGGGATCTTTCTTTTTTTCAGCAGGAGTATGGGGAAAAAAGTATAAACAAGTGTAAAAATGTAATGTTCAGCTGACCCCGAGAAACTTACAGATGTGAGTCCTTTATGGCTCTCTAACTAGTATTAATTATTGGCAACAGGAAGCAAACTGGCTGGAAGAGTATGTATTTGTGCACGGACAGTTTCACACCACTACAGTTATTTTTCAGAAAAGGACTTATTCTTCCCTAGGCAATTATGTAACTCTTGTACTGCATCATGACAAACAGCAGCTCTGATTGGCTGTTTTCACACATTCAGGACCCTGCAAGCATATGAAGAAACTTAGCCTGGAAGCATACAGAAACAGCTATTATGCAGGCATAAGCTGCTTAACTTGGCATGTAATCTGAACTTTAAACATAATTGTCCAAGTGATCCAGTGAGGGGGGTCAACTAAAGTCAAAACTAACAATTCAATTATATTAAGTCCAAATGTTGATCATATTTGTTTAAAGGATCTCAGCATCTTTAGCTTTTACAATGTCACTTGAAGGCAGAAGAATATTTCATAGCAAGAAAGCTCCAGCAAGTCAAAAGGTCAGGGATTTGCTGGGACTCCAAGACTGACAATGAGGCCACAGACTGCTGCAATCTTATTTTGAACAGACAAGCTCAGAACCTGTAAGAAAACATAGAGCTTCCTATCTCCCAACATGCCCCTCTTAACATCCACTGAAGGTGCTTTGACTGAAGGTCCCCAAACCCTAGAAGCAATACTGAGCAAGTTAAATAAAGTAAGTTAAATAAAAAAGGAAAACCTGCTTTGCAAACTATTCTAATATTCTGCCTTAACTGGCATAGAAGGCTTATTAAGCTTAAAATATTGCAGTAGACATTCTCAAAATTGTCTAGAAGTTATCTTAATTATGTATTCATTCTCATTAGTATTTTGGCTCCAAACAGGAAAAGGACAGTAGTATTTCATAATTTATTCTATATAAAGTTCCTTACATATATTATTGCTTTTATTGACTTAAATTTATTTCTGCATGACTGTAAATGTATATAAGACTTTTATATTGATCACATGAAACATTATCAGAGCATAAGCAGCAAATTGATCTCTCTCCTCTGACCAACAATAGAGAAGAAGCACAGAGTAGCCCACTGGGACAGACTGACAATTAGGATTATGAAAATGAAATTTGAGTGTCCTTGATGTGCAGAACAGTCAGCTGAGCATACTAGAGATGCTAACATAATTCTTACAGGTGCCCAACCCTTCCACTAACAAAGTTTGCCTAAGAGATTATTACCACCATCCTTCTTCCATTAAAGTCCCATATTAAAAAAATCACTTTTCACAATCAAGGAACCCTAAGATACAGTATAGGATATGGTGAAGGGTTGTATCAAGGGGGAGGAATTGGGGAAAAATGCCTTTTCTTTCATGACTTTTTGTTCCACTAGTGTCCAGGGCCAGAACTGCTAGCTGGCCCAGATTCCATCATCTGGCTATGTTCATGTTCATACATCTGATAACAAAGGACAAACTACAGTGAATAAAGAAAATCCAAACCAAGGTTTAAAATCCTGCTTTGAGGATAATAAATAATAAGAACATAAGAACATAAGAACAAGCCAGCTGGATCAGACCAGAGTCCATCTAGTCCAGCTCTCTGCTACTCGCAGTGGCCCACCAGGTGCCTTTGGGAGTTCACATGTAGGATGTGAAAGCAATGGCCTTCTGCGGCTGTTGCTCCCGAGCACCTGGACTGTTAAGGCATTTGCAATCTCAGATCAAAGAGGGATCCAAGATTGGTAGCCATAAATTGACTCTCCTCCTCCATAAATCTGTCCAAGCTCCCCTTTAAAGCTATCCAGGTTAGTGGCCATCACTCACCTCCTGTAAGTAAGCATATTCCAAAACACCAATCACACGTTCATTGAAGAAGTGTTTCCTTTTATTAGGTTCTAATTCTTTCCCCAGCATTTTCCAATGAGATGCCCCCCCCCCTGGTTCTAGTATTGTGAGAAAGAGAGAAAAATGTTCTTCTCTGTCCAAGCTTGTGCATTTTCTACCCCATGCATAATTCTTATAGGACTTCAATCATATCCCCCTCTCAGGCGTCTCCTCTCCAAACTAAAGGAGTCCCAAACGCTGCAGCCTTTCCTCATAAAGGAAGAGGTGCTCCAGTCCCTCAATCATCCCTCGTTGCCCTTCTGCCACTTTTTTCTATCTCTTCAATATCCTTTTTTGAGATGTGGTGACCAGAACTGAACACAATTACTCCAAGGTGTGAATTACGCACCACGTGCTTTTATATAAGGGCATGACAATCTTTACAGTTTTATTATCAATTCCTTTCCTGATTATCCCCAGCATAGAGTTTGCCTTTTTCACAGCTGCCATACATTGAGTTGACATTCCCATGGAACTATCCACTAAGACGCCCAAATCCCTTTCCTGGTCTGTGACAGATAGCACTGACCCCTGTAGCGTGTATGTGAAGTTTGGATTTTTTGCCCCTATTTGCATCACTTTGCATTTTGCTACATTGAACTGCATTTTGCCATTTCTTAGCCCACTCACCTAATTTATCAAGGTCCGCTTGGAGCTCCCTACGCAATCCTTTGTGGTTCTCACCACCCTACATAATTTGGTATCATCCTGCAAACTTGGCCACTGCGCTACCCACCCCTACTTCCAGGTCATTTATGAATAGGTTAAGAAGAGCACTGGTCCCAATACGGATCCTTGGGGGACACCACTCCCCACATCTCTCTCCGTTGTGAGAATTTCCCGTTTACACTCACTCTTTGCTTTCTGTTTTCTCAACCAGTTTTTAATCCATGGGAGGGACTTCCCCTCTTATTCCTTCATTGCTGAGTTTTCTCAATAGTCTCTGGTGAGGAACTTTGTCAAAAGCCTTTTGGAAATCCAAGTAGACAATGTCCACTGGTTCCCCCTTATCCACATGCCTATTTACATCCTCAAAGAACTCTAGTAAGTTTGTAAGACAGGATTTGCGTCTGCAAAAGCCATGCTGACTCTTTCTCAGCAGGTTTTGCTTTTGTACATGTTTTATAATTTTATCTTTAATGACAGATTCTACTAATTTACCAGGAACAGATGTCAAACTGACTGGCCTGTAATTTCCCGGGTCCCCCCTAGATCCTTTCTTAAAGATTGGTGTGACATTGGCCATCTTCCAGTCTTCAGGGATGGAGCCTGATTTCAAGGATAAGTTGCATATTAAAGTGAGAACATCAGCAATTTCATGCTTGAGCTCTTTAAGAACTCTTGGGTGAATGCAATCTGGGCCAGGGGATTTGGTAGCATTTAGTTTATCAATGGCTGCCAGAACTTCTTCCTTGTCTACCACTATCTTCGTTAGTTCCTCGGATTCGCCTCCTAAGAAGCTTGGTTTAAATTGTAGTTGGCAGAGTAGCCTGAATTCAGATGATCACACCAACCATATTGGTTTAATTAAACTACAGCTTTGTATCTTGTTTAGAGTGAAGCTCAGGCTGTCAGATGAGGGCCAACTTAACAGCCCACAGGAATGAAACAACAGATCTGTTGAGTCATGTCATTTTACCAATGCTTCTGTCAATGGAACTCCTGTAGCAGATAGATCTAGATACATATAGTCTCTCTGTCATTCATTCATTCATTCATTCATTCATTCATTCATTCATTCATTCATTCATATTCCATATATTCTCTTGATTCAAAGTGGTTTACAATAATAGATAAAACATCTCCAGCTGAAACCAAAGACATAACGACAAGCCCCAAATCCCTCCCCTCTTAAAAGATGCCTGCTATTCAAATGCCCTTTTGCACACAATCATTTATGGAGGCCAAAACAATTCAATCAGATGATATTTAAATTAATAGATAGAATGTTTCTAAAAGCAAACCAAGTGCCAAAACAAAAATGGATTCTTATAGTGTTTTCATATTTTCTGTGCATTATATGCAACCTCAAATGGTCAGCCATTAAATTTACAGAGAAGCCACAGGAAAGTCTATCTCTTTGCCTTACTTGTAATGTGGGCATAACAATAGTGGAATATCTCACAACATTTAAGTAAGGATTCCTAAAATAATGTACTTGATGAGGACTCTCAGAAATCACTGTGTAGATATGACATCAAGCAATGCCCTGCCATCAATTTCCTGTTCTCCTGGCTTCAGCTTCTGAGCATGTCAAAATTCAAATGATCCAGGATAAATCCGGGATAAAGACTCACAAAAAAGTGGGATGACTCCTTTTACGTATATGGCAGCAACTCTTCTTTCCTCCTTTTCCTTATGGTACTGATCTCAAAATAGTGAAGATGAAAACAGACAAAAATGCTGGGAAACCTTAAACTGGATGTTCCCAAAGATTTTTAAAAAGCTCCATTACAATTGCATAGAGGACTCATTCAAATCAATCTCTGGAGGAAAGAGGAGGTTTGATCTCTGGAGGAGAGAGGGGTTTTGATCTTAACCTAGATTTCCTGATCAAAAACTGGCCTTCCATCCCATTATATTCCCTCGAAGAACAAAAGAAAAGAATTAAACAGGCAAAACACAAGTATTCATCTTTCTCCCCTTTTCTATATCTATAGCTGGAATTGCTACATAGTATAACTCCAGAACCAGTACTGGAGAAGAGGCAGTTACTTGGGCCTTGCGTTTCATTAGTTAAATATTTATTTGTTATTTATTTGCTTATTTGATTTACATACATTATCCCCAAGGCTCCAGGTGAACAATAAAAGCATATACTCAAGCTAAATATATAAGAGTTCAAATTTTCATTCTAAAACAGTATCCCACAGAACCCATATGCAACCCTCCCAAAGTGATGGGATTCTGATTGATGTTTAGGAGACCCTATACAGCAGGGGAGGATGAAAACCAGAGACACCCTCAATGACTGTGGTCTCTCGAAGGCCAGTTGGAACAATTGGGTCTTGCAGGCCCTACGGAACTCTCAAGGTCCCATAGGTGAACAACTAGTGGTAGAGAGTGTTTCCCTAGGCAGGGGAGCCCAGAGCCATTAAAGGCCCTGGCAGTGGAGATAGCCGCTGTCATTGAGAGACCAGGGATCTCCGAGCCAAGTGGCCTCTGCTAGGCATGAGGGAATTGACTTCGAGACATATGGGGTATGCGATTCGAAGATGCAGAGGGGTCCCAGACGTAAAGACCTTAAAGGAGTCCAACATAACACCTTGAAGATGATTGGAACTCCACTGGGAGCCAATGCAGCTGGTGCAACACAGGCTGGATATGATCCCAGAAAATGGCACTGTGAGCAGGCGTGCAGCTGCATTTTTTAGACCAGTTGCTTCAGATCAGGCCTTGAGAGAGGTACACGTGAAGCGAGTTACAATGGTCACAGACCTGGCGGTGACAGTTGCATGGATCACAGTGGCTAGGTCAGCGTTGGAGGAAGGGAGCCAACCCGTCGGGCCTGCCCGAGAAGATGGAAAAAAAAAGCATAGCCGGGTTTGTATGGGCCCACCTGGGTCTCCGGCCCAGAAGGGCGAATCAGGTGGACCCCCAGGCTCTTGAGAGCGGAGGTCGGCCAAATGTGACCCCCTCCCACACCCGGTGACTGGAATTCCCAATCTCTCCCCGGCCAAGCCAGGGGATCTCCGTCTTGATGGATTAAGTTTTAACCTGCTCTGGTGTAACCAACCAGCGACGCCTCCAAACAGTGCTGGCCAGAGCTGCAGGGCAGTGACAGCTCCCGCCTCCATCGACAGAATGAGCTGAGTGTCATCAGCATACTGATGGCAGACCAGCCCAAAGCTCTGTACCAACTGAGCAAGGGTGTATATAGATGTTAAATAACAGTGGGGACAACAATGCTAGGGCACACCACAATGGCCGGGCACCTCTGGGAAGCTTTGTCCCCACACCACTTGCTGACTCCGCCCAGATGAGACAATCCATTGAAGGGACAGTGCCCGGTTGAGGCCAGGCGGTGGGCCAAAGGTCATAATTGACCACATCAAAACTGCAGTGAGATCCCCAACAACACCAGCAGCGCCCGATCCGCCCACAGTCCAAGGTGCATACAGGAGGCTGATATAGCTGACAGCGGCAGAACCGTCTCCGTCCCATGCAGCCGCGGAAGCGGACTGGAAGGGGTGTGATGTTTACATCCAGGAAACCCTGAAGCTGCTCAACACCACTCTCTCAATTACCTTCCCCAGAAACGAAGATTTGGAGGCAGGCGGTGGTGGCCGAATCTCAGGATCTAGCGATGGTCTTTTCAAGGTGGAAGGACCACTGCCTCCTTCCACCCCTCTGGAAGAACTCCTTGCTCAAGAGAGTCATTGATGATTTTCAACAGGTGGGGTGTGCTCCTCCCGGCAAGTTTTGAGTAGCCAGGAAGACACGGATCAGAAGGGACAGGTAGTAGGTCTAACAGCAGCCAAGATCTGTCCAACAGCAGCTTAGGAGGGCTTAGCAGAGAAACCAGCGGGCCAAACAAAGGGCCAGAGAAGGCAAGGGAGCCTCAGTTCACTAATTGTAGTTAAGGTGGCAGAAGGTCCTGGCGGGCGGTATAACTTTGTCTGCAAAAAAAAGCTCATAGAATGCCTCACAGCTGTAGTAATTCACGATTTGTAGAACCCTCTGATAAGGGTCAAAGATGAATTATCCGAAACAATTGAGCGAGTGAGAGCTAGCAGATCTTGAGAGAGGGAAGAGAAAGCCCTCTTAGCCTCCTTAATTACCATACATCTCATGAGCTCATAAGCGTCCTATGGGATGTTAGCAACTTCGTCCGCGAGCTTTCCTCCACACTTTCGCTCTAGGCGTCTGAGCACCCACGTTTCATCTGGTACACCTCCTCTGGCATACCATGGAGCCTGCCGTGAGAGTATGAGGGGCCTTGAGAACAACAGTCTCGATGGCATCAGAGGCGAGAATTCAATCCCTCCCACTTGCTCATCCGGAGTGCCGGCCGGGTTCAAGGGTCCCGCAGAGCATTCAGGAAACCAATTGGATCCATAGAAGTCTCTGTGGAAGTGAGGGCATAAATCAGCCATTAAGCCCTGGAACAGAAATGGCATGTCAAACCGCAGCTTCAGGGCATAGTGGTGGGACCATGGCACTCTATCCAATAGGGGATACGACCAGATTAACCCCGACCCAAAGAGACCAAATCCAGCGTGTACCCACGACCTCATGGGTGGGGCCAGAATTTATTAAGGAGGGCCTGAAATTAGCCATGGATGACACTAGGTCCATGGCCACTCCTTCCTTGAGGCCGGTGTCGACATGGACATTGAAGTCACCTTGGGATAATGAAGCCTGGGAAACCTCAGCGTAGTCGGCCACCACCTCTAACAGCCGCGAAGGCCGTCCCGGTCGCTAGGCTGACCGGTACACCGAAGGACCGCCAACCTCTCCATGGCCAACCACTCCAGGCCGACCCTGCTCCATGCCGGTGATCTCCGGGTGGGGCTACCCTGAAGGGAATGGAATTTAGCAGTGAACATTGCTACACACCACCACCCGGCCCTGGGTTGAGACTGGTGGAGACACCACGAAACCTGGAAGTGACCCGCCCTAAGACCTACGGATGCAAGCCCTCCGTACCCAGGTTTCGTTGACACAAACCAAGGTCCATTTACCCAGATCTCGAAAATCCGGTGCCTGCGGTCTTGTGTTTATGGACCTGGCATTAATCGGCACCAGAGGCCGAAGCGAAAGGTATCCTGAACCAACCATCCCTGCGTTCCTAGGGATGGAGTCCGGAGGTCGAAAGCAAGCCGAGCACATCTACTTACCGTCCGCTGTCTATCCTTATGGCGTAGCCCTGCAGCTATGCCCACCCGTCCATTGGTACTGGGATCCTCAGCCCCAACCATGGTGCTAATTCCTCCCCATCTTCTTCCGTTTCCTAATCTAAACCTACTAGACTCCTCCCGCTATAGTGGACTCGAAGGGTCCTATTCTAATCTAACCAAATTAAATCAGTTACTATTTTGCAATATGTGGCTCGAGCAAGCTCTCAATACCCAACACAATATACTAACATTAGCCACCCTAATACAACCCCCCTGAAACGGCAATCACAAATAACAATTACAATGGCAATTATGGGCGGTGGTTAAAGCAATTAGAGGAGCATACATAATGTCAGGGTTTACTATGTGATATAATTGCCCAAAGCTCTCGCAGTGGGCTATAGATAGTTCATGAGATGTAAATGCCGAAGCTCTCACCAATTGGGCCATGGATGGTATATGTATATAGTGTCCATGTAGCGGAATGGTTAGTGCTCTACGGGCTGCTGCAGGCATCCCGCGATAGAGAACCAGGTAGATCATATTAAGCACGGATGAGAACTGCTACCACCAGTTCAGAACCTCTAATGCAAACAATGGGGTGGGGTGGTATATGGGCTGTAATAGCCGTTAGGAAACTCCACCTGCCGATAGTTAGTCCCTGGCAGGTTTAGTCCAAATATTCAACCAAGAGAAATGTGTCTCCTGGAACCGCGGTCTGCTTAGCTCTCGCCTTTAGGCGTGAGACTCCCGGCTCAACCACTGCAGCTCCAAGCAGTTCGGGTTAAACCAAGGGATGGGGGGGGGAATCTCTGCCACCGATCCCAACCCCCAACCCCGTTGAAATGTCCCAGGTTTCTCATGGGTTGAGCAAGAGAAATATCCCGGTTTGGCCAAGAAGTTTACATGGTTCCCAATTCTAAAACGGGGTTGTCCTGCGATATTTCTCTCATCCCGCGTTTTTCAAAAACTACTAAAATGTTGATCTTTTTTTCCCAAAATCCCATGTTGAATTGCTTCCTTGTGAAGGCCACAGGAGCAAAACCAATTTATTTTTCCCATCCGTCTGCCTGATCTCCCTGCTCACCCTGTTCCAGCTCACTCTCACCAAGAGCCACTCACTAGCCAAGCTGCAGCCAGCCCAGCCCTGCAGCTCCAGGGTCACATTCCCAATGAGATCCTGGGAGGGGAGGGGTGGGGAAGTGCCTGCCTGGCAAGGTACTCTCATTCCCTGACAGCCCAAGTCAAATGTTACTTGGTATTGGGGGGGGAGGAATGTTACATACATTTAATAGTTGATAGGCAAATCATGCTCTCAGCAAGAATTATTGTGAACAAAATTTGCACATGACTAATAATGCTGGTCTCTCTCCTCCCTATCCGAGTTAAAGTGCCTCCAGTTATTATTAATTAATAACACAACAAAATGTACAAAATAAGACAATATATGTTACTAAATAATGACAATCTTGGTTCACAGAAAAGCACATCGTTGGCTTTCACTTAGTTTTTCAGTTCTTCCTGCACTCAAAAACCTGTGTCAACAATCATTGTGCTGACAAAAGTAGATGATGAACAAAGGCAATGTAAACAGAAAGCAAGAAAAATTTCACAAGCCATCTTATGTGGTAAAACAACCCTTTGGATGGATGTGTAAAAATGCATGGCTTCTTGTTAAACAATAAATTTAGTCTATGTCAGAATATCCAAGCAACTCAGGTGTAATTCATCTTTGCACTACAAAGCTATGTAGAGCAATTCTTTACTAACAGCCATATTTTTTTCTCTCCTTCCCGTTTATCTTCTACTTATTGCCTTACACAGTGGTAGAAAACCTCTGCATCTAAATCCAACAGTCCCTATTGGGGAGGGTGGATAAAGTCAGCAACATATTTTGTCCGTGCAACAACGGTTTCATCTCTCTGATCTACACAACAGAAATAATTAGGGTGCTATATCATATACTTAGCTGCAATTTATGTTCTCAAGTATCAATTCAAAGATATATTGGAATTTCAGAGGATAGAATGATAATTATTGGAAGTTCAGAAGTAATAAAGGAGGCAGTGAAACTGTATTACAGTTCAGGCTTCCCCTTTCTCTATCCAAGTACATGACTATCACTAAATATTAAGTAGGTAGAGGACTGCACATTATTACCTTAATCTCCAAGTTGTTACTTCCATTAGGCCCCAACCTGAACCCGAGGAATGTTTTCTGCTCTTTTTCATGCAGTATCTCGAAAAGTCTTTCAAGTTGATCAGGATGGCAATCAACCATCTACTGCTAACTCAATTTGTTTCAGCCAGCCTCAGTCAGCGAAGTCCTTCCCTGCAGTCCTATAGCAGGCTTTTGCTCCTCCTTCTCTCTGCCCCCGCCCCCCACAATTCAGCAATTCATTGGTATTTTGCCAGAGGCTATTTTGCTTGAAGGCAAAGGATTTAAATGGATTTGGGTAGTCAAAGGAGAACACTGGGCAAGCTACCTAGGCAACACAAATGTACTTTAATAACCAAAAAAAAACCCCACAAGTTTACAAAAGAGTCACTTAGTCACTAGGGGGACTTCCTACATTACTCTGAGACTGATTCTATAGCACCTCAATGCCTCTGGTGGAGCCCCACCTACTACTGCTTTCTCTTTTATTCTATTTAGACAATTAGATGCAGTCTCTCGATACTAGTAACACCTAGCAATCATGCAGACTAAAACCTACTTGGAGTTAATGCTTGCACCTGGAACTACTGCAGCAATTTATGGGTATGGAACCAGTTGCCAATTTGCTTGAAGCTAAAATAAGATTACCTGACCAAGCCATTCCCTAATCCTCCTAGGGAGTTCCTCTGCATTAGTATTACAACTACTAGAACTAATGCTATTCCTGTAATAATAGATATATCGCATGCAACCATGTACCTGTAGGACAGTGTAAAATGGATAGTGACCCTCAAAGCAGCCATTAATGTTGCACTTTTTACATGAAATACAAAGTCACAAGTACAAAGTACATTGCAGGGTAAGAATAATGCAAACATTTTAAAATGGCTGCTTTTACTAACGTAATGTGTTGAAACATTGGCAACAGTTGGTAACTACAATTTGAGATTTTCCTGAAGATTTGGAAGCCTGGGTAGGAAAGGTGTAATGTCAGCAAGATATAATACCATAGAGTTCAGCCTCCAAAGCAGTCTTTTCTCTAGGGGAACTGATCTCTGTCATCTGGGGATCAGATGTAATTCCAGGATATCTTCAGGGCTCATCGGGAGGTTGGCAACCCAGCAGGCACAGGAAAAAAGCACTATTAAAATTGTATTGTCGAAGGCTTTCACGGCCGGAATCACTTGGGTGCTGTGTGGTTTCCAGGCTGTATGGCCGTGTTCTAGCAACATTCTCTCCTGACGTTTCGCCTGCATCTGTGGCTGGCATCTTCAGAGGATCATCTTCAGAGAGATCCTCTGAAGATGCCAGCCACAGATGCAGGCGAAATATTACTAGAGAATGTTCTGCATCTGCCATACAATGACTCCACAACATAAACTATTAAAATTGCTCACATGTCATTCTCAACTGATACAAGGCATAGTACAAAGTGTGGATTTAAAAGCAGCTCTCAGGGTCAAACCACATGGTGGTGTTTATTTTCATGTAGTTTGCATCCAACTTTCTTACAAAGATACAGCTGCAAGAGAGGCAAATAAAAGTAGAAGACCCACAGATGACTTCATCATGTACATTCCACCACCCCATACACTAAAAATTCTTCTACAGATGATTACTGGTAAGGAAATAACTCCCTCCTGTTCTTCCACACCATTTTAAACTTATCCTTACAAATGCCATAAATGGATCTAGTAAAACAAAAATATACTATGGACAAAATTATCTGCATATAGCTTAGCTCTATCATACTGATCACTTACTAGACATTACTTTTTAAAATAAAATTTACTAATTTTTCACAGAACATTATAACAACAACAAAGTAAGATACAAGAAAGAAGTTAATAAGTGTATAAATATACAACAGATCTGCACTGATTATAAGTTATACTAAAGGAAAACCTGGTTGCTTACCATAACTAATGTTCAATTAGGTCTTCAGTGCAGACACACATGTGGGTACTGTGCCTGTTCAGGCTTGCTAAAATGGCAGAATTCTCTAGCTCCTAGCAACAACAGGGGGCACCTGCCTCATCAATATATATAAAAAGCTAACAGTGTTTTTGTTGATGATAGTATAACTCAGTAACTGCTGGGCCAATTCCTCTGAAAATTCCCAGCCACTATAGTCAGCCAGGTGAGGGTGTTTTTAGATGTTCACATAACTGAAATTTCACACCTGGCCCAGGTAAAATGCCTTTTTCCTGGCGCTCCATGGTGAAGGACATGCAGCTGCCAGTGTGTAACTGTCACCCTTAGAATGTTCGTGCAGCTTAGACTGTTCACTCAGATGGCCAGATATGAGCAGTACATAGGCAGTAACTCCAGTGGAAGTGAAACACATACACACACATGAGGGAGAGGGAAGGGAGGGAGAGGGAGGGAGGGAGGGGTGGCATGCAAGGGAAGAGAGGGAGGGAGAGGAAAGGAAAGGAACAGAGGGGGAGGCATACAAGGGAAGAGAAGTGTGAGAGGGGAGACAGTGAGGGGTGGCATGCAAGGGAGGGGAGGCAGGGGGGCCAGCATCTTGATATGACCCACCCACCCTAGCGGAGGGAAAGGGAAGGGAGGGAAGAGAGTGAGGGGCGACATGCAAGGGACGGGAGGGAGGGGCCTGGCACCCTAGATTCCCTGAATACTGCTGTTAAGTTAAGAAAACCAGGAATGCATTACTCAGGAGTAAGCTCGGTACAGCAACCATGATATACTTTGAATGGCTGCATCGTGCCTCTCAGAGGGTTTCCTCAGAAGCGACACCCATTGCCACCAACCAAACTTACTCCCAGGTAAAGGATCATGACCAGCCAGCCTAGATGTGTGGGAGGGGTGCTTTTCCATCCCTCCCCCCAAGGAATGAGGGCACACACATCAATGACATCGCACAGTATCAGGCTGCGTGTTTGCATGAGCACGTACTGCTGGCCTCTGCAATTGATTTGCTGCTACTGTTCCTTTCCCATTTCACCACAATAAGCCACAGCAACGCGTGGCCGGGCCCTGCTAGTAAGAACTAAGGATGGTTCTTTTCCACCCACCCAGTCATGTGACTAGGGAGGCGCCCCTTCCATCCCTCCAGTTCCTACTTGCCACCAAAAGCTCAAGGATAGCACACCTTAAAAAAGAAAAAATCCAGTAGGGGGGAGGGATGTGTGTCTGCACTGAAGACCTAGACCAGTTATAGTAAGCAACCAGGTTTTCATCAGCAGTCTCAATGGAGCCCCACATGTGGGAATTTTTATTAGCTACTTACCATCAGGTGGTTGGTGGATACTCCTATTGGAACAGACTGTAACAATGCTCTCCCGACATCCACCTCCTTTCTTGACCTCAGGTTGATCACATAACTAGTGGACCATCTGCAGATGTTAAACATCTGCTAATCTGCAGATGTTAAACAAAGGGGTCCTCCTGGCTCTCATCAAATGTGCCTTAACCTGCAAAGGATGCTTCCTGCCAGGGCCCCAGTAACATACCCTGATAATTTCAGTAATCCCTGTGGCTGTTTGTGAAGATGACGCTCTCTCTTTCTTAGGGCCAAAGTAGCACACAAAAAGGGCCTTAGATCGCAGTTCTCCTACTTGTCTCATGGATATAATGGAGACAGGGGAGGCCACCTTCCTGAGCAGGTTTCCAAAGGAGCAGGCAGCTAACAGTTCAAAGGGGGACTAAATCAAGCCAGTAAGTACCAGAGAAAATGGCCACTGAGGCATAAGAACAGGTAACAGTGGAAACAGTGTGAAAGAGGCCTCTCAGCAAATGTTTGACAAATTCTGTGAAAATAAGGTCATCCCTGAAACCAAATCATGAAATGCAGAAACAGCAGCCATGTGAATCTTAACTGAAGGCACTGTTCACCCACCCTCTGCCAGAGACGAGAAGTGCTCCAATACCTGGGGAAGGGGGCAGAAAAATGGACAAAGATTGTGTGTCAACGCCCAATTCTCAAACCTGGACCATATATGTTCATAAGCAGAGCACCTTCTTGCCTGCATCAGAAGGTGTCTCACTCTATCAGAGAGTCTGGTTCCTGTTGTCTTGCCTCACACCAAGAGATCGTTTTGAACAGAGATCAGGATCGGAATGCCCTGTGCTCTGGACAGAAGTTCTGTGAACCAGTTCTGTCACAGCCATAATGGGGCAATTAGGATGCAGGCCACATTGTCTTGCTTGTCCTCTTCTGAATCTGACTCTGGCAATGATGAAGGAAAATATGGTGAGAGAATCCTAGAATCAGGTTGAGGTAGCACAGGCCAGTAGTAGCTGATGAACCTGGGCCTCAAAGAAGAGCGGCCCCTGAGTCAGCAGAGGAGGGGGGCAATGGGCCCACCATGGGTTGCTGCTAGCTGAAAGCCCCAAACGAAGGTCATGTTGGGAACAGGGGGGTAATGTGTTGTTTCTGAATCATATTTAAGTAATATTTTATAGACTCCCCCCATTAGATGTTGTTTCTGCAGATCAGTTTCTTTTTCAAATTCTGACATTTCTCTCAGGACACCACCTATTATTTGTAAATTTCTCTTTAGTCTTGAAGCAGTTTGGAAATATATCATCCATTGAAAATTTTTCCTTTTTCCATTAATTTCTTGTCAAGAATTAATTTTTCTTGTATATTAATATTTTATTTATATTATTTTGGGTGGCCACATTGTAATAAGCTTCTGAAGGAGACATCAAAGGTGAAGTTGAAATGCTTAAAGATTTGTGTGTCTTTTTCTAAATTCCATATAAGTCTCTTCTTATTACAAGCTTTTTTCTGGTATTTTTTCTCAAATGTGATAGCTTTTTTGGCAATAATTATGCATACCAGTTTTTAGATTTTGTGTCTCTAATTTAATTATTCTTGGTCTTGGTTTTTTAAATACAATCTGTAATTCAAACCAAGGCAGTTGCCTGATAATAAAGCTTGACAGGAGCAATAGCAAGGCCTCCTTTTCATTTTGTAGGATTGATTCAAGGCTTTTTATGAGATTTTCGAAATTGTATAGGAAATATAAGTTTCTCAAGATTTCTCACATTCACTGCAATACACATGAGATACAAGTTCTTATTTCTAAATCTGCTTCTACTTTGCCAATTGAAGGAGCAGATTATTAAATAAAAATTACACTATTATTAGCAGAGTTTGCAACATGAGATTAGTTCCCTTCTAGCAAATCTATTCAGACTATATCTCAAAAATAAAGCTAGTATTGTGGTTTAGGGAATGTGAAACTTTGTTGGCAATCTCCCATCTTTAATCAAACACAACAGCCGTGTCTACAATTACTTCTGTTTGTATCCAAGTAGTTACAAGGGAAAAAATGAAAATACAAAGGGAATTATTAAGCAATGTCAGATGGATTTCATACACCAATAAATAAACTGACAGTACAATTTCCTCAACTTGCAAAATTTAATTAACACAAGCATTTGCCAGTTTGAAGGAACCAATTAATTACTGCACATACAGCAAAATTCTACATACAGTTTAGAGATGAACTCCCTGAAAGTTAATCTATATATATATTAAGCAGAAAAGGGTCAGAAGTGGACAATATCTTTGTAAAAAAGTCACATTCTTTGTGCTTTTGTCTACATTTGTCTTATCAAAACTTAAGTTTATAAATATTCTGTGAGCTGAACAGTTGTTAATGTTTTGACTTCTACCTACGACACCATCTCAAGGCAACGTCAGTAAGCTTTCTTTTTCTTTGTTTAAAACATTTTAATCCTATCTTTCCACTTAGCATATGGTCCCCAAGACAGCGAACAATAAAAAAACATTAAAACAAGCAGTTAAAATACAGAGTATAACACAGGTGTAGCTGGGGAAAATGGAACCCGGGGCAAAATCTGAGCTTTGCACTCCACTCCCTATGGGCAGCCACCCTCCCCCACTACAACCAAAGAACGATTTTTTGCACCAGGTCAACTCAAAGTCACTATCACATTAGAGAACATGCCCTAGCTCACAAATCTGAACACAGCAATGGTCCATGCCACACAGCATAGATGATGTATGTGGAGACTGCCCACGAATTTGATGTTACACCATACCCTGTTGCTGAATTTCTACCTGGCCAGGTAATTCAGGTCTAATGGGTCCAATTTGGGGGTTGGGTGGATAAAAAATACCAATAATATATTTTGCTGAGTTTTTTTCAGTTAAATGTTGCCAAATGCCCACCCCTAGTTCTAAAGTGTGGAATTTAGTGCCAGTAAATGTAGCAATAAGTATAGATGACTTTTAAAAGGAGGTTACACAGATTCATGAAGGAAGATCCATCAAGGGCTATTAATTTGCACAAGTTGTTCCCCAATTTATCAGACATTCATGGACAAGAGACTCTTATGGGATTTTGGCTACTTTAATCACAGATTTCTTAGCCTCTTATTCTTGCCTTATCAGAGAGCATTCCAGTAACTGAATCTGTCCAGTTTAACCACAGGGGGACCTTCTCAGCCTTTAGGCCTCCTTCTTCCTTTTCCATATCTGCAACCTCGCAGTTTCATAGAAAAATTCTGACTTGGGACTGAGTCAACTGAGCACCTAAATTCTCAGGTCCTCTCTTCACAATTATGAACATACTGTATATACTCGCATATAAGCTGAAATTTTCAGCACATTTTTTGTGCTGAAAAAGCCCCCCTCAACTTATATGCGAGTGAGGTGTATTTTAAAAAATATTTTAGGGTTTTTAATTTGTTGGCCACCAGGGGGTGCAGTTTTTAGGCTAGCGGCACCAAAATTTCAGGGTATCATCAGGTGACACTCCTGATGATATCAGCCAGGTTTGGTGAAGTTTGGTTTAGGGAGTCCAAAGTTATGGACCCCCAAATGGAGTGCCCCCATCCCCCATATGGCTACCTATATGGGATGGTAGGATCAATTGTCCCCAGATGTCTCCGTGGGCCGTATGTCACTGGAGTATGACAAAACATATAGACAGTTAAAATATCATATACACAAAGGACACTCAATAAGAGAATGATGGCTGATGAAACAGGTAAGTCTTTATTGGCAGCTTGAAGACAAGAAAAAGCCAGATGCATTTCCCTGAGGAGGAAATTCTATAATTTTGGTATCAGAAATGAGAAGGCCTTTCTCAAGTGTCCACTCATCTAGCCTCAGATGGTGGAAGCACCCAAAGAAGGGCCCCAGAGATAACCACAGAAAGCAATCCTTAAAATATGTTGGGGCAAAGCTGTAAAAGGCTTTGAAGATCAATAGCTGGACTTTTAATTGGTCCTGGAAGCAGGATGGCAGTTAGTGTAGGTAGAAAAGGCTGGAGTGATGTGGTCCCCACAACCCACTGTTGCAGTATTCTGTACGGAACTTCCAAATGTTCTTCAAGGCTACCTCATGTACAGCACCCTGCAATAGTCTAATTTTTCAAAGTGCTTTTTTTTAGTTCATAACCAAGCGGGCTCATAAGTAATATAACAAAAACACTTGCCTGTTCATAGATACGCTTCGCATTACTTGTATATTTAGCAACTGATTGTGCATACTGAATAGTTAAAGTGATGGGATGGGGAAAAGGACTATGTGATTTAGCACTTGACTGTGCATACTGAATATTTGAAGTAATGAGGAGAAGGACTATACAACTTCTGGTTTTGCTATCTGCTTCATTAAAGATGAAGGCTAGACTTATATGCCCATTCTTTGCTCTAGTGTTTATTCATAACATGACATCTGCCATATTTTTGAATGCAGGTTATGTATATAATCAGGCAGCAAGAGTTGCAATTCTGCAACTGCACCTCTAGATAGTGTAAGTGGCCTTTGCAGCAAGATGCCCATAAAATGGCCATCCATTGTTTTTGTGTTGAATTATTGCTAAGGTGATCTCAGCTGCTTACACAAGACAAAATCGCTGTATAAATGTTTTCAGGCTGTTCAGAAAAGCCATTCCAAAGTGGCTGCAATTTGGTTACTGGAGTATACCACATTACTTTTTGGAAAATTGAACTGCATTATCGAAAAGGACATTTACAAGTCACTGTAATATTCAGGAGCCCCCTGGGGGAGGGCGGTATAAAAGTGAAACAAATAAATAAATAAATAAATAAGTTGGCAAATCTGGCTCATGTAGCTAACTGTGCATAGGTCAGATACAGTGGCAACTTATCTGAATTAGGATGAGCTGTTATTTTTTACATAACATTATGGCTGCCAGCCACCAGGTGACGCCTAGAGATCCTTTAGGATTGTAATTGATCTCCAGGCTACAGAGACAAGTCCCCTGAAAGAAAATGGCTGTTGCTGAAGTCTCCTACCTCCTCAAATTATGGTCCTTTCCGCACAGGCAACACCAACAGGTTAAATGAACCTGTGTTGCCATTCGCGCAGCAGGTGCATGGGCCATCCAGAATTGCTGGGAGCCCGGCAACAGGTTGGGGGTGGTTTCACACAGGAATCACTTTGTTTCCCAAGGGCAGGGAACAGAATGCTTCCTGCTTGCCATAGTTCGCACAGGCAAGCAGGAAGCGTGTGAAACCTGGGTTAAATGCAAGTCACTGAATTAGCAAAATAAAACATGTTAGAAGTATTGTCAAAGGCTTTCATGGCCGGAATCACTGGGGTGCTGTGTGGTTTCTGGGCTGTATGGCCGTGTTCTAGCAGCATTCTCTCCTGATGTTTCACCTGCATCTGTGGCTGGCATCTTCAGAGGATCTGATAGCAGGAAAGGAAAGCAAGTGAAGTATATATACCTGTGAGTAAAGGCCAATAGGCGAGGGCATCTGAATAGGAGTGGCCTGGCAAGTGAGTAACAATGAAGTGTAGCATGTGAGTAACAATGGATATAGCAAGGTCAATAGGTGAGGGCATCTGAATAGAAGTAGTCTGGCCTTTGTTCCCTTTGATTGTCCATAATCATCCTGTCACTGTCTTGACTCAACTGGCAGCCAAATTCTGTTCATTTTCATGGTTTCTTCCTTTCTGTTGAAATTGTCCATGTGCTTATGGATTTCAATGGCTTCTCTGCGTAGTCTGATGTAGTGGTTGTCAGAATGGTCCAGAATTTCTGTGTTTTCAAATAATATTCTGTGTTCAGGTTGGTTTATTATGTGTTCTGCTATTGCTGATTTCTCTGGTTGAAATAGTCTGCAGTGCCTTTCGTGTTCTTTGATTCGTGTCCGAGCGCTACGTTTGGTGGTTCCTATGTAGACTTGTCCACAGCTACATGGTATGCGGTAGACATGTTAGAAGTGTTAGGGAGACAAGTTCTGCTTAAAGAAATTGTTATTTGTTCACCAACAGCTAGATTCAAGCCTCATATCCCCATTCACTAACAAAACTGCTTTCAAATAGGATGAAACACAAAATACATTGCTTAGCCAGGGAATGAGAGCAGATACTCCTTGAAGGATCCCATGAGCAAGAAGACGCTGAAGCTGTCTTCCAACCCAGAAGATAACATCTTAATAGATTGTCAAAACATTGGCTAATATGCATGCTGGCCCAAACTGTACATTTTTCCATGTCACGGATGTTAACAAAGCCCATACCTGAAGCACCCTTATTACATGTTACTTTTTTACCATGCCCCCTTCACCACATAGAGAGAATCACTAGCCATGTGTTGTGACCCAATGAAGACATAAAAACTTACAGGAAATGTCAAACAAGGATGTACATTTACAAGTCACTGTAATATTCAGGAGTTACAATTTTTTACTGCTAAGATTTGAGTCTCTGTGTTACTTGCCTACACTAAACATGTATCCACTCCATTTATAAATGTTTTATTTCATGTATTTTAGTTATATGAATTTTTTTAAAAATCAATAATTGTTTAGAAAGTCACTGTAATGTCTGTATGAAATATATGTTTCTAATGTACCTTTAACCCAAGCAACAATATTCACTACCAGCAAGCATTTGTATTATGACAACACATTTCCCAAAGGCAATATTATTTGTTTGCTTTAAAACTCCTTTTTTCTTAATATATACTCCTTAGGACATCTGCTCCTTAATACAATGACAGAAGTGGCAAGGTATATATTTTAAAGAATCCTAAGTTTGCTTAGTTAATAATTCAAAATAAAACAGAAGGAGCATAACAATAACTGGAAATTCCTGATAAGGCCTCAGATGAAGACCTCAAAGTTTTTGGGCTCTGGTTCATCCTCCAGAGTCTTCATAACTAATTGCTGTCAAATTGATTTTAAGAAAACCGAAATAAAATCTACATTGCTATAACTTGAAAAGCTATTATCACTTAAGAATTTGCCCAACCCAGCCAAGCTTGACGGCAGGTCACAGTGCTGTTGCAGTGCTAACCTGCCACTTCCACAGAGGCTTCTCAGCAGCACGGGGAGACTCGCAAAGCAAAAAAAGCCTCTTCACCACCAAGAAGCCCCCATGGGCCTCAACAGACTTATGTCACTTTTTGGTGGCTTACGTGTGAAACCCAGATGCTGGCATAAGGCAGCAAATGGCTGTGAAGAAGCTGTTTAACACTGGCTCATCCCCTGGCCATGGTGGCAGCAGGGGGTCTGGGACACAAGGGAGGGGAAAATCTGCCAGCATGGACACATGCTGTTCCCACGGGTGGATTTCCTCCCCCCAATTTGGATGTGGCTGATAGTCATCTTTGGAGATTCTTCTTCAAGTGCCCTGGGCTTCTGGGATTAGGTAAGTGACAATCCAGGAGTGAGCCTTCTCAGTCATAGCACCAAAGCTTTGTAATTCCCTCCTCAGGGAGATTTACTAGACCCCTTCTGTTACCATTCCACTAGCAGATAAAGACCATTTTTGGTTCATTTGGCATTTTCTTAATGATCCCACCTTCCTAATCAGTGTTTTTATGGTTGATAGATGTTTTTGTTTTTAATTGTTTAATGATATGGGGTTCATTTTAATAGTTTTCAAATATAATTGTATCATGTATATGTTAAATCATTAACAACCTCAGTGGCCCTCGAAAGTAGGTTGCCAACCTCCATATTCTGTTACAACTGACTCCAGGCGACAGAGATAAGTTCACCTGAAGAAAATAGTCGCTTTGGAAGGTGGACTATAACAGTATACCCCCAAACACCACCCTCCTCAGGTTCCACATCCATACTGTCCAGTTATTTCGCAACCCACAACTGACAACCCTACTCGTGATGGTGGAAAGGCAAGATATGAATTCTATAAATTAAAAATTAAAAATATATTATTAAGGAGGATTTCTTGGTCTTCTTCCTGTAAAAATGATCTGAAAGGATACAACAAAGAATGTAATTCTGGGATAAGCATAAATGCCAAAATCCTGCCGTATCTACCTGTGAAAAAGTGTGCTGCCACACAAAATGGGAGAAGACAATGTATATGAAAGGAAGGTAAACTCCACCTGTGTTGCCACACCCTTCAGGATTTACATCAGTGCCCACATGCTAAGCAAAATGATCTGGGCATGCCACTGCTCAGAACAGCTGCTGGGGTGCTCAGTCCTGGTATAATTATCTAAATGAGGAAACATGGTTATTCTTGAAAGGCAAAAGGACTTTTTTTTTCTATTTAAGGCAAAATCTACCCAAACTGTAGCAAATTCTAATTTATTTTTCTACTCCATCTATGAGACCACAGAAATGCAAAAGCCGTTTGCCATATTTTGAGAGTTAGGAGGGTTTCAACATTGCCAATTTCAACATTACTGCTAATTTTAAAAGCCAAAAAAGATCAGCTTTCAATACATTGGTCAAGTCATTGTCATCTCTTTTGAATTTGAATGTAACTCATGAGGTCTGACCAAACATTTGTATTCCAGAAGCAATTAGCAATCCTTGTTAACTCCATTTACTCCACTGAACACTCAGAGCTTTATTGCATACTGGGATTGTGCACTGGTAGTGGGGGTGGGAAATTAGTATTTTTCAGATCTGGATTTCATAATTATTGGCATTCCAGATTACTTGAGTCTCCAATACCAATTCAGTAGTAGAATTCGGGTTTTGGCTTGGGGGCAGGGGTGGTTCTGACATTATTTAAGGCAATTCTTTGGGGGGGGGATGTTTCTGGGGACATGGAGGAACAGTTTTTTTCTTCAACCAAATGACATCAGAACTGCAGCACAACTAGTGCTGCCTGTCCACTAATGAATAACCACACTTCAAGTGAATGGGCCATGAGGTCCAATTCTTTGGGCCCCTAAACAAGGTTTAGCCATCCTCCATTGTTCTCCTATAATGAAAAAAACATTAATGCTTTCTCCAGGGCAAAGGATAGCCAAACAAGAGAAGGCAATCACTAGACAAAAGCCTCCCAGAGGAAACAGAATCAACAGAACCATAGAAGCCAAGCGGAACCCAGAGCAATGTGGCAGAACAAATCCAACAGAACCACACACTTTTCAAGATCCCATTTGCTTGAGTGAGCTATCTCCCTCCCCTTCCCAACTGTTGCCCAGAAAACTGCAAAAAGCAAACAAATAGATACAAACACTATGTTTGCTACTTTAAAATGCTGTCCCAGGATATTCCCAAATATTCCCAGGAATATGTAGGATCATGGCACTGGTTCTGTATTGTGTACCCTGATCTGAAATTTGCCTTAAAAATTCCATTAAGGTGTTTTCAGGTATATTTTCAGATCAGATATATCCAAGAACTCATCCCTAATTCATACACACTTAAATAGTGTGGAGAAGTGACTTCCACAAAGCTACAGAAGTGCAATCATGATCTCCGATTAAGATGCCCTGGCTTTTCTTTTTGGACTCACTGACTAAACACATCTATGCTTTTAAAATTAAAATAAGCATCAGTGAAATAGGCAAGTGTGCTCCACGTGTATCTGGTGAGATTATAGCTAAATGTGACTTCTCGAATGGAATAGTAACCAGCTCAGCTTGTGCCTGACCTGTTAAGACTGTTTGATCTCAAGGCACAGCTGCAGGTAATTAGTTGGCCTGTAAGGTCTAATCAAATAAACGAGGACACCGGTGGAGAAACCCAGAGGCTGTTCACATCTGAGCAGCAGGCTAATTAGTTACACAGTTAGGGACAATCCTAAAGATATTTAATGGGCCAGACAACTCCTGTCATGCCATAATGGCTTCATAAATCCCTTGACAATATTCTTCAAGGACAAGCAGAAAAAGATTATAATGGATCTCATGTTGTCTCGGTTTCATAGTACAGAAGCAAGTGTGATGATGCATAAGTGTGCAACCTGAGCATATGAATAAGATACTTTCTCTGTTCAATACTGTCACATGCTCTATGTCTACATCCTAGGTGAACACCAGCTGACAAGTAGTGGCCAGTTCCAAGACCACTGCATTCAGTGTACTAAGTCATGTAAGGGTATTCAACTGTTGAACTCACCCTTATATCCAACTGATTCTGAGAAATGGGCAGCAAGATCAAATATATTATAACTGGACAAACTGAAAGGCAAGTGTCCCTAGGTATAAACACCTAATCAGCCTGGGATAATGGATATTCCCAAACAAAGTAGGTCCGTTTATCAGCATATCTAAAGGCCATAGGCCTATCCTCCGTGTATCTGTCTAGTCTCCTTTCAAGGTCTATAAAATTGAACCTCTTTGTCCACTCTGGAAGGACGACTTTTACTCAGAATTGCTAATTGTTATTTTAAAAAAAAAAACCAATGCCACTCCAGAAAACTGGCAGCCATTTCTGCACTTTTGTCTCTATGTTAAGAGAACAACGTGAACACCATATTTGATGGTTTTTGAAATTTGAACTCTTTGTCCAATTAACTTGAAATCTGGGGAGTTTTCAGAAGAGCAGGGAAGACTAGGGTTTTTGGTGTTTTGATACTATTCGGTAAAATACATTCTCAGGAAAATCTAACATCTTCCTTGCATGGAAAACAATGCGCAGATGTCCCATCAAATCTTAATGAAAACAGAAAAGGAACCCAATGAGTCTTCACAATACAAAAGCACCATTTCCAAAAACTCGTTAAAACTGGTACCACATTTGGTTTTTGAGGTCACTAAAGCAATGTCACATTAACTACCTATAAAGGTTTCAGTTTCCATTGTTGGCAATCACTTGATTTGTATATTCCAAGTACAGAACAGACCATTTTCATTGCAGATTTTCTTTGAATCATTAGGGTTTATAGTATAACAATATCTTAAAATTGGAAGTCCCTTTTAAAGGTCACTAAATAAAATGAATGCAAGCTATAATAAGCTTCATATGGATAAGAGATTGACATGATTGCTTTCAAATATGTTATATACATACTAAAAAGAGCAAGCACAATCCAACAGCAAATAATCTAGTGAACTGTGCAAATAAAAGTTTCTGTTTCATTCTGTATGCCAAACATCCAAGCAAATGTGCAATCCTTCTTTGGACATCCTCAGTTGCAATACAAATAGTTTTCTTGCTACCATTTAACATAATCACATCCTTTCAAGTGTTCTGTTGAAAGAAGTATTTAAATGCTGTCCACAAGAAGCAATTATTAGTATATTCTATGCCATCTATGCCATATTTTCTGTTTTCTCTGCCCAACTTTTTTTCTGTATGCAGCCCCAGAAGCAGTATGTATAATCACACAAACAAGTGCTGACTATACAAAGTAACTAAACCAGACATGTCAGCTATCAAAGGCAGTATATAACTCCATAAAAAACAAATTACGAATGGTTTTGATACATGTTTCCATTTTGCAGCATGACTTAGAGTAGCAGTTCCCCAACAGTGCTCCAAAGAGCACTTGGTGCTCAACAAAGCCTCTCCACATTCTCCGTAAAGAGATTGGAATAAATGTGACAACATCTTAAAATTGTGCATTTGTGCGGCCATGAACTGTATAAGTATGCTTAACATGGCCAAATGCTTAAAAATACCTTCTATAGTCAATATTGTTGCCATTTGGTTCAGTACCTTTGTAGATGCTAGGTGAAAATATTGTTGCCCTCACACCAAAGACATTTATATGCAAAATTGATGTTTTGAGAAAATAATATTTAACGTTCCAATTTTCAATGACTTTCAATGGAAAAAAATAAAATTTAAGCTGTTTAGAATTTTAAAATATATTGTGCTTTGAGACAGACAGACAGACAGACAGACAGACGCACGCACGCACGCACGCACGCATAATAAAAGACTAACAACTTGAAAAATACAGTTACAGAAAAACACCCAAGAATGCAAATATGCACCTTTAACATATGGGTGATGATAGTGCTCCATGACAAATTTCTCTCTTGAAAAGTGCTCTGCAGCTCAAAACATTTGGGAATATCTAACTTAAGAGTTATAACAGAACTAAGTTCTCTTAAGTATTTAATTACAAAATCATCACAAACTGGATTGAAGTGGTCACACAAAAATTATGTGTAATCAGTAACTGACCTTGATTATGAGTATAAAAGCCATAACTGCATATGAACAAAAGGAAAAGAAAAAAAGAGATGTCTGTGCAGCTGGTTAAATCACTGAACACACAAATTTATCACAAGTTAATATGACTAAATTCCCATCCACGAAGTATAAATAACATCATGAATTTAAGTTCAATTACAAAATTCTTTTTCATCAAGGCAATATTTGCATGTGCTACAAGAATGACTAGTAATACAATAGCGATTCCCAAATTATGAGTTATTACCTGAATCATCAAATCTTGCCAGAAAAGATAATAATCTGCCAAAACCTGGGAGGGGAAAGCATTAACAGTATAAAGACCTGTCATAGTGTGCTACTAATACCCATAAATAGGACCCACATCAGATTTTTCAGTGACTCTGTTGAGTGGTGGAAGAAGTCCATGCAGGGTCCTTTCCAGTCTATTTTGGGCTTTGAAGAAGGACACACTGGGACCAAGCTTGGATAGGGTTGTCCGCCCTTAGGTGGAAAATTCATGGAGATTTTGTGATGGAATCTGAGGAGGGCAGGAGCTTCAGCCAAATTTTATGCTATACAGTTCACCCTCCAAAGCAGCCATTTTCTCCAGAGAAGACAGAATTGTATCATCAGGAGTTCAATCATAATTCTGGGAGATTTTCAGGTTCACCTGGAGGTTGGCTGCCCCAGGCATGGAAGCAATTTATGGGTGACTAGATACCACGCAACTTGCATAACTTAACTTGGCCTGGCTGCTTGCTGCAGTCAACTTATGAAAACCAATGTGATGTAGTACTTTGAGCTTCAGAGTAGACTCTAAGACCCAAAAATGCAGTCCCTAGGAGACCGTTTGCACAGGTCACATTGCTGTTGCGCAGCAGTGCTGTCCTGGCTTTCCCCAGGCGGCATGAAGTCGCCCCTGAAAACCTCGCTCAATGAGCAAGGTTTTCGAAAAACAGCATGTTCCTGCCGGCACGGTGCAAACTGCACCGCCGGGAAAATGCTGCTTTCCCCGTAGGCTCCACTCACCTTCTTGTGCAGCGTCCCTCTGGAGGGCTGCAGAGACCTGCCCACGCTGCCCTCCGACCTCTGGAGGTTGCAGGGCAGCATGGGCGGGTCCCTGCAGTTCTCCAGAGGGACGCTGTACAAGGTGGTGAGTGGAGGGGGACCACCGAGAGGCTGCAGGGAAAGTCAGGGCCACTCACACGCTAGCGTGCGAACGGTCCCCGAGTCTCCACCGGCATAAATTATGCCAGTGGAGGCTCAATTCCGCGCATGTGTGGAAAGGGCCTAAGATACCCAGGTTTAAATCGCTGGTTTGCTATGGAAATTCATAGGGAGATTATTAAATGATCAGATATTTTCAATCTAACCTACCTCACATGGTTTTTGTGAATAAAAAGGAGAGAAGAATAATGTAAGCTGCTTTGGTCCCCACTGTTGAAGAAGCTGAGGTATGAATGATGTGAATATATAATACATACTGCTGAAGATGGGAGACAGATAAAAGGTGGTTTGGTATATATCTGAGAAAGAGAGAATGAGGCAGGAAATTGGAAGAAGATACAGAGGTTGCTGGGGGAGGAAAAAATAAAATAGTGTGGATATAGGAGAAAGTGATGTGCCACTCCATGAAACCTTTAGAGTTCCCTATCATGCAAATGGACAAGACCTAATGTCTGCCGCCACAAAATTTAGCCACAGTTTTCCTAGGCAGAGGCTATAGGAAGGGGGACAGAGGAAACTCTAAAGATAGGAGAGATAAAAATAGGTTATTGTTGTTGTTAATTGAGGTTATTGTCAGAGAGTTTGTGTCATTGCAGCTTCACATATATTTTATTGTGATCCTTACTACAATCCTGTAAGCTGAAGTCATCAATTAGCCTAGCTAAATTCCTGCCCTATCAAAAGCTGCCAGAGGAAGAGTGGTTAATTGAGAGTAGGAAGTGCCTGTTTGATGGATATGGTGATCTCTACAGTCTTGAAGGAGATGGCAGTAAACCATTCCTAAGAAACTCACAGTTGACATAAAAGCTAAGAAATATCAATCAGCTGCTTGCACCCCCAAATTTGGGCAAAATGTTGTGAGCACATGGTTCATTACAGATACCTGAATCTGCATTATTTTCAAAATGGCTTTGCACCTGATTTTGGAACTGCTTTGATCACTCTCGACTACGATGCAAGCAAGGAGGTGGGTAAGGGAATGTATCTATTAATTCTCCTAATCTTCTCAGTAGCTTTGAATTACACTGACTGAGGTTGATCCTTTCTAGAGAGCAGATCCATAGAGTAGCATTGGTGGTCCACTCTATGCCCATTGGCCTCTGTGCTATTTTAAGGTCCATCTTTTCTCCCTTGCTGTTTCACATCTCTATAAAGCTTGTAGACAGGGGCAGCTGCCGATTGAGTGTATGAAGATATCTATCTACCGTATATACTCGTGTATAAGTTGACTTTTTCAGCACATTTTTATGATGAAAAAGCCCCCCTCAGCTTATATTCGGGTCTTATACTCAAGTATATATGGTATTTATATACAACTGTATGTGCTATAGTTGAAGCTCTGTTTGTGTAACCCAGGGTCCATTACGGAGAGCTAAAGACCTCAGATTTTCCATATAAGGAAGAAAAGGCTCCATTTCAGAATTGTTAAGAGACCTGTAGCCAGTCAACTTCACAGAGTTCAGTTAAGAGGCCTGGAGCCAGACAACTTCACAGAGTTCAGTTGTTATGAACTGTATTTGCATATTTCAGGTATGAGAATGTTTGTATTGATTGTTGAGAAGGGGATATTGTGTTTATATTAATTGACTATTAGTCTGTATTTTGGTTTCCTGTTATAAAATGTTATAATGGGTGCTATATAAATTTTATTTTCCTCAGAATTGTTAAGAGGCCTGTAGCTGGAGCCAGTCAATTTCACAGAATTCAGTTGTTATGAACTGTTTTTGCATAGTACAGGGCTACCCTTGAAGGCTTGACAATAAGGAGAGAGGGTTCAGCAAAGAACAGCAAAGCTGCAAGTCCATCAACAGTGCCACAGGACACAACTAGCGAGAACTGTAAAGGCCTGAGACCCTGCTAGACTGTTTTGCATAGCAAGCCAGAACTATTATATGTTGATTATTGTTTCTGTATTGGTTTGCCATATTTCATTGTTATACTGCACACTATTGTTTATGAAACAGAAAACAGATTTATTTATTGATTGATTGATTGATTGATTGATTGTATTTGTATACTGCCCTCCCCAAAGGCTCAGGGCGGTTTCCAACAAAATAAAAGGTTAAAACATCATATATATAAATTAATTAAAATACATAAAATATTAGACTAAAGATGGCTTTTATGAACCCCTTTTATGGACCCACGGGAGGCAAGATGTTTGCTTTTTGTTGCAGTTGTTATCATCCCGGCTGGCCAAATGCCTGGCGGAACAGGTCCGTTTTACAGGCCCTGCGGAAACTTTGTAAATCCCGCAGGGCCCTGATCTCACCTGGAAGCCTGTTCCACCAGGTAGGGGGCCAAGAAGCCATTAAAAAACCCTGGCCCATGTAGAGGCCAGCCGGATGCATGGGGCCAAGGAGGATCACCAGTAGGTCTGCCTCCAGATGAGCGAGGAGGGGCCTAGAAGAAGGCGATATAGGGAGAAGGCGGTCTCTTAGATATGCAAGGGCCAAGGAGCCCATGCGAATGGCTTTAAAGGTCAAAACCAAAACTTTAAAACATGACCCGGTGCTCGATGCGGCAGCCAGTGCAGTTGGTATAGGACGGGTAATCGGTCCCTTGCTGTTGCTCCGGAAAGGAGTCTGGCTGCCGCATTCTGTCACGAGTTTCAGTTTCAGGATCATGGCCAAAGGTAAGCCCGCGTAGGGCCCGAGAGTTACAGTAGTCTAATCTAGAGGTGACGTGGCATGGATCACAGTGGCCAGAATCAGAATGGGAGAATCACGAGGGCCAGTTGCCGTTGCCTGCCGCATGAATGGTAAAAAGCTGCCCTGGGCTGTCTGGGTGACCCTGGACCACCAATGATAAAGGAATGGATCCAGAGTCACCCCCCAGGCTCTTGGCGGACAAAGAGATTAATTTTAACGTCTGCGCCAAGAAGGGTAAAACAGAAACGAGCCAAAGGCCACGGACCTCCCGGCCCAGCCACAGGACCTCCCGTCTTAGTGGGATTCCAACTTCAGCCGACTTGCACTCCAACCAACCAGCCACAGCATCAAGACAGCAGCTGGAGAGCATCCAGGGGGCGAGGTCAGGCTGCCCTCCATTGTGAACAAGAGGCTGGGTGTCATCAGCGTATTGATGACACACGCAGCCCAAAACTCCGAACTAGACTCTCCAGGGGGTGCATGTAGATATTAAAAAGCATCGGGGAGAGTATCGCTCCTTGCGGCACCCCACACATAATGGGAAGCGGCTGACGCGGAGATCTCACCCCCCCGATGACACCTGCTGTCCCCGATCTCGGAGGAACGAGCTCAGCCAATTTAAGCGCTGAATCTAGGACCCCGATTACCAGCGAAGGCCCGGTGGACCAAAGGTAGAAGTGATCCTACCATATCGAGCAGCTCGCGGTGAGATCTAGCAACAACACCAACAGCGCCGAACCGCCTCTGTCCAAGTGTAGTCGGAGGTCGTCCACAACAGTGACCAGCACCGTCTCGGTCCCATGACCAGCGCGGAAGCCAGACTGGAAGGGATCCAGTACGTTTGTGTCATCCAGGAATCGCTGGAGCTGAGCCGCCACCGCTCGCTCAATTACCTTGCCCAAAAGTTTCTTTTGTTGTAAGTCTGGTGAATGTTAAGGGTCACAAGGTGAGATCACACTGTCAAAGACTTGAACTCCTTTTCCATTTCTGATAATGTTTCCATTTCTGATAATGTTCCTAAGTTGGGTTACATTTGGACATACAGATTATCAGGAGGAATTCAGTTTTGAAGGATTTTAACTCTTGTGTTTTAGTTTGGTTGCTGATTGAGCTAAGGTTTTTGTACTTATTGTTTTTGTTGACTCTCTTTTCCACTTACAGAGCTAGTTTACTGTTTTTCTTTGAAATAAATATTCAAAAACATTTAACCTACTGATGCCTCAATTAATGTAATTTTATTGGTATCTATTTTTATTTTTGAAATTTACCATAGCTGCTGCATTTCCCACCCTAGACTTATACTCGAGTCAATAAGTTTTCCCAGTTTTTTGTGGTAAAATCGTCTTATACTCAAGTAAATATAGTATTTTTCATTCTGAATCTAGAGAAACACTGTATGTTTCTAAACTAATATTCTGACAAAAATTGGATGAGTTTGAAGAAGCCAAAGCATAACCCAGACAAGATGGAGTACTATTGGCTGGGAATGCAACTGACCATGGGTTGAGTGTTAAGCTCATTGTATCACCACTAATGGTGCAAGTTGATAGCATGAGAATGATATTTCATTCACATCTGCATTTGGATATCTAGTTGGTGACATTTTCTGAAAATGTTTTTAAGCACTTTGGCTGGTCTACTAATGGCAATCTTGCCCTTACATGAGTGGTCACAGTTATTTATGCTCTTGGTGACTTCTACAGTGGACTATTGTGATAGCCTTTGAAAACTCTCTGGAAACTACACCTGGTCTAAAGATATAGTATTGGAGACACATCTTCACTGATGACATCCAAACTATAGTTGGCCCTCACAAATAAGTCTTGAATAGTTTCTTCCCTATTAATTTGCAGGAGACAAGTTTGTAAGGCTTTTTCTCCTGACTTTGGGTTGAGAATGGCTCGGTTGCCCTAATTTATGACATTCACCAATGGAATGAAAGGGGGGTGTATCTCTGCTGATTCGACTGGAACACTCAGTGGCTTTCAGCAACATTAGCGATAGTACCCTTCTAGAGAGGCTGACGACTAAGAGTGGGGGGCACCATGCTTCAGTTATTCTGCTCCCATTTGACCAACTGATGCTGAATGACTGCTGCTGAGCCTCACAGCATTGATGATCTGATATCCTGCAGGGTAACTTGTTGACTCACACCCTATTTTACATAAATTAAATATCAGGAGAGACCAAGAGGATTTGGAGAAAGGTGACAGCAGAACTATTTCACACAATATCCAACTCACAAAAGCGCATGTGGAAATAAATGTTGTTAAGTTTTTTAGGAGCCTCTAGACTTCTGTTTTGTCTTAATATTATTGCCAGAAAAATCTTTCATCTACCCTTTTACTCATTAATTTTTGTAACAACCAGCCTCATTAACAGTTCTGGTGAGTTCAAAAGCTTACACAATCTGTGTCTGTGTTGGTTTTAATGAAATTATTATGTGGATTTCATTTTTGTTGTCAAAGGAAGTAAGTCCAGTGGTGGGATTCAGCAGGTTCACACCACTTCAGCAGAATCAGTTATTAAAATGGTGCTTGTAAACAACCAGATGTTAAATTATTTGAATCCCACCACCAGAACTGGTTGTTAAATTATTTGAATCCCACCACTGGAAGTAACCATCTGAATACCAGTGACTGGAGAGCAACAAAAAGCAACTCTGGCTTCTGTGCTCTGCTTGCAGGATTTCTAGTTGGCCACTGTGTGGATCAAAATTCTGGTCTAGATCAGTGATGGCGAACCTTTTTGAGACCGAGTGCCCAAATTGCAACCCAAACCCCACTTATTTATCGCAAAGTACCAAACCGGCAATGTAACTTGAATGCTGTGGTTTTAGTTTACAAAAAAAGGTTTGCTCCCTCTTCCTCCGCCCCACCTGCTCGAGCAGGGGCCAGCCTGCTCTGACCTCCAGCAAGTCCCGCGTGCACTGCTCTGTGCCTCTCTAGCATTTCTGCCTCCTCTGCGCCACCCCCCCCCCTTGGACAGCAGCCACCCGGAGCACAGGCACCAGGCCTGCCAGCCAAGTCCTCCCTGCTTACCGCGGTGCGCGCACATCGTGCTCAGTGGCCCAGGCCAGCCTAGATGTGTGTCTGGGGGGGGGTGTGATTTTCCACCCCCCACATGATGAACTCTGTGTGCGCGTGCCCACAGAGAGGGCTCCAAGTGCCACCTCTGGCACCCGTGCCATAGGTTCACCATCACTGGTCTAGATAAACCATTGGTCTAAATGCAAGACAGTTCTTATGTTGCACTGATGGAAGAGCTTCCATGTAAATGTATGAACAATAACAAAATCTAAATAAAACTGACTGAGTAAAATATGCTTTGAAACAATGGGATCTGCTTTGAAACAATGGGATCTCTTCACACACTCTCTAATGCTGAAAATACATTGAGCTAAAAGTCAACCAAGATAAAATCAAGCTCGGCTGCTCTTCCTTCAACTCCTCACTGGCTGCCATCTCACACCAAGACTGGCGTTCCAAGCTCAGTTACACTCAAGTGGAGCAACAAATTCCTAGAACTTACTTCAATCTTTCGCAGCAGGTTCACTGTCTATTAAGTGACAATGATGACAGCAAGCACTGCCAGACAATTACAAGCAATTCACATGTGTCAGTTTTGAGGTAAATTATTTACAAGCAAAACATTCTTCCCTCAACTTTTCCTGGCACCTACGTACCAACTGCAAATTAAACATTCTATTATTTAAGTTAAATGACATTATAACCTTGGTATCACATATGTAAAATATCAAAAACACAGATGATTATCATACAAGTCTGGCTTAGCTATGTAGCTCTTGCAGATGTAGCTGAGAAAGCAAGCATGGAAGTGTGCAAGTTTCCCTTGCACTAAAATCCTTTGTAATATGGAACGTGTTATGGTTGTGAATAATGTTTCATTTCACAATTTAGCTCTTAAAAGCAAACCCACAGCTGTCAATCCTGCCTGAAATGCATTCCTCTAGTGTTTGCTAAACTCTCTACAGGCTAATACACAATCCGCAAAGTTGGTGAACTGGAGTGCTGTCACAAAGAACTGCAGCTGTAACAAAGGCAACATTCATACTGTGTTCTGTAGTGTAACACAACATTAAAAGAAGCATTTTAAAGAAACAACAACACCCCTCACCCAATCAGTACTTTTTAAGCAGCTGTGTTGACCTCATGCTCTTAAAGGAAGTGCTCACAAAAGGATACAAAAAAGTCACATTGTTAAGAGAAAAAGGAAAACAAGTCACACAGAAAGGCTCTGTTCCCTCATGAGATTGTACAAGATTATATAACTTCCAGTAGTACATTATGTAGTATTTAAGGGTTGGTATATTTCACTATAATAGAAAACTTATGTAAATATACACTTAGGGCCTACTTCTCATTTGACACAGAAAACTAGAAGATCTTTCATTTTCTCGCAGGATTCCTTTTAACATCCTCTTAATCAAATCATTAAATTACAAGGGATGCCAAAGGTAATGTTCTTCTGTACAGTTGCATTTTTAAATAATATTAATAAAATAATATTGGGCACAAACCAAAGCTTTGTCGATAAATATATCATTTTATGCCTCTCCACAGTCTGTTTCCTACACTTATACACAGCAGTATAAATATAATCGCTAGATGTTAAAACAAACCACATGGTAAGCAACAAAATAAGAAGCGAAGACATTCAGTTATACAGCTAAAGCATTTTGCAGAAGGAAATCTTGCTGAGGAGAGACAAAAGTGGATAGGAAAAGTACTAAGAACCATCCCCTCCTAACAAATGATGCACGTTTCCTATCCCTAGGAAACTCAAAAAACTATCAAGCGGTCATTACATTCATTTGTGTAACACGTACTTTGATCCCCAGTCCTTCAGAAACCACTACCATGAGTAGCACATAACAGAGTAAGTTGACCAGATAAGGGAGAAGGAAGTTCCAGGCACAGCCTTCTTGGATGACAGGTCCTAAAATGGGAGGGGAAGAATGAAACTGATGTGGCTACACAAAATCAGCTGTGCTCATTGAGATTACAAAGACAAAGCAAAGTAAGAGAAGCAAAGCAAGAGAAGAAATAGTCAAGGCAAAGTAATGCACAGCCTTACACCTGCAAAAGATAATGCTTAAGAATTAGAGATTCCAAAGTTCAGGTTCGTGGGACTGTAGCCTGTCAGGGAGGCAGGTAAAGAATGTTTATTTCCTTTGCCTCCAACAATATCCCCAGTAGATTAATTTAGGAAGATGGAAAGGAAACGATACATTTTGAAGCATCCTTCCTCTTTCCAAAGTTAGTTTTCAGAGAGGGATGCATGCTGTGTTCCTGAAATGTATTACCCGATCCTTCCACAAGTCCTTTGTTCTCCTAGAGCCCAGGGTGGTGGCCAAAAAACAATGTCCTACAAGTCCTGATCACTGAAAATTCACAGTAGGATCCCCATGCCCCAGCAATCCTTTCAGAAATTACATTGCCAACAAGTGAAGGAATGATCAATAAATTCCTGGCATACCTGGTATTCGTTTGGCCAAAAGGTGCTTACAGCCAACTCTGCTCGCAGCCAGTCTTTGCCAGTGGAGCCTGTCACGTTCCAAATGGGATTAGCCAGAGGTCCCTTGTTTACTCTGACCAAGATGTTCAGAGTGCCAGGGCTTGCTCCTTTCTTACTATACAAAAGGTAGCTGAAATCAATACAGTGAGTATCATTTTCTTTCATTGTAGGGAGCTGGAGTCGAGCCTTTTCCCCATGGCTGTGGTGTGAAGACTCCACTATCATGTATGACCCTGACAAAAGATAAAAAAGTAAATGTAGAGGTGCAACATTCAGGAAAATGTTTTGCCAGAATTCATAATACAATAATACAACTAAATGCTAGGAAAAAATTCTATGAGCAACTATAAATAACATCCAAGGAATAACATTTACTTTCTAAATAACATTTACCTCACAAATTCAGAAAAAGCTACCCAGACTTTAAAAAGTAATTTATTATCATTCATTTCAAATAAATCAAGACAACTACAGGAATCTTTAAATAATACAAGCAGAAGGTATTGAGTCCCAGATCTAATAGTAAAGGAAACTCATGTTGGAAAGGCCTTTCTCTAGCTAAGACTCTGGACAGATGATGCCAGACAGAACCAACAGTACAGATGTACTGTCGAAGGCTTTCACAGCTGGACTGAACTGATTGTTGTGGGCTTTCCGGGCTGTGTGGCCATGGTCTGGTAGGAGCAAGATCTACCAGACCATGGCACACAGCCCACAACAATCAAACAGAGCTAGCCAGTACAATGATCTGATTTAGTATGTGTCAGCTTTAGATACGTTCACATCAGAACTACAGCACAATGTAATGATACTTAAAATTACAGCTGGGTTTGGCCTTGCATATTGAATCCCTCTCTTGGTTTTGGGAAAAGTCAGAGCTAGCTCCTCATCCTTAAAACCATCTTCCCAAATAACACAAATCAACTTTCCAAATAACACAAATCATTTTCCATACTTGTGAGAATTTCAATGCTAGCCCATGAATGGACTTCTATATGCCTGATTATGTGAGAAAGTAATGGTTGTATATTATGTTACTGGAGAAACTGGACCTCATATATCTGACACAACACTGTAAAAGGAATACCACATGATTTTATACTCAAAAACGCGAATTAAATAAAATGCTCTATAATATATTATAGAAATTTAAACTTCCAAAACAGTTTCTCTGAATTTAAATGCAATGAGGCTACTCAACATGCCAGCCAGCATTCTGGAGAGGTTTATTATCTCCTCTTCACATTATACTTGAGGTAATGCAAGATAGATTATTGAGAGGTTATTGCTTAATGAAAATAAAAAATAGGTCAGTAAGAGACAAAGTCAACATTTATTTTGTTTGTTTACAAACCTTTTAATTGCCTTCCAAGCAATTCAGCACTGCTAAGGTAATAGAACAGATAGCAATAGCTCACTGCTTCAAAACACCTTTCAAAGGTTTTATTATTGACATGCAATTATCTTTTATTTGTGCAGCTATGAGCAATTTAAAAAACACAACTGTGGAAGTTCAAGAGCCAGGTTTACATACACATTTGATTAACCAGACAGTACCCACCAAAGTGATGAAGTGAAAGAAAACAGCAAAACTATATTATCTACTTGCCAACTTTATTTTTATAGCTTGTTTCTGAAACCTGAAAATGAACTGGCACTAAGATATTCAAGTTCAAAATTAATGGCAGTTGTTCCAAGTGATGGGTCACAACTGGCTCAATTTGGTGCATTAAGCAGTTCCTAAATTAATTGTTTCATAGAATGCTACAATCATTTTGCTTGAGTGCCCTGTACTAAAAGGCTTTGAAGCCCAATTCTGTCATCAGACCAATTTCTTGTTCCCTAACTGTAAACAGAGAGAATCTGTAATTATTTGATTATGTGTCTCTTTTAACCTAGATATTGAAATTAATACTACAGTCCAAGTCTGCCAAGTATGCCATTACTGTATTGTCGAAGGCTTTCACGGCCGGAATCACTTGGATGCTGTGTGGTTTCCGGGCTGTATGGCCGTGTTCTAGCAGCATTCTCTCCTGACCTTTCGCCTGCATCTGTGGCTGGCATCTTCAGAGGATCTGATGTTGGGAAAGCAAGTGGAGTATATATATCTGTTGGAGTGTCCAGGGTGGGTGGAGACACCTTGTCTGTGAGTAACAAAGAAGGCAACCAGGTCAATAGTTGAGGGCATCTGAATAGAAGTATGAGTAACAATGAAGACTATAGCATGGGCGTAACACTGGAGATAGCAAGGTCACTGGTAGGAGCATCTGAATAGAAGCAATTGAAATCCATAAGCACATGGACAATTTTAACAGGAAGGAAGAAACTATGAAAATGAACAGAACTTGGCTGCCAGTGTTGAAAAATACTAGAGTCAAGACAGTGTCTAACCAGCTCCACACAAACACAGGATGACCATAGACAAAAGAAACAAAGGCCAGGATACTTCTATTCAGATGCTCCTACCAATGACCTTGCTATCTCCAGTGTTACGCCCATGCTATAGTCTTCATTGTTACTCATACTTCTATTCAAGATGCACCCTCAACCTTATGTGACCTGGTTGCCAGCTAACATGTTACTCACAGACAAGGTGTCTCCACCCACCCTGGACACTCCAACAGATATATATACTCCACTTGCTTTCCCAACATCAGATCCTCTGAAGATGCCAGCCACAGACGCAGGCGAAACGTCAGGAGAGAATGCTGCTAGAACACGGCCATACAGCCCGGAAACCACACAGCACCCAAAATATGCCATTACTGCTACCATGCACTTAGTGAAAGTTCTGGGGACTGTGGGAACTGTGTACTCAAAGGCCTGACGGCCACAGCGAAATCTTAAGTATTTGTGGCTGTCTTCATGTATGGCAGTATGGAAGCACATGTCCCTCACGTCCACCTCTGCGAACCAGGATTAGGCGAGAGGAGGGATGTGACGTCCACCAGAGTCAACATATGGAACCTCAGAGACCTGAGATGTTTGCTAAGGGAAAGAACAGGTATCTTATCACCACACTTTTTGTCAATTTAAAAATATCTAGAATTAAGACCATCCTATAGGTCTACCAAATCTCATCTAACAGCCCCTTTACTTAGAAGTGTTTGCACCTCCTGAAACAGAAGAGGGGAATGAGTGGACATGAATTGTGACTCAGAGAAAATAAGCAAGGATGAAAACTCTAATTGATATCCAAATTTTATTATTTCCAGAACCCAATTGTAATGATTTTAATATGTGTGTGTGAAAGAGATTTGAGTTGGAGAGAGAAAGGGAAGTGAGGGGGGTTTGAGATTGGTTGATTCTAGACTGTGCATGTGGGAGGACTGTGCTGGACTGGCAGAAGGTGTCAGAGAGGGCAGAGGGTGATAGGATTTCAGAGTAAATAGACTGAGAGAGTCAAAACTCTAGTCAGATAGTGTTAAAACCTTGTGGGAGCATAGCAGAATGCATTAGGGCTTCTGAATGCAAAAATGTTGAGAGAATTAGTCAGAAAGTCAGAGTATATACAGAGAGACTCAATAAACTGTTAGACAAAATAAAGACAGACACTAAGGGAACTATGAGAGAGAAACTGTCAGACAGTATCAGAGAGCCTTTGAGTTAAGTCCTCAACGTTTTTGTTGCCTCAGGGTTTTTTTTTGTAAATATATTCCTTGAAATCTTGAACTTGCCTATCAGTTATAAGTAAAATCTTACTTTGCTTGAAGAAACACTGGAATCCCACCCTATTTTCCTTAGGACCACATCAGACATTCACTGTACCGTATAACCTCGTACATACTACCACAAGGGGATAAAAACGTTGGGGGGGGGGGGGAATTTATATTCCTTCTGGCATCTACCATATGGATAAGAATTAAGGGAACAAATATTAGTTAGCGCTTACCATATATTTATTTGTAACTAGCGGTACCCCGCCACGCATTGCTGTGGGTTATTGTGGTGAAATGGGAAGGAACAGGAGCAGCAAATCAATTGCAGAGGCCAGAAGTACGTGCTCATGGAAACGCACAGCCTGATACTGTGCGATGTCATTGATGTGTGTGAAAGGAATTGAGAATAAAACTGCAAAGATTGTCATGCCCTTATATAAAACAGTGGTGCGACCGCACTTGGAGTACTGTGTCCAGTTCTGGTCGCCGCATCTCAAAAAGGATATTGAGGAGATAGAAAAAGTGCAGAGAAGGGCAACAAGGATGATTGAGGGACTGGAGCACCTTCCCTATGAGGGAGGCTGCAGCGTTTGGGACTCTTTAGTTTGGAGAGGAGGCGGCTGAGGGGGGGATATGATTGAAGTCTATAAAATTATGCATGGGGGAGAAAATGTTGACAGAGGGGCGGTTTTTATCTCTTTCTCACAATACTACTAGAACCAGGGGGCATTCATTGAAAATGCTGGGGGGAAGAATTAGGACTAATAAAAGGAAACACTTCTTCACGCAACGTGTGATTGGTGTTTGGAATATGCTGCCACAGGAGGTGGTGATGGCCACTAACCTGGATAGCTTTAAAAGGGGCTTGGACAGATTTATGGAGGAGAAGTCGATTTATAGCTACCAATCTTGATCCTCTTTGATCTGAGATTGCAAATGCCTTAACAGACCAGGTGCTCGGGAGCAACAGCCGCAGAAGGCCATTGCTTTCAACTCCTGCATGTGAGCTCCCAAAGGCACCTGGTGGGCCACTGCGAGTAGCAGAGAGCTGGACTAGATGGACTCTGGTCTGATCCAGCTGGCTTGTTCTTATGTTCTATGTTCTTAATAAAAGGACTAATTCTGTCCCATATGTGAATATGATACCAGGACATTAATGCCACTAAACTGGCTACTCTCATCTCCAACGCACTCAGGGAATACTGCTTGCAGGTTCAACTTACCTTATATACTCACGTATAAGTCTACTTTTCCAGCACATTTTTTGTGCTGGAAAAATCCCCCCTCGACTTATACATGCGTGAACAGGTGGCGAGCAGGTGGGGGGAACAGGTGGCGAGCGAAAAAAGGCTGGGAGCTGAGGGTGTTTTTCTGCACCTGCCCCCTGCTATGTGGACACAAATGCAGCTCCCAGGTAAGCCTTGGGCTGTTGCTTCGCTGCACTACAGGTGGCCAGTAGCTTCATTCACAGTGAATATTCAGTGAATACGTGTGAATATTAAATTTATATGTTACAGAATTTTTGTTCAGGCCAGGAAGCTCCATGAATGCTAGGGAGCCTTACTCATTGGGAAATCCACACCATTGGAGCCCATGGTGGCAGGAATCCCCACACACACAGCCAGCACCTTTCTCGGCCCCCACCCAGTGTTTTTGGAAAGCAGGTGGGACTTCTGTCCAGCTGAGCTTGCAGACCCAGAAAAAAACTTGCTTTGGGGCAGCGGCTGCCCATGCAAGCATCTTCACTGTGTAATGATAAGCTATCCGTGTGGAAGGAGAACCTGTAGGGACTTTTTAAAAGGGGGATCTTGTTGAGCATCTTCCCTATGAAACTCTGAAGAGATACTATCTGTGAGACAGGACATTCCACTTCAGAACTTTTAAAGTTATTGTTGATACCATACTGATTTTCTTTGAAATAATTATTCAAAAACATTTTTATTGGTATCTATTTTTATTTTTGGAATTTAGCTGCTGCATTTCCCAGCCTAGTCTTATACTTGAGTCAATAAGTTTTCCCAGTTTTTTTGTGGTAAAATTAGGTGCCTCGACTTATATTCGGGGCGATTTATAGGCGAGTATATACGGTACTCCTTATTCTGGGGGGAAAGATTTAGAAGTCCTCTATTTCTACAAAGAACAGCTTCCACTATCATGATTAAACAAAAAATCACATTGAGTGACTTGGCCAAATGGATCAACTGCTTGGCAAACAGCCAAAGATCGTTGCTGGTTAACACTGCAGAGGGTTGCCCAATTATGTTCTTAGGGCAGGAAGGCATCGAATCTAACTCCTCATCAGATAGTAAGTTGTCCCAACTTATAGGTTTTTAATCTCTTTTCCTCTCAATGCTCCCTGCCTCCACCAGAAGTTATATCAGTGTTGGTGTGGTGTTGGCACGCAAAGCCCACCCTCAAATTTTCCAGGGATGCCAGCTTCAGTTGGATCCCTTGCCTATTTTGTTGTTGTTGTTTTACCAGTGTTTTGCCACAAAAGTTCCCTCCCTCCAGGGGAAGATTGTTCTTTTGGAAACTCCTCTCCTCCAATTGCCGTCTTTTCTCTGAAAGAAACACTGCACAAAAATTATAAAAAGTATTGGCTTCTTTCTGATGTACTATAAAATAAGAACAACTCCAGCCAAGTGTTCATGAAACAATACTTTGACAGTGCTTTACAATGTACTCAAAATAAATTAGAAGATGACTGATGCACAAAACTTTAAATCCCAGCAGATGACACTGCATTTCACAAGAAGAAAAATGAGAACCACAAATATACCAATGCTAGATGTATTTACAACATCCCAAGTTGCCAGATGCAAGAATTAACTTGTAGCAAAAGTTCAACTAGTCTAAAATTCCAGTACTGTGAATGCTAGCGGGAATATCTGAAGGAGATGAATATATTTGTATCCGTTACACAATCCCATTTTAACATAGCACTGAGTTATGTTAGTATGCTGAAAAGTTTGCTGAAAAACAACCTTAGTTTGCTGAAAAACAACCACATGCTCTGCTAGTTTGGGGAAGAGTTTCCAATCTCCACGTGGTAGCCTAGAAATCTTCCAGAATTATAACTGATCTATAGATAACAGAAATCAGTTATCCTGGAGAAAAATGGCTGTTTTGTAGGATGGACTCTTGAATTTCCTACTTGCATGACGGTTGATGATCCAAATGTTTTCAAAAATGAGAAAACTGAATCACACTTCGTTTGCAAATCAGGCAGCAAAAGAATGGGATTTGAGAGGCGCGGATCTGAAAGCCAGTATGCCACTAGAGGATCTTGGTGGTCAGAGGCGATTGCTTCCTCCCCTATAATAACTAACCAGGGGGATTGTTTTCTTAAGTGTTTGGCTGTGTTGCAAAGGGCCAAGGCCAACTTAGTTGGTGACTTTTGATCTCCAGGGGGCTGAGAGGACTTGCCCAAAACTACACATCTTGTGCGTGCGTGTTGGAGGGAAAGCTCCGTTCAAACTGGTTTCTGCATTCAGGATCATGCTGCGTCACTTCCAAACTTGGAAAACCGATTTAGAAACAAACCAAATGACCTATTTCCAAGTGAGTTGTTGTTATGGTTTTCAGGATTGCACTAAGCATGCTTAACCTAGGGGTGCTTAACCACAATTTCACTTAGTTTATTTATTTAACTTAAGGGTGCTTACTTTCACCCTCCACCCTACCCAAACACCAAGCAGCACTCCCCCAAGCCCTCTCCAATTCTCCCTCTCCCCAAACACCAAGGCCAAACATCAAACACCCTTCCCAAACCCAGCCACTACACTCCCGTTCACTGTACAGTAAGCTTTTCCTCCATTCACTAGCACTAGGACCCAGTGGAGCTACAAAGAAGGTCTGTAAGGAAGTGCCGGCATATTGATTCACAGTCCCCTTGGATCTTTATGCTGAATGGAGTACTGCAACCTTTGTTTGGGGTTATACTGTACTAGTTCATGGAAAACAGCATAGCAACAAAAACTATCCTTAAACCAAACAAAAAAAAGTCAGTGATTTAATTTCTCACATAGTATATTCAAATATTTTCCCCTGACACTACCACTCTAAAACAACAATCATGATTACCTGCAGTATTTTCCTTCTTACAGACAACATAAACAACATAATGCTATGTAAATTCTTCTTGGTTTTAAATATTAATATACCTTCTCCCCAACTAAATATCACACACTTTTCCCCTCATAGAGGGGGAATTATCAGAAACAAGGGTCAGGGCAGCTCCTCAGTTTATATCGAGTGTGTTCTTTTGTGAAATGTGGTATTTAGTTTGCTTCACAGGTACAATGACTAGGACAAAGGATACTCAAATCTAAACTTCCACTTTGCTATTGAAGCTCACTGGATGAGCTCTGGCCAGTCATTCTCTGCATAACTGATCCTGAGGGAAAAAACCATGCCTCAGCTCTTTGGGAGAAGATAAACTATTCAAAATGGAACAAAAGGGGGAAAACAAGTATCAGAGACATAACAATACTAGCTAAGTTGCAGGTAATGAAAGGAACGAGGGAGTTAGCTAATCACATATTTCACGACTGTCCCCAGAAGGTTTATATGTCCCAGAAATTCACTGGAGATACAAGCAAATGTTCCACAGTATACACATTGCAGTACCAACCAGAAATCCAGTAGTGGCTGTGCTGTTTGTTACATCCCCTGGGTGCATGTTACTTATTAACATAAGAGAAGGGAGTTACCGTGTTTCCCTCAAAATAAGTCAGGGTCTTATATTAATGTTTACTCTAAAATATGTGTTAGGGCTTATTTTCAGGGGATGTCTTATTTTTTGCACCCCAGAGGGTGGGGGCATTCCAGGCCATGGGCAAAATGGCAGGGCAAAATGGTAACCAGGCCTATCTGCCATGCCTCTGGGTTGCCACCCCCCTGCCAGGCCAGGCACAAGTGCCTCAGATGCCCAGGCTACACACAGGCCTGCTGGCTCTGTGCATTTAAAAAGGTTGTCTTTTATCAGGCATGGTCCTGCCTTTGGGCTATCTTTTTGCATATTTAACAAAGGCTCATGGATATGCTGTTAAAAAAATATTCATTTTTATTTTTAGCTTCACATCCTGCCCGTCCCAGAAGGGCTCAGGGTGGCAACAACATGTTAAACCTAAACTATAGTTAAAAATCATAATTTTAAAAATGCTCGCCATTTTTAAACATGGCCCAAAAGCAGGACCATGCCTGCTAAAAGACAACCTTTCTAAATGCACAGAGCCAGCAGGCTTGTGTGTAGCCTGGGTGCCTGAGGCACTTGTGCCTGGCCTGGCAAGGGGGTGTGGACTTGCAGTGGGGCCATTTTGTACCTCCCCCATGTGACCTACATTGGTGGTGCCTGGGACTCTGTAACTTGGGCTTATTTTTTGGAGTAGGGCTATTTCAAGCATCTTCCAACAATATTGAAAAATCGGGTATTATAATAACACATAGAAAGGAGAAGATGTTTAAATATAATTATGAAGCAAGGTGGAAAAATATTCAAACAAATAAAATAATGGGATAAGAAGACCTTATCAATCAGAGGAAAAATCAAAGCATTAAAAATGTGTATAATGCCGAAAATGTTTTATTTATTTCGAACTCTTCCGTTGAAAATTAAGAAGAAACAATTTGAGGAATGGGATAGAAAGCTGAAAGCTTGGGTGTTTAATAATAAAAAAAACGAGAATCATGAATAACAACAACACAAGCCTTTATTGGCATATAAAATCAAGAATAAGATTATATATATGACAAAAAATTCTTTAGGTTGGGAGATCCCAAAAATGCAACAATATTATGAAGCATTCCAGATTAAGAGTCTGATGACTATAAACGAGGATAATGTCGAAAAATGGGTTAAGTTTGAAAATGAAATAAACGAAGGAGTTGGTGCACATGGTATCTTCAATAAAGAGTTGAAGAAAGGAAATCAAAAAGCAATAGGACCAAGAAAGGTCTTGCTAGATATATGGGAAAAATGGAGAGGTAAAAGAATGCCTTGCACCCTGGATATGGCACCTTTGGGAAGCGTGGCTGGCAAAGAAGGAAAAAAAGTGATAAAAATAGTGGAAGGAAAAGGAATTCAAACTGTGGCAAATTTGATTCGGGAAGGAGGAGAAATTATGACATTACAAAATTTTATAGAGATAGGAGGAAACGAGAACTGGTTGGTTTTGAGAGGCATTTGGGAAAGGATAAAGGTTTCACGGATAAAAGGAGAATGTATAATGTCGAAATGTCTGGAACTATACAGAAAATGCAAGGGGAAAATTTTAGGGCATTTATACATATATATGGTAGTTGATAGGGAATTCATGATAAGAATATTGAAACAAAAATGGGAGAAGGAAGGATTTCTAGACATTGGTAATACTGAAAAATTAATAGACAGTTGGAAAAATATAAAGATCGAGAAATATATGGAGTTAGAAAGAAAAGTGATATTGAAATGGTATAGAACACCAAAACAACTAGCATACATGATAAAAGGACTTAGTTCTAAATGCTGGCACTGTGGAGACCAAGAGGCATATTATAGCCATATGTGGATAGAATGTGCAGAAGTAAAAAAAATTTGGACAACTGTATTGTTATATATCGAGAAACTGGTGAAGATAAATATTGATTTAAATAATGACTTAATGTTCATGAGTGTAATGGAAGACAGAAGGGTGGATAAACAATATAGTTATATGTATAAAATAATGATTAAAGCAGCCCATGCAACAATAGCCTTGGGCTGGAAAGAAAAGAAAAAATGGACACTTCAGAAATGGTTATAATATATCTGGGAACAAGTGACACCTGATATTTTCGATATATTAGCCAAAAATAAGACGTAGCAAGATAAACAGAATGAAATTTTGAAGATATGGATAATATACATGGCCTGGATGAAAGAAGCTCGAGTCAATGAAGAAATATGGGAGAAGAGGCTACAGAGAATGAACTTTCTGCTGTTTGTGTGACAAAACTATGAAGAAGTAGTAATGGGGGGAGGGAGAAAAGGGGGGAAAGTATTGTTTGAAAATGTATGAAGAAGGAAACTATTATAAACTATAAAATTCAAATGATACAATAAAAAATTAATTTAAAAAATAAAAAACAATACTGAACAATCATGCTAGGGCTTATTTTCGGTGTAGGTCTTATTTTCTTGGAAACACTGGTATGTGTCATGAGTGCAACAGCATTTTTTGTGCCTATATGTGATATCTGGACCACTTGCCACAGTTTTCTGCTCTTTGTGAATTTCAGTTCTACCCCACAGGTTCTCTGATTGTCCAGAAATAGCCTCAGTATGCCCTCACATATTATATGGCAAATGAGTTCTAAAGTAGCTCCAAAATGTTTGATTACTTAATAAAATGCTGCACTTGTATATGAACAAGTAGATTCATTTCTTTATGTTCTCTTTTACATACACCTTTAAAGATTCCCCGGCCCCCCAGTTCCAATTGGTAGTTGCATCTATTTACTATACAAAAGGCATGTAGAAGACTCACTACAATTGATAGAAACAGAATTTTCTGAAGGTCAGTTCCCCAAATTTGGTTCTGACCCATTGGACTTTCTTAACTAGTATAACAATATTCTCTGTATTTAAAAATAAAGCATAAACCATGTAAACAAATAAGCCTGGTTTGTTCTGCGGTTCACATGCTCTGTACCCACTGTACAGAGAAGAGACTAAAACTCTAAGAAGTGTTTGCTCTAACCTCCATTTGCTGCAGAGTCTAGATTTGGGTGCTATCACATATTGGGATTTGTCACTTGTCCATAAATGGGAATTTTGAATCACAGATGGATTCTAGCTTATATTCTGGTTTATGAGTAAGAAATGCTATGTGAAGGAGTTATCATCCATTTATACCCTGCTTTTCTCCCCAATGGAGACTCATAGTTTTTGACATTGCTCTCTCCATCTCCACTTCACAGAACATCCATTACTATGATGATTTGAAATTTTGTGAATTGATGGAACAGAGATCAACTATAACAAGTGGTTGAATGCAAAGTAAAATCATTAAACCTGTAAGATGTGAGTTTCCGTAAGGTGGAAGGAAGCTGAATTCCATGAAAAAGAGTGTTTGGTAGATTCTATGCCTCTGCAGTAATGTATTGATTTGACTTAGATGGTTCCTCTTCACAGATTATTCCCGAGAAATCCACATTGCAATGTAATGCATTTCAGAAATAATTTCAAATGTCATCATATTCAGAAAATTATGGCATATAACAAGAAACCGTAAATTGCTGCAAGGGACAGATCCTCTGTGTGTGTCCACATACACAAACATATAGTGTGACAGGTTGCTTGTTGATTAATATGAAGCCCCACTTTTGCAATCTCCAGTTAAAAGCGGGGAGGATTTGCACTACCCAAATATTTTGTTCAACAGCAGTGTTATTATGTTCAAGCTCAGGCCTGAAAATGGCATTCTGTGGTTGCTGATGTAATCTCTTTCTCAGTTGTCTTATACTGAATAGCACAAACCTCACCAGCTAATAGTCCCCAGTAATCTCAGATGTTCTCATTATCGTATCAAATATAAATTAATAAACACCACCAGAATTACAGCAGCCCAGTGGAACAGCTAGGCTGCAGAGTTTGTGATTATACAACTTTGCCCGACCAGCGGAATGCACCTTGAGATGCTAAAATATATCATAGCTAATATATTTGGTAGCAATTACATCTTTCAAGTGTGAATTCATAAAAAAAATCTGGTGTGAAATAAAAGTAGTACAGTTACAGTAAAGGTTTATGTTAGGTCTGTGCAGCAACGAAGGACTCTTTATTTTACTTTGATGCAGAGCTGCATATAGATACAGAAACAAAGCTCACTTTCCATCCCAATTTCCATCCTGCATATTTGTGCATTTTCACATTTACCCCCACTTTGGAAACACAGAATTGGATTAAGCCGAAACGAGGGACAACGAGGCTTGGGATCCTAGGATTCCTATTCGGTTGACAATTTATGCATTTTAGAATTTCTTGGGTAATAATTTATATTTATTTGAATCTCAATGTTCTTTACTTTTATGTTGGCCACCCAAAGCCCAGCTCCGGCCAGAAAGGGCAGGGTATTAATATAATAAAATAAATAAATAAAATAAGTAATGATGCAAACAAACACATATTTAGTGACTTCATACATGAAACAAGGGGAGGAAATAAAAGCAGATAATAAACAAATCGCCATCTGGGTTTCATGGATTATTTATAGTTTTATGTTCAAGCCTCTGAATTTCAATTAATAACCCAAGTGGTATACAGCCTCCTAGAATTCACTGGCTTCTTTAAAATATGGAGTTTGTACAAGTAAAACCCAATGAAAATAAACAAGACTGTTTTAATGTCCCTTCAAAATCAATAGATTAAGACTGTACAAATTGGTGGGTCTACAGATCTACACTAATTGCTTTATCAGATTAGTTATGCACTAGCAATTGCCTAAATAATTGTTCTATTAATTGATCAAGACAATGGGAACATGTTTGCACTTTTCTTCTTTGTTCAATGAAAGCAAGAGCAAAGTACACCTGAGATCACAGAACTACACAGAAAAAGCTATTCCCCTACTTCCTACATTTAACTTACAGGGAGGCCAGACTCTCACTTCTCAGAGTCACCAGACTGCTTAGCTCAGGACCATTTCTTATTTCATACAGTAGCAAATCGGGATTTATTTATTTTATTAAACCTTTGTGCCTCTCTTCCCCTTGCAGGCTGAGGCCAGCTCACAACATATGAAATTTACAGTATAAAATATGGGGCCAAAAGGCCACATACACTTCAACATAAAACTATAAATAATTCATGAAACCCAGATGGCGATTTGTTTATTATCTGCTTTTATTCCATACTTTCCCAGATAAAAACCCCAGTGAGGGAAACAGAGAAGAGGTAGTCCTTATAGATGGTATTCCATAGCTGCCTCAACCATATTCCTGGTGGAACAGCTCCTTTTTCAGGCCCTGAAGAACTGAGTCCACAGCTAATCCCAGCTGGGCCATGATAGTCAGGCAGGGGCGTAGGGAGGGGGGAATGGTGCCTGGAATAAAATGGCCCCTGGACCCTGCCCAACGTGTGCCCCCCCCACTTACCTTAGAGCAGCTGGCTGAAAAAGCAACCTGGCTGGGCCACCAGCTGAACTAAGGTAAGTGGGGAAGGACAGGGGTGGGAGGCATGGGGTCCCCCGCAAAGAGCAGCCAGCTGAAAAGAAGCCTGGCAGGGCCAGGCAGGGGCATCTAGCAGCAGCCTCTGCCGGTCCTGGTGAGGCAGGGCAAGGGGTAAAGGGTGCAATTTTTTACCCCTCCATGTGACCCCAAGGGCGCACACCCGGCATGCAGTGCCCTCCCCTGCCCTGTTGTAGTTACGCGATTGCAGTCAGGGGACATACTGGGAGAGGTAATCCTGCAAATACAATGGCCCCAGACCATTTAAGGCTTTAAAGAAAAGCACCAAAACCTTAACTCTGATTTGGTACTCCAACTGAAGCCAATGCACTGGCAAAGCATTGGTTATATATGTGCTTGCCATGAGGACCCTAGCTGCAGCATTTCACGTGGGATGGAAGACCCAAGGGTAGCCCTGCATAGAGCAAGTTGCAGTAGTCTAGTATGGAGGTGACTGTTGCATAGATCGCTGTAGCTAGCTTGGGACAAGTAAGGAGCCAATGACCACACCTGGCAAAGATGGCAAAAGGCCTGGTGGATCATGTTTGCAACTGAGCCTTCAAAGGTAGGGAGGCATCAAGCATATTGCTTGTATATTCAAAGGAGAATGAAAGTGTAGTTTGCTGACAAGTACTGTGTACTTGTACAATACGTGTATTTGCAAATGTGTTCATGGAAAGTACATATTATATTTCTAGGCACAGTCAATCATTAAGAATATATTCTAGCCCCCAGACACACAAAGACAAAATGACAGCTAGGAACAAGCATTCATGAACCCTATCTCAATTTCTAACCACAAATACATGACTTTTTGAAAGTGAAAATGAGCTAAGATCAGACTTAATGAAGTAAACAAAGTAAAAAAGGAACTTGTATTTCAGCGTAATTATACTACTGTAACAGCAGGTCTGATTCCTAGTCAATTCAGCCCTGTTACTTGCTCCTGGTCTTAGCTGTACTATCAACTATACAACACTGATGAATTAGTCACTTTAAGAAATGGTGCCTTACAAGACATGGCTCACAGTCTAGACAGTAATATGAGGTCTTGAATTGTGACTATGTGCTTGTAGTCAAGCCCTCTTTTAATCATTGACTGCACTGCTTGTTCTTAATTCATGATCCACTATATTTATTACAGCGATCGAATGCTAAGTGACTAATTACTTGATGTATGTTCTTGACAAGCTCCACTAATTAAAGAGAAAACCAAAGCCATCTTTAAGAAACTTAATGATCTTGGCATAAGTGTATTTGCAATCAAGCATATTATGGGTTGAACTGATGTCCAACACCACTGAAGCAAATCACTGGACACCGTTACTGAATGGTAGCACAAAGAAAAAAAACCCTCACTTTGTTCTGCATTATCAGGTAAGCTCCACGCTCATCTTACGTTTCTAACAAGGGTGCAACCTCTTAAATCTAAATTGTCTTATTCTGTGATTCTTCCAATTCTGCAATGTCCTTTTTTGAAATATAGGGATCAGAGCTGCACACATTATTTCATAGGATTTCTTTCCATCTCAAACTCAACCAGTTCAGACTGCAGCCAACAGAGCATTTTTTTTGTTCCAGTAAGCATAATCTAACACTTCCTTACACTGATGTTCACTTGCTATGTTACTGACCATTCAAACAATGGGCAGTCCACCCATCTCTACAGTCTATCTTGGTTTTCATCATCCTGAATAATTTAGTGTTATTTGCAAATTTTTCTATTACACTATTCACCCCAAATCACAGGTAATTTATGAATGAATTACATAGCACTAGCTTCAATACCAATCCGCAGAGAATCCCACTAAGCTAAGCCTTCTCATGAACCTTTGGTTAAAGGCGGCAATGGCTGTGATTATGGAGGTTTGTGGACACGGGGAAGGGATGTGGACGCACTGTTGCTGGGTCTGTTGAAGTTGAGTGCAGGCCTGTTGCAGAGGTTCCCCACCCACTGTGGGTTGGGCTCGTCTGAGCGGAGAAACCGCCCTTGATATGGCAACGAAAGCCTGTCAATGCAGGGAGGGGATGAGGACTCGTTGAAGTTGCTAGGCCCGCTGATGTTGAGTGGGAGCTGGTGGCGGAGGTCCCCCACCAACCAACCAACATGTGCAAAGCCCATCCACCATCCATGGGAGCAGAAGGTCCCTGCCAGCGTAAGAGGAGAAGCGGGATGTGCTTACTCATGCCTATAACATCGGCAGTGCCTGGAAACAACAACCCAGCAGAGGGGACCGGTGGCAATGGTCTTCCTATTACAACTATTGGCTGGGATCAGTTTAGGACTGTGGGGTTGGTGGCAGCAACCCCAAACAGCGCCTGCCTGGGCAATCTTGGGCAGCTGAGTCTGGAGACATTATATAACAGTGGTGGCGAACCTTTGGCACTCCAGATATTATGGACTACATGCTGGCCATGCTGGCAGGGGCTGATGGGAATTGTAGTCCATAACATCTGGAGTGCCAAAGGTTCGCCACCACGGTTATAGAACAACAGGAGCCCTGGCACATTGGCAGTGAGAGGGCCAATAGGTTTTGAGGCAATTGACTACTGGAGTGGAGCATTTTTTTTTTTGCCTGAAATACTCCACTCCAGCAGTGGAGGCATTCTGTCATTAAAAGTCTGTCTTGGCTCTTAACTAGTTTAGCTAGTTAGTGGTGTTAGTGCTAAGTGTTAAGTTCGTAGTCTCCTCCTGGTAGTTTAGCTGAGTTAGAGTTTTAGTGGGCATTGTTGTATTAGTGGGTATTGGATTACTGCTTAGCTTAGGTAGTAAATTAGTGGGTATTGGATTACTAGCTTAGTTTAGGTAGTAAATTAATTTATTTTAGTGGTTAGGCTAGTTTGGATTTTTACTTGTACTAGAACCATTAGTGGTTAGATTAGTCCTGGGTTTTGTTCCATGTTTTCTTCCTTACCAAAACTGACTTATTGTTAATGTGAGGATGTATTTTACAGTTGCCATCTGTATAGTACTATATTTTTTGTATTTTGCTTAATCTGTTCTATTTATTGGTGTTTTGAAGTGTTTGCATTGTAAAAATTAATTTGCTATTCATTGCTGCTGTTGCTGATGTTATGATTATTATCACTGTTATTGTTATTTATATTGTACTAGCAGGGCACCCGTGCTTCGCTATGCAAACTTCATCACAGGCTCTCTATGAATTTTGGGGTGACATTCAACATACTTCTTTACAGCCTGTCTGTGAACTTTGGGGTGAAATACAGCATATTTCCTCACAGCCTGTCTGTGGAGTGATGGGTTTGTTTCTGCATATTTTGCAGCAGCTTCCTGTAGTTGTCTTTTTCTAATGCAATGTGTTATTGCTCTCTTTCATCTGGTGGGCTCCAAAAGATGTCATGTGGAAACAGCCGTTGTATTTTCGGGATGCAGAAAGGAAGTGTTCTGCCATTGGATGCTGATGAGTGAGAAGGCTGTGGAGAGGTTCAGGGTAGGGTTGAAGGGCAAGGAGCTGGACTGTACTGCCACTGCAGCACATTCCTGGGGACTCATCCCGCCACTTCAGAGAACGACACCAAGCACAGGGTGATCGGAGGCCAAGAGCAGTAAACTTGTCTGCACAGTAATCAATCTGATATCCTTATGCAAAACCCGACAAATGTTTAGTAGTCCAAGGTGATAGTGTGGTTTGTAATCTATTTTGATTGTATTTGGCTGTAGCGGTGTTGTTAACATGAGGGTGGGTGGAGGAGTACTTTTTCACAGCCTGTTAACTTCGGGGTGACATTCAGCATGCTTTTTTGAAGCCTGTTTGTTGAAGCTGGTGGGGTTTAACTGTCACCCTTAGAATGTTTGCGCAGATGGCCAGAGATGAGCAGTTAAAACAGTAAATGTGTAATAACTCGAGTAAAACTGAATATTTTGAAAAATCCTTTCTTAGTGAGCACCTAAACCACATAATGAACCAGTGTGCCAAATGTCAACATTGTAGGTTCGGTGGTTTTTGAGTTCTGTGCATGAGTCAGTCAGTGAGTCAGTGAGTGGTATTTCGCGTTTATAGATATAGATTATTATATTGTTGTGCATCGCCCTGAGCCCTTCGGGGGAGGGCGGTATAGAAATTAAACATTACATTATATTACATTACATTACCCTGTCAAAAGCCCTTTGGAAGTCCAAATACATATAACACCTATGGCATCACTCTTATCTATGTGCTTTTTAATTTTCTCAAACAACTTCAAAAGATTGATGAGGCAAAACTTTTCTTTACAGAGGCCAAGCTGATTTTCCATCAACAGGCTTTGTTCTTGAAGAAGAAGAAGAAGAAGAAAAGAAGAAGAAGAAGAAGAAGAAGAAGAAGAAGAAGAAGAAGAAGAAGAAGAAGAAGAAGAAGAAGAAGAAGAAGAAGAAGAAGAAGAAGAAGAAGAAGAAGAAGAAGAAGAAGAGGAGGAGGAGGAGGAAGAGGAGGAGGAGGAGGAGGAGTTTGGATTTATATCCCCCCCCTTTCTCTCCTGCAGGAGACTCAAAGGGGCTTACAATCTCCTTGCCCGTCCGCCGTCACAACAAACACCCCATGAGGTAGGTGGGACTGAGAGAGCTCAGAGAAGCTGTGAGTAGTCCAAGGTCACGCAGCTGGCATGTGTGGGAGTGTACAGGCTAATCTGAATTCCCCAGATAAGCCTCCACAGCTCAGGTGGCAGAGCTGGGAATCAAACCCAGTTCCTCCAGATTAGATACATGAGCTCTTAACCTCCTATGCCACTGCTGCTCCTTAATAAACCTGTCTTTAATAACCATTTCTACTAATTTATCTGGGATAGCTGTTAGGCTGCCTGAACACCAATTGCCTGGTTTCCTTCAGGACAGCTTTTTTTCAAAAATCAGTGTAACATGTGCTACTCACCAGGCATCTGGTCAAATGCCAAAGCCAATTTTTCCTTCCCTTTCTAATTTAAACTTTAACTCATGAACCAACTGATCAAGTTCAAATTTGAAACCACTGTTGGAAAATTAATAAATTTCACTACGAATAATTAATACCAATGGCATCAGCCTTTACCCAATTCAATTTCTGTGATATGTGTGTGTAAAATGCTGTCAATTCACAGTCGGCATAGAAACCCAGTAGGGTTTTCAAGGCAAAATAGTAGCAGAGGTGATTTGCCATCGCCTTCTTCTGCATAGAAGCCTTAATATTCCTAGGTGTACTCCCATCCTACAGTAGTACTAATCTACGGTAGTACTAACTAACCAGGATCAACCATGCTTAGCTTCTGAGATCTGACAAGATCAGGTTAGCCTGTGCTCTCCTCTTTCAGGATAAAGATGACACTAGATTTGAGAATTCATCTGCCATTTCCTGAACCATCTTTGTTCTAGAATGCTCCTTTTGGCTGCTGGTACCTGGGGACAGAACCAGATAGTAACCTGGGCCCAAACGGAACATTTCTAGAACAAAGACATTCCAGGAAATGGTGGGTGAATTCTCACATTTGGTGTTATCTTTATCCTGAAAAGGTATCATCAGGGACATAACATAAATTAAAGAAAAACTCATTTTCCACCTTTTTATAAGGTTCATGCAGAGGTGGGATCCAGCAGGTTCTCACCAGTTCCCGAGAGTGGGTTACTAATTATTTGTGTGTGCCGAGAGGGGGTTACTGGGTCTGCTTTGTGTGTGCCGAGAGGGGGTTACTGGGTCTGCTTTTCAATTAGAAATTCCATTAGGTCCAAAAATCATAAAGTCCTGTTGTCTCCTATGTGGCTGGTTAGCGAAGGTAGAAAACGGGATAATTCTCCCTGTTGGGCTGTTTTAAAAACATGTTTTAGTAATATGGTAAAGTTCCCTGTTTAAGGAAAGTATCCTTCTTTTTATTTCTAGAAGCAAAATTAAGTATTTGAAAGTATTAAGTATTTGACAGGCAGTCAATTAGAGGAGAAGTAGTTGTTTCTGTTGGCACTAGACGATAAGACTTGCTATAATGAGTTTAAATTATGGACAGAAAGATACCAGCTGGAAATTAGGAACTTTTTTTTTTACAGTAAGAGTTTTTTACAGTAACAAAGAAAGTATTGCCCCACCCCCAGAATGCCCGGTCACGCCCCCGTCGTGCCCCACCCCACCCAGCCCCATTGGCGCTACGCCACTGTTTCAATCCCACCACTATGGGAACCTGTTACTAAAATTTTTGGATCCCACCACTGGGTTCATGGCACATGTGCTTTACTTAATTCAGATAACTTAAAGCATATTAAACAATCATAGCTTATTCTTTTGCCTTTCTCAGGAGACAAAACATGAAGAAATTCATTTTGATATGTGGCAGTTAAGTACATGAGTAGATCCACATTTAATGTGATCTTTATCCCACGTAAATGGACAATAGGTAACTCTGTTACTGCGAAGAAACACCTTTTAGCTTTTTGGGTTCAGCAACTGTTCAAAATGCATACGTTTTACTTACATTATCATCATTTCACGAATGCAATAAACTTTTTGCATTCATAAGGAAAGTACTGTTCAATAGGCTTCAAGTGAAGTATATAACTGCTCTGACCTCCAAATTGACTGCATCCATGAACTCTTAGGATGCAAGCTCTGTCAGAAATTCAGCCAAGAAAAATATTCATTGCGCACCAAAAAAAAGAGTTTCCTGGAACACAGCACATACTCCCCTAGTGACAAAGGAAAACTGTTTCTGAATCCTGACAGTATGTCAGTGTCTGAACTTGCAGAAGAAAATCACATTCTGAAAAATGAGTTACTACATTTGAAATCTGCACTTGTTGACAATGTAGTCCTAGCTGCATTACAATCCATAATTAGAAGTTCTCTGAGCCCTGGAATCTAAAACTTTAGAAGGTGATTATGAGGATTACAACATCTATTAACAAATTTTTGTACAGAATACCTACGAGAACAAAGGGATGGGTAACAGACCTAGAAACGTCTGCAGGCTTGTCTCTTCCTTGGTCAAAACCTGATATATGTTGTTAAGGAAGCCAAAGCTCCCCAAACATATACTACTTACTTTTGCAGTAAAGACTCTAACAGAAAACGCAAAACTGATTAAGATCTTCAACAAAGTTGGTTACAGCATTTCATATTCCCAAAGCTAAGAGACTGGTACAACTTTCTGTATTCAAAAGCTTGCACTGCTGAAAGATGTTGTGCTTACAGCTAATATTTACACTAGGACTTCACAATGTATTGATGTAGTATTTGCGCGGATCCAAGCAGGGCTGACTTATGAATCTAACAGATGTTGATTTTGTTGATTTGAAGATGTTTCAAGTGCCACCTTAGTGTTTTTAGAATGACACCCAGGGTGCCAATTACCACTTTGATGACCTCAAGTGGTTTGTGCCATAGTCGCTGCATGATGGCATGATTTTCTTGCACACTATACTTCTTTCTTTTTGATAGTTGGTCCACTTGTAGGCCAATCGTTGACGCATGCCCAGGGGTGTCTGCATGCGACACAGCCCTTGTCAACCCAGATGATGACAGATGAAGTACGGAATTATTTTTTATTTGTTTCACCATATTGTATGGGTTGGTGTGTATTCTTAGTCTGGTTTCTAGGTTGAGACCTGTCCGGCTTGGGAGACCTTCTGGTAGTATCATTATTATTTAATTTTGTTTAACATCATAGCTGCCAGTTCTTTAGCTGGTTGTTGGTCTTTTATTACAATTACAGCGTCACCCAGAGGCCTAGGATGTTGTAATAATATTCGTGTAGATCCCAGCAAGACTGCCTTCTAAATCTGACAGATGTTGATTTTGTCCATTTGAGGATGTTTCAGATGCCCCCCCCCCCCCTAGTATTTTCGGAATGGCACCCAAGGTGCCTATTACCACTGGGATAACCTCAGCTGGCTTGTGTCATAGTTGCTGAATTTCAATTTCAAATTGTGGTGTTTAATGACTTTCTCATGTACTTTTTCAACAACCCTGCTGTCACAAAGTACTGCTATGTCGACAATTGACACTGTCTCGATCACTGTGATGTCTGGTGTATTATATGCTAATATTTTGTCTGTTTGGATTCAAAAGTCCCACACGATCCTAACCTTCTCATTTCCGTGATTACCACGGGGATGACCTCAGTTGGTTTGTACCATAGTCACTTTATCACAATTTTCAAAGTGTGATTTATTGTAGATTTCACAGCGGCCAGATCTTTACCTGATTGTTGGCCATTCATTACAATTCCAGTCTATTATTATTACCATTATTATTATGGTAGATTTCACAACTGCCAGATCTTTAGCTGGTTGTTGGCCATTCATTACAATTTAAGCCTCACCCAGAGGCCTAGGAGGTTGTAATGTATCAGCATAGTATTTGAGCGGACCCCAGCGGAGCTGCCTTCTGAATTTGACTGATGTTAATTTTGTCAATTTGAAGATGTTTCAAGTGCTCTCCTAGTGTTTTCGGGATGGCGCCCAGCATGCCGATTACCACTGGGATGACCTCAGCTGGCTTGTGCCATAGATGCTGAAGCTCGATTTTCAAATTGTGGTTTCTAGTGACCTTCTCATGTCCTTTTTCAGTGACCCTGCTGTCACCGGGTACTGCTGTGTCGATGATGGTCACTTTCTTGTCCTCAATCACAGCGATGTCTGGTGTATTATGTTTCAATACTTTGTCAATTTGGATTCGAAAGTACCACAGGATCTTGACCTTCTCATTTTCCATTACTTCCCCTGGACAATGTTTCCACCAGTTCTTAGCTGACCTTATGTTGTAATTCTTGCATAAATTCCAGTGGATCATCTTGTGCCTCTGTTTGTACTCAGGCTGGGCAAATTTTTTTGCAGCAGCTCAGGACATGATCTACAGTTTCATCAGCTTCTTTGCACAATCTGCACTTTGCACTCAGAGGATTTTTCGATTCTTGCCTTGATCAAATTTGTTCTAATGGCTTCCTCTTGAGCGGCTAAAATCAGGGATTCAGTTTCCTTTTTAAGATTTCCAGTTGTTAACCACAGCCAGGCCTTTCATTATCCACCTTGTCCTTGATCTTCTCCAGAAATTGGTCGTGCAGTGCTTTGATGTGACAGCTTTCAGTCCTCATTTTAATCATATTTTTTCTGTATTCTTGTTTGGTTTTCTGGGTCTTCAGCAAATGCTGCTGCTGCTGCTGCTGCTGCTGCTGCTGCTGCATCATCATCATCATCATCATCATCATCATCATCATCATCATCATCATCATCATCATCATTATTAATCACAGCTGCCAGATCTTCAGCGAGTGTTGGCCTTCATATGCATTGGGTTATTTCCATGAACCTAGGATGTTGCAATGAATCAGCATAATATATGTGTGGATCCAAGCAGTGTGGCCTTTTGTAATTGATAGATGGAAATTTTATCAACATTTAGATCAGGGGTAGGGAACCTGCGGCTCTCCAGATGTTCAGGAACTACAATTCCCATCAGCCTCTGTCAGCATGGCCAATTGGCCATGCTGGCAGGGGCTGATGGGAATTGTAGTCCATAACATCTGGAGTGCCAAAGGTTCGCCACCACGGATTTAGATGGTTCAAGTGCCATCCAAGGTGATTAGTAGTAGTAGTAGTAGTAGTAGTAGTAGTAGTAGCAGCAGCAGCAGCAGCAGCAGCAGCAGCAGCAGCAGTAGTAGTAGTATAGCAACAACAAAGGAAAAGCTGGGCAAAAAATAGGTGTTTAATGAGATAAGCACCAGAAAGCAGGGTGTTCAGATTTGCATCACATTTTTTCTCTTTAATATAATCAATGAAGGCAAAATGCTCTTATCTTGTCAAAGATTTTCTGATTTCATTCACCATTCTCTGTCCCCATCAATTTCCAAACATAAAAAGGTTTGAAAGGTCTCTTAGCAAGGAACCATTTTTGAAGCTGATACTTTCAAGGAGAATCTCAAGCATTTTTTCCCATTTGCACACAATTCACTGTTAGATGCTAAGGTTTATTTGCTGACAAGCTATTGTGTTTTCAAGAACAATTCAGAAGTTAAAAAAAGTGCAAGCATTGCATATTAAAATAGTGGTTTAAACAGAATACAGAATGTGCTGCAACCAAGACTGCTGAGCTGTTCGGTGCTGCACCGTTGTACACTGTCTCATGGATCATAACGCCTCTTAAATGAATAATATCAGATACACTACAAAGGGTTTTAAGGCATGTTTTGAGGGCACTGGAGGTTCTGACTCTAGAGGGTCCAAGCATAAAGCCTGATTTTCTAGGTTATGTCAGTGGGACTGACTGTCTAGCTTATGACTACTCTTTGAACTGTTCAGAGGCCTACTTGTGACTAGGTAGGATGTAATATAATTATTATGAATTATTCAGTTTGTGATTTTTACTTCAAGCTATAGGGGATAAAATTCTGCCCTCCTTCACCTCCTTTCTCTAACGATGCTGCCTGTGTTTTCTTAACCCATGAAAAGCAAATCATATTTGTTGTATATGATTATTTTTTAAATGTCTTGCATTTCTCTAAGAAGCAGCAGTATATAAAGAAAGATTCATTTTAAAGTATTCTACTTGCATTTTAAAATAATTGTATTAGCCAACCTTCTCAGTTTAATCTGAAGTATACTGATGTACCATTCTAATGCACATCCAGAAGATCTGAAAGACATCTTACTATTCTTGGGGTGATTCTTCCACAATTCTATAGCATAACGGATGCCAACAATAGCAAATACTAATCTCTTTGTATAATTTATTTTTGTTTGTTTGGGTTTTTTTGACAAATTGACAAATATCTAGATAACAAGGTGTTCAAGGGCAGTTTTCCTAATCTGATAAGTGATGTGAATTTTTCAGAAAATTACAACTGGAAATTTTTCTGGAGAATCATCTGACTCTCTAAATTATGCCTCTTCCTTTCCAGAAAAAAAAATGTAATCGTCAAAATTCCCATACCTTGCTGCTTGGATTTTACAGCTGCAAGATGCAAAGGAATGCCATAACCCAGAATTATACAAACAAGCATATATATATATTTTAGTAACAGGCTGTAACACAAATCTGAACAAAATTTACTAGACATTTGACATAAGTGTTTCTAGCTTCAATTATTCCCCCTCTGATAACTACCATTTTGTAAATAACTATTGCAAACCATTATACATATATATTTGAATTTTTGAATGTACAAATTTATGAAGATTAAGGCAATTAATAAAGGACAAGCTGAAAACACACTATTGATCACATTTGACAGAAAAATTACTGCAATTGAGATGTCCAAGTATCTAAGAAAGTTTGCCATTCCATCTGATTATTTGAATGACATTTCTAAAAGTTTTCTAAAATCATGTAATGCAACAAAAAATAATCAATGAACTAGCAGAAGAATCCATTTTTGCAGTGGGGACCCAAAATGACTTATATCCTCGGTGACTTCCAGTTCAAGATGGTGCAGAGATAAATGTGTCAACTGCAACTCTACATGCTAAATTTATTTCAGTCTTCTAATTTGACTTTTGACTGTAACTAGCAGCTGTTTTCTTTTAATAAGAGGACATAGATTCAATTGTCAAATACAAATAAATCAGGATGAACCATAAGGAGATGATGGTATGATTGAGAAAGCATCAGTCTGATGTTATTTCATTCTAAGGGTGTATCTATACTACAGATACATTGATTGGGTGGCCGAGGTCGGGCATGTCCAAGTGGGAACAGCACCCTCCGAAAGGCAGCAACATCAACAGCAGTCCACTGGTAGTGAGAGCGCCGGCAGGCTAATGGCAAGAGGGCCAATTCAGTCAGGAGCAGAAGCCTCTGAACAGTGTCAGCAGTGGCGGTCTGCTGGTAGTGAGAGCAATGGCGGGCTGGTAGTGAGGGGGCCGGCGATTCAGTCAGGAGCAGAGGCCTTTGAACGGTGATGACAGTGGCGGCCCACTGGTGGTGAGAGCACCGGTGGGCTGGTGGCAAGGAACTGCCCAGGAGCTACTGACGTAAAACATCAGTGGTGGATGCTGCCGACGGTGAGAGAGTCTGGTGGCGGACATCTGCAAAGGACACTCACAGCGGACACTTGCAGAGGAGCTTGCAGCCCTATTTTTGGAGTCTCCCAATACCTTTTAGTTAGTTTTAGCGAAATTCAGATGTTGAGATAATGAGAGGTTACTATAGAACTTTGATCCCCATTGTGATATTTAGTAAATAGATAGTATTTTAGGTAGGGTTAATAAGTAGGTTATATTTCTAGGTTGTGTTTAGTATTTTAGGTAATGAATTGTAATACAGCTAGTAGTCTGTAGCTAACATTAGGTATAGTTGGAGCAAATGATATGTTGGATTTAGATTAGTACCAGAAAATCTGAGGCCAGCCAAGCCTAAGAAGCATGGACTGTATATATAGTAACACAAGGCAATGAACTAATTGGTATATGCAATTAATTCGAGTATAAAGTCAATAGATAAGTCATACACCATTCATAAAGATATAGTGTGATTATATTATAAGTAATATGCAACTGGATATAAATGTAATAACAAAACTTACAATGAGGGCACTTAGGGAACCTAAAAAGCGTAATGGGACAGTACTTAGTAACAAATTCTCATAAACATTGTATAAGATCTCATAAACATTGTACATAATGATTTAGATTAGTTACAGGCTTTAGTTCGTTATAGTTCATTATACCAACACTGCATTGACAAATGTTTATTCTTAGGTCATATGTGTAGCTTAGCCATAGAAAGTCACCATCTATATTTGCTGTTATGTTTTGATTACTGATGTTCTGTTATTTGATATCTGGGATTTCTGGTGTTGCTTATTGTTTGAAATGTTATAACGTTATATCAATTATACTTTGATTGTTTTGATCTGATATTATGATTATTGCCTTTGTTATACTATGTTTGATGTATATTATGTTGTACATACCCCTGAGTCTTTCGGGGGGGGGGGCAGTATACAAATTAAAGTACCAATACCAAAAAAAAAAATCTCTGGAAAAAGCTTGAGCTGGGTGTTGGCACACTGCCATCACAAAACAGAAATGATAAAAATGGCCTCCCTTTTATGAGTTAAAATTTCTGCTGAATCCAACCCAGATTACATGAAAAACCCTTACCTAACTACTGCACAATTTCCAAGATTATAAAGCATCTCCATGGTTGTAAACCATCCCAAGCATAAATACCTAATAAAATAAAAAGATTCCACTTCACATTTTTCAACAAATAACAATTTCTACAAATTTCTACAAATTATTCAGTTTTTTTTCTAATTCTGTTAGAGAACTCAAGTGTTTATACTACCAATTATAAGCTTCATATAAGATTCCAGAGAGTACCAAATGCAGAAAAAATCTGTCCTTGTGATTCAGGAACTATTGAAACAGTACAACATCTTTTATTCTTCTGCTCATTCTATGCTAAGATTCAGGCCACGTTCTTAACCCTATTCTTGCACTGAGAGTTGACTCTTCTGTTCCAGTTTTGATCTCTTTTTTGTTAAATAGCCCTCCCACAGGCCTGTGTAAGAGTGTAGCTAGTTTCCTACGGGGCACTATAAACCTTTGCATTGTTAGCAATGAGTGTTAATTTTAGGTATTGTAAATATACAATATGGGTATTTTTATAATCTTGTTTTCTATTCTGTTTTCTATTACTTTTTAATGTTAATCAACTGTGTCTCCTTTTAATTATTATAATGGATTATATTTTTTATGCCATTAGAGGCCTATGTATGTATGTATGTATGTATGTATGTATGTATGTATGTATGTATGTATGTATGTATGTATGTATGTATGTATGTAGGGGAGCAGCAGTGGCGTAGGAGGTTAAGAGCTCGTGTATCTAATCTGGAGGAATCAGGTTTGATTCTCCGCTCTGCCGCCTGAGCTGTGGAGGCTTATCTGGGGAATTCAGATTAGCCTGTACACTGCCACACACACCAGATGGGTGACCCTGGACTAGTCACAGCTTCTCGGAACTATCTCAGCCCCACCTACCTCACAGGGTGTTTGTTGTGAGGGGGGAAGGGCAAGGAGATTGTAAGCCCCTTTGAGTTTCCTACAGGAGAGAAAGGGGGGATATAAATCCAAACTCCTCCTCCTCCTCCTCCTCCTCTTCTTCTATGTGTGTGTGTGTGTGTGTGTGTGCGTGCGTGCGTGCGTGCGTGCATGAGCTTCAGAAAATAATGCAGTGTGAATTGACATTATGTTGATAGACAACATACTTTTTCCCCTTTAAAATCACTGTGTTGTTTTTAAATAAGCAAATATATGTTATTTTATGTACTACAAAATTAGTCAAATTAATTCCCGAAACTATTTATTTTCTGATGTTATTTAAATATGCATTCAACTCTTAATCTAGTGTCACTTTTGTCAAATTTGATTTTCATTCTTTGGAAGCAAGGCAGCTGCATTTATCATTTGACTAAAATAAAGGCACTAAGTATTTGATATCCACTTGACTGACAGCCACTAGGCCCAATAAGAAAAAAGCAAAAATTGTATTCTTCGGCACAGGTTCTAAGGCAAGGAGAGAAGACACATGGTAAAGCAAGAAGTCATACTTATATTCATTATTTAGCACCACAGTGATTGATCTGCAGAAGTAACATTCTGATAAAGCCAAGAGATCATGTCCTACTTAAAAGACAGCTTTAGAAAAAAAGAATCAGGGCTTTGCTGTAAAACTAACAAAATTCTGCAAAGCTCCTTCTTTCCCACAAGTTCAGATAGAACTATAATTGGTTTTAGTATCTCTATTAAATGAACAGTAGTCTTTCTCCCAGTAGGGGCTGCCATCGTAATGATAGAACACTGTACTTAACAGCAGGAGGCCAAGTCTCATGAGGTAGACTGAGGCCTGAGAACATTATAGTCCCATTATCAGCCATTAAAAAGAAATCAGGCAGTGAGTGTCAAAACAGAGTTAAGATAAATTCAGTTTCAAACCATCAGACATGTATATGGAATTCTCAGAACAGTGACAGGTACTTTAAGAAGTATATCTTGGATTTGACATGCCCTATTCTTGATGTAAAACTGTCACTAGTAGAGAGAGGATGAACAAAATCTCAGGTACTACCATAAGAGAGCCTGCATCTACTTGAAGAACAGGGTGTTAAAAACTGCCAGTTTATGTAATGCCCTATTTACTGGGGCAAGCTTTCTTTGGTCAAGAAACATAGTATGCCACACACACAGGGACAGACTTCTGTCTGATTACTGTTTTACCTATTCCATTTTAAATGAAAAGCTCAGCAAAATATATAACCATTTTTCCCACTTGCGCAAATATGTGATTTCAGTTCTCTCTCCTTGCTGCAGCCCTCTCTGCCTCTAGCATATTGTTCTGGGAGTTCCTTGGACCCGCAGCAGTGGCTGTGGAGGAGGGCAGAAGTAACTATCAAAAGGAGCCAAGAATGATCTGCTTGCATTTATGGGATCTTGGGAAGGAGAACTAGAGGTAATCACTTGGTGGACACTGGTGACATTGTTGTAAAATACTATCCTCAAACTGCCTATTGCTGAGGGAAATTGAAAAATTTAAAAAGTATTATACTAGTACAAGATTCATTTCCACAAACTCATGGTAATCCAATCTAATTTGTTGTCCTATCATACTGTTGGAAACAAAATGAACAGCAGAGTTTTTGCCATTTTTCTATAGTCAGTACAGAGTTGCACTGAAGCTATCATCTACAAATAAAATTATCCCTGAAGTTAACCATTCCTAGCTCACTGACAATCCTAGCAACCTTCCATGACACTATAGGAAAGGTCCCTAACCAAATACAAATACATTCATAAGCTTAAGAGAGTAAACACTGAATGATGTTATGTTTAACCTGTCCTGTACTGAAAGTATTTTCTAGCCAAGAAAACCCAGAGGAAGAAAAGGATGGAGAAAGGCTCTGCTTACTGAGCATATGGACATTCAAGTTACATTAAAATATTGTTATTCAGCTATAAAACACATTCTGTGTTACAAAGAGATAATTAAAAAGAAACCTGGATGACAGTTTTATCTTTAACAACAGAACGTTTTAATGGGGTGCTGTGTGGTTTCCGGGTTGTATGGCCGTGCTCTACCAGCATTCTAGCAGCTGGCATCTTCAGAGGATCTGATAGTAGGAAAGGAAAGCAAGTGGAAGTCATCAGTACATCCCGATCACCAATCCTGCAGATGTTTGATTAGCGTCACATTCTCCAACAGGATTAAAAATGAAACAAGTTGGTGAAATGTCAAGTATTAGGGGTGTGAGTTAGGCAGTGCCTTGCTCAAATCCCACCTCACCCACATGCTCACTGTCTCAGGAAAACCTCTGTTTTTCAGCTTTGCCCATACAAACAGGAGTCGGCAACACTGGGATTATAACCACAGGGCAGAATAAATGTGAAGAAAGGGAAGGTCTCATTTAGTATTGACAACTCCAGCTTAAGACATTCCTGGAGATTTGAGGGTAGAGTTTGTGGATGGGAGGGTTTGGGGAGGGGAGGGAACTCAGCAGAGATGTGATACCAGAGAGTCCAACCTCCAAAGCAGCCATTTTCTCCAGTGGAACTGATCTTGGTTGCCTGGAAATCAATTGTAATAATGGGAGATCTCCAAGATCAACTTGGAGGTTTGCAAACCTACCAGGGAGGACTTGTGCTCTGCTGATGCAAAATCCTTTTTCCATGGATATTTTCAATGGGATCCAAACCAATAAGCAAACACTTTGACTCTCACTTTGACTCCATTTTCTGCCCTGCCCATGCACTACTTTAGGATTTTCCCAGGACTTTCTCATGGGTACCCCTCCCTGATATACATTAGGTCTACCATGGTCCAAGCATGTTCTTTATTGGCCATGATACTTGTTATTGGACACAACCTTCTAGAACAGTGGTTCTCAACCTTCCTAATGCCGCGACCCTTTAATACAGTTCCTCATGCTGTGGTGACCCTCAACCCTAACATATATCCATTTTACAGATGGAGAACACTGATGCAGAGAGTCTTAGGCAACCCCTGTGAAAGGGTTGTTCGACCCCCTAAAGGGTCCCGACCCCCATGTTGAGAACCACTATTCTAGAGGGGGAAAGGGACACCCTCCCGCAATGTTTTGAAGGCAGACCACAGCCACACAGACCACAGCCACACAGACTGGAAAACACACAACAGCCAGCCATGTAAAAACTTTATCTTCCAAGAAGCTTTTGAAGGTAATGAAACTGACATTTGTAAAGCTGTGTATATAAGGCCAAGGTGTCTTAGGGCTGTTTTCTATTTTTTATTGTTATTTTATAGGATTTCTATCCCACCCATTCCCAACTGGAGTAGGGCTCAGGGTGGCTGTCATTTATGTATGTATGTATGTATTTATTTATTTATTTGTTAGTTAGTTAGTTAGTTAGTTAATTAATTAATTAGTTAGTTAGTTAGTTAGTTAGTATACTTACAATTACGCCCTCCCCAGTAGGCTCAGGTACATCATGGATTAAAACATACAATAAAATATAAAACAGTAGTTCTATCTGTAATTTAAAACAATCAATTGGCAACAGTTCCCTCCCCCCAACCCCATCCATAGGGGGCCTGGATGACATGAGATTTTGATCTTTGTATTCATAGTGCTTTAATAGGTAAAGGGTAGCCAGGTCTTCTCTGGTCACCGTTGCAGGATTGGGGGTCCCAGATACAGGTTGGAAAACTCCTGACTGGGTTGCCAACTTCCAGGCAGAGCCTGGAGATCCCCTGGAATTACAAGTGATCTCCAGACTACAGAGTTCAGCTCCTTTGGAGAAAATGGCTGCTTTGGAGGGTGTATTCCATTGACAGTATAGCCCACTGTTGTCCCCACCGCCTTCCTGTCCCTCCCCGCTCCCCTCAGGGTGGGTGGGCCATGACCAGATGAAAGCCCATCTTCCCTCCCCTCCCTTTTCCCCAGGGTAGTGGGCCATGACATGAAGCCTGTTGGGTGTCCTTGAGCCAGCCCCAGTTCTCTCAGCACTCTCTCAGTCCCACCTACCTTGTGAAGTGTTGTTGTGAGAGAAACCCACAACAGGCCCCACCAAAACACCTAGGAATTTCTACAACCTGGAGTTGGTTGGCAACCTTAGGTTGCCATCTACCTCCTGGAAACAGACAGCAGAGCTTTTGAGGAGGACCTTAACTGACAGACTGGACAGTGTGGGAGAAGCCATCAACTGTTTATGTTGCATGTTCACACCTGTATTTCCATAAACTACTTTGGGCACCTTTTGATGGAGTGAAAGGTGAGCCATTATAATATACATAAATAAAAAAGCAATCGACCCTTCAGCTCCCTATACTTTAGGCACAAGGAAGAAAGACATGTGTAGAAGAAGAGACATGTAATTCTCAGTCATGTCCATCATGGTCCCACAATCCTGACTTACCTTACAAGGTTGCTGTTGGACAGTGTGTGTGAAATGGAACATATGAAATATAACATGACTACAAAGCCTGGACTTTCAGACTCATGGGCTTCTGTTCTACTGCTCCACTTAGCACAGTTTGGAGTCTTCCTCCAGCATAGGGCCTCCTCTGACTAGAGGAGCAGCGATGTGATAGAGGAGGTTAAAGAGCTTGTGTATCTAATCTGGAGGAACGGGTTTGATTCCCAGCTCTGCCACCTGAACAATGGAGGTTTATCTGGGAATTCAGATTAGCCTGTGCACTCCACACCGCCAGCTGGAGTGACCTTGTCACAGCTTCTCAGACTCTCAGCCCCACCTACCTCACAGGGTGTTTGTTGTGAGGGAAGGGCAAAGAGATTGTAAGCCCATTGGAGTCTCCTACAGGAGGAAGGGATATAAATCTCCTCCTCCTCCTCCTCCTCCCTCCTCTTCTTCTTCTTCTTCTTCTTCTTCTTCTTCCTCCTCCTCCTCGGCTGGAGGACAATGCTGATATTAGATTTAGTTTAGAGCCATAGATCACCTTGTGAGTGTGTGTGAAGGTGCAGTTTATAGAAACTTCCCAAAGAGAGATAAATGTAAAAGGTAAAAAAACTTACATTTATTCAAAGCATCTCCAGTTCACAGCTTTGTTCAGGAAAAAGGTAGATGGAAGAAACCCTAGTCTAAAGAGATTACTTTCCCTATGACAAGTGGGCACAGCTAGCGCCATCCGTGTGTGTGGGTAGGAGAATGCTGCAGTGGGAAGCCCACTGTGGCAGGCTGCCAGTGACCATGTAGCTCAGGTCAAAGGCTAGAACAAGCCCGAAGGAAACCAGCATGGGAAGAAAGAGGAAGTTAGTGGTAGGTCTCTTGGCCCGAGACAAGGAGGGCAAACAAGAGAGGCAACATCACAGTTAGAGTAGAGATACACAGCTTTAGTGTCCAGGCATGCAGAAATCGCTTATTCTAACAAATACTACATTTTGCTGAATGGAGTAGAGATGCAAACCATGGAATGAAAGAAAAGAGGCGGCCTGGCTGATTGCACTGACTCCTTTCTCCGCTGGCCCTTAACAAAGGCCCAGAACATAGGATGATGAAGTTTTTCTATCAAGAAAAAAGTACGTGTTGACATTCTAGACTGCTATTATGGGCTCACGAGCCGGGCAAAAATTGATTCACAAAACACAGCACTGGGTACTCGTCCGATTAGCTCTTTGTTCCAATGCTTTTCTCTCATGATAGGATGGCCCCCTTCCTGATTGAGATAAAAAAAAAAGGTTCAGATCTCCATTCCTATTCATGTCCAAGGAACAGAGCTTTAACTCTCGAAAGCTGATCCCTGAAAATCTTGTGGGCCTCCAAAGCCCCTGGACTTGAATCTAACTGTAGGCTTGTAAACAATCGCTCAGCTGTCTGCCCGAGGCAGAAAAAAGGAATTGCCTCCAGCAGAGGTCCTTTCGAAATAGGCCACTCCTTTGGAGGCTTCAAATGACTAACAGAAGTATGTGTGAACAGACAAGTCAATAACTTTTGTGGATTTAATTACAAGCTTGGGATATTCTGTACTTACATACCTTTTGCTGGATGTCTGCCCTGCCTTTGTCTGAAAAGCTTCCACTGAGGAACTAACTCCTGCCGTGAACTTCTCTTATAGTTGAGAAATTCTTCCCAATGTTTAACCTAGAAGAAACCAAAGTAAAACAGAAATCCAGCAGCACCTTTAACACTGGCCCTTTCCACACAAACCTTTTAAAGCAGCCATTCTCAACCAGGGTTTCCTGGTACCCTGGGGTGCCGTGAGCATGTCCCAGAGTGCTCAGCGGCTTAACACTACGCCCCACTCATTTTTGTGGTGTCTCCCATTTAAGCCAGCAAGGAGCATGGAGCTAGCCCATGGGGGCAGGGCCTGCACCACAAGTCAGCAGCCACCCCACCCCCAGTTCTTCCCTTCACCCTGGGAGGAAGGTGGGGGGGGTAATGGCAAGCATGGGAGGGAAGGTGGAGGTGGCGGCAGGGGAGTGCAAATGAGATATGAAGAGTGAGGTCAAGGGTACCCAGACCTCGAAAAGGTTGGGAAACACTGTTTTAAAGTGTTTTGAGGCTGGAAATAAAATGTTTCCTCCATGAAGGTCTGCATCGTTTTTACCCCCTTTGATTCCCAAGGTGTTTTATTTGCAGCTTCAAAACATTTTAAATGAATGCCCTTTTAAAACAATTCTTTAGTTTAAACGTTTTCAAAACAACTTCGTTTGTCTGTGCAGTCTCTCTAAGACGTTTCCCAATGCTCTGCCTTCCCTGAACTTCTTTGTTGGCGCCATTTTCTGAGCTCCTTTCTTGCCCCTTGCCTGTTTTTCCAGCACCATCTCTGTGAATTTCTTTAGTTTTGGGTGGCTAATCTTTGAAGGATGGAGTACAGAAGACGCAGAGAATCAGAGAGATAGGTCCTTTTCCCTCACCGTTATGATTCCCCATCCATGTCTTTGCCCTAGTCTGGATGACCCAAGATAGCCCAATCTCAGAGATTTCAGAAGCTAAGCATGGCCAGCCTGGTTAATATTTGGATGGGATTCTATCAAGGAATTCCAGGGGCACTATATGGACAAAGGCAGTGGCAAACCACATCTGAATGTACCATGTCTTGGAAACCTTATGGGGTCACAATAAGTCAGCTGTGTCTTGATAGCACTTTAAACGCACACATTCATGTCTTTTTTCTGTCTAGCTGTCTGTCTGTCCAGATGATCCATACACCATAGCTTTCCTTCCTTCCTTCCTTCCTTCCTTCCTTCCTTCCTTCCTTCCTTCCTTCCTTCCTTCCTTCCTTCCTTCCTTCCTTCCTTCCTTCCTTCCCCTTCCTTCCTTCCTTCCTTCCTTCCTTCCTTCCTTCCTTCCTTCCTTCCTTCCTTCCTTCTCTCTGGCCGTTTCTGCCGTACAATTGAGTTAGTCATTATGCAAAGCATGAGTAATAGGCTGGGTCTGCAGACAGTCCCAAAACAACCCGGAAGACGGTGCTGCGGGCGCCGTCGCCCGGCCCGACTTCTCTATTTCTGTAGCGTCCGACGCGTCGCCCATGGGCCTGGGGACACCACCTCCCTGACCTGTCGCGAGTCGCGGCGGCTGAACAGCCACGAACCGCGGTAGGTGGAGGCGAAAGGGGAGGCGGCTAAGCCACTGCGTTCGCCGCGACGGCGGCTTAAAAAAACGCGAACCTGAAAACCTCACTGGGAAGCAAGGTCAGAGCGAAGCGGCTTTAGCTCGCGAGGCCGAGGCGAGTAGCGGCTGCAAACAGCTGTGCCTCCTGTCTGACGGCTCCTGAGTTTTGCCGTCCCAGAGGCGCCGATATATAGCCACGTCTTGAAGGGCCTCTGTCTCTCTGCCCATCCCTAATCAAGAAATACTATACTTTACAAAATGATTTAATATCACTCTATAGCCCCTGAAATTTAATTTAATATAAATGGAAGTGTTAAGAGAGAATATAATAGAAGTGGGATGTTACAGAAGACTCCCGAATGACAAAAGAATTGCCTGTTCGTTTTGGAATATGACTAAATTCCACATCTTAAAACCCCAAGTCAGCACGGCTTTGCGGAAGATTAATTTTATCATTTTTTATAAAAACCAAAACTACTTCAATCTTTACACGGTGCAATATTGTTTCTTTTTAAAAAGGAAGCTAATCAAAGTTCTACCTCTGCATCGTTCCCTTGTAAATTTTGATTGCTTTGCGCACATAGAACTATAGGGAATTATTGTCTGGCCTCAAACCCTTTGTTTTATAATATAATAAAGATTTTCTTTGTTCCCAGCCAGAAAGTGAATAAAATATAAAAGAAGTAATCTGGTATTATTTTAGTGGATATTAACTGCTGTAAGTGGCAGGGAGTGGGGGTGTCACAATCCTTATGTTTCTTGTCAGCATACCAAGCAATAATAAACCAGGATGAGACACAAAGGTTAGCAGAACAGCTAGTCTGATGAGAGCTTATGATAGAAGGAGGCAGACTGGGGTGATAAAATGGCCCTAAGGCTAAGCAAAGTGGAAGGGCCCTAAATTCTCAATGGGTACCACCCATGAACATGGTCTCACCTATTGCCTTTTGCAAACTGTTGGCCAGTATAAGAGAATGCAACTAGTAGCACTGGTGTATTTAAGAGTGGGGCAAACCAAGATTTGTGACCCCAGGCAATGCTGCCTAGGGATTCCCCAGACTGCCTTGCAAAGCAGGAAGCCCTTCACCCTGCCAGCATCGCTGGTACCATTTGGAAAAATTTGGTTCCCGGCAAGGCCAGGTCTACCAGTTCTTCTAACAACAGACCAGCACTCTGGAGAGCTGGTCTACAGGAAGATGGGGATCAGCGGGTTCTCACAGGTTCAGGTAGGTTACTAATTATTTGTGTGTGCGAGAGGGGTTACTAATTGGTGATTTGCCATGTGATTTTTTGCCTTAGTTGTACCCCTCCTCTCAGCATTGTACATGAGAACTTGAAACAGTCTAACCCAGGAGGTGCACGGTGCATGGCAGCCTGTGCCCTGCGTGCATTGTTTCCATGGAATGCCCTGCCCTGGGATGCTTATGCATTGTCGTGCCCCACCCAGCCCCCATTGGCACTATGTGCAGGTTTGAATCTACACCACCATGGGAACCTGTTACTAAAATTTTGGATCCCACCATTGCTGGTCTACCCACATGGTTGAAAGAGGAATAGAGGCCCGTACCGCAGTTCTTAACACTGGGTAAACCCGTTGTCCAGAGAGTTGATTTACCCATGGTTGAAAGGAGTTTGTAGACCCTGGCCACCAGTGAGCAGTCTTCAAGATGGGGAAGACAGTTGGATTTAAGGAGGGCTCAATTTCTGTACTTTCCCTAGGTGTCATTATCCATTTTCCCTAACTACCTTGTTTCCCCAAACATAAGACATCCCCTGAAAATAAAGACATAGTAGAGGTTTTGCTGAAGTGCGAAATCTAAAGGCATCCCTAGAAGAAAGTAAAGACCTTATAGAAAGTTTTTTGTTTGGAAGCATGCCCGGCAGGCGGAACACAGACAAATAGAACTATTCCCTGAAAATAAGACATTGGGAGCAAAAATTAATATAAGACACTATCTTATTTTAGGAAATACGATAGTAAACTGACATTGATTGTAATTGCATTCAGGAGTCTCTGAGGGGCACTGGCACCATTCGAGCCAATTGGGCAATCCTTCTGACCACCCTTTGATCCACCAAGAAATGTATCTATCAGTTCAATGGCCAATTGACCATTAGCTTATAAAATGGCCCACATAGCCATATACATCACTAACTTTTTCTCCGTTTCGTTGTATTTCCGCCTCACTTTTAACCTGGCTCCCAACTGAATTGTAGTGCCAGAATGAAGTTAGCAAAAAGAACATTTCAAGAATCTCTGGAGGAAACTTAACTCCCAACCTCTCACCTGCCTCCCTTAAGCGATTCTGAGCCCATTTTTTAAAAGGAAAAAATGAGAGAAACAAGAGGAAGCTTTCAATCGCTCAGGCCCATTTTCTCTTTTCTGCATTTCCTCCGCTTTTCTTTTTGAGCCTGTGTGCAGACATTTGGCTCTAAGCTATGTTTTCATAGGTAAGATGTCAGTGCCTGAAAGAGGAAGGGGAAAAAAGGAACCCTTTTCTGTTGCCAAAACTACCTAAAAGCATGTAGGCTGGCAAAGAGCCATCCCACACAGAGAGTAATTAGCACACTAGACAAATTTGGCCTTCCTTCAGTGCTTAAATGGACCAATTTGTTTAGCTAGACATGCGGTATGGATGAACAAGCCAACAGAGAATATATGTTTGCTTACAGAACCTCTTTGGAGCTCTGTGGAAGATAGAGGCGCTGTTTCACGTTACGAGTTTTGAAACCCACTCTTCACTTGATAGGGTTGATTCTCTGCCGCCCCCCCCAAAAAAAACCTTCAGCAACTGTTTTTCCTTCCGATTCTATGCAAGGGGTTTTATTTTGCTGTCTGCTATTTTTGTCTGAGCTCTTACAACAGCTTGCTATTTTTATCCAAGGTCTTGCAATGAGAGATTGTGGGAAAGGACAGAGCGTGCTGGGAATCTCTCTTTTGCACTGATGCTAATCAAGCATAGCCCCAAGATATCACCATGAAAGTTTGCTTTCAAAAAAAAAGTGGCAGAAAGAGAAATTGGGAGATTGTGGTTTTAAAAGACATCTTTTACGGTTTGAATCCTGTTAGGCTTTTACTTCCAAGACCCTGCTAACTTAGCTGTACTAAACCTTGCTTGACTGTGTGCAAATCTCCACAATGGACTGCAGAAAATGCACTGTGGAGCTGCCCTTGAAGGTAAACTGGGAAACATCAAGTTGTGCTGAATTCAGCAGCCTGGCTTTTAACTGGCATGGGGCAGCAATATAACAGGAATGTCCCGACTATTGTGATGGTTGTCTCTGTGCTATTGGGTATAACCCAAGGTTTTAACCTTTGACGTTCTTTATAATCTCAGGTCATATATGCCCTTGTGGTTTGTTTTGCAGTGAGCGTACATTACCTTTTGGTCTGATTTTTGGTTGCACACATACTTTTCCTTCCTCCCAAATTCCCCGTGCCACAGATCAAAAAAGGCCCATGGTTTGCTAAAGCAGACAAAGTGCAGGTCAGTCTGCATTTGGCTTCCTCTGTTCCTCCCTGCCTTCCCTCACCCATGCAGGAGCACTTCTCTGCCAGCATTTTCAAAAGATCGCTAGATCTTTTTAAAATGATGCTTTCAATCTATTGCAGGAACAACAGATCATTAAAACAGCTCAAAAAGAGAAAAGAAAAAGTGGCAAACCACCTCTCATCCCAGAAGCAGAGGGCAGGCAAAATGGGCGTTTCCATGTGTGTTAAACTGAAAAATGTGGGGAGAGCCCATGGTGAGCAAACAGTCTTGGGGTAAGTACAGCATGTATTAAGGGCCAGCATATTTGAAAGACTTTACTTTACTTTGAAAGGCTTACTTTATAAGCCACAAATGGGATTCAGATTGACCTTGTTACAAAATAATAATAAATGCAGTGAAGCGGATCTGAGGGGCCAGAATTGTGTGTTGTGTGCTGAAACAGCCTGGGGCATGGAAGGTGTCCCAGCCCCTCTCCTTTCCCCACACCCCCCTGCCTTACCCCACCCCCGCGGCACCCCGGCACACACACGCCCCCCTTCCACACTTACCTCGTTCCTTTTCTTTTTTTAGTACTTTTTTGAGACTGAAAAAAAGCGGCCTATTACAGTTCAGGCTAAAAACTGCCTGAGGAACTACAGTTCCCAAAAGAGACCTTGCAACTCCTAGGGCCTCTAGAGGTATATACAAATCGAGGCAGTTTTAGCTGCTTTTTTCAGCCTCCAAAGTACTAAATAGAAAAGGAACATGGAAATAAGGTAATGGGAAAGATGTGTGTCTTAATGAACAGCAGTGGAGCCATGAGGGGGGACAGAAAAAACACACTGCTTACTTGAGCAGTTTAGCTAACTATGCCTCTGAATAAATGTAATGGGCTATTATGAGTTTTTCAGGCTGTGTGGCAGTGGTCTGGTAGTTTTTGCTCTTAGCATTTCTGTGGCTGGCATCTTCAGAGGTATGTCACGGTAAGATGTCTGGAGTAATTGTGTGGTGTGGTAATTGTTTTCTTAGTGACCTTAGACTAACATAGGTTAATCTGTGGGAATCCTAAAATTACATCCCATGGCACAGGTACATAAAATCGTAGAATCATAGAGTTGGAAAAGACTGAGGCCATCAGTCCAACCCCCCCCCTGCCATGCAGGAACACACAATCAAAGCACTCCCGAAATATGTTCAGCCAGCCTCTGTTTAAAAACCTCCAAAGAAGGAGACTCCACCACACTCCGGGGCAGTGAATTCCACTGTCGAACAGCCCTTACTGTCAGAAAGTTCTTCCTAATGTTTAGGCGGAATCTCTTTTCCTTTGGCGATCTGATCTATGATCTAATCAAAGGAAACAAGATATCTTCAAGATGGATACCCTCTTCACAGCCCCGAGTTCTTCAGTAACTAAAAAGGAACCATCAGTGCAAAGGAACACAAAATGATGGGGAAAATAAAGCATTACATGTTCTCAAACAGATGAGAAAAATTTGAAATGGGATTTTGAGGTTGAAAGAGTGAGGATTTATTATTATGAAATGCCACCAAGTTGCAACTGACTTATGACACCCCTGCCCCTCACCCGAACGTAAGTGGGCCACAACTCATTAGGTGAAGACTTGGAGACTTGAAGCGACTCAGCTGCAAAGAATAGAGCTGTTCTATCAAGGCAGCCTGTTACCTCCTTAGGTGATTCGCACATGAGTAAAATAAATTCGACCCAGTTCCCTGAAGGGTACTAACCTGGAGTCGAAGCCATTGTTGTTCCCCACTGCAACTAGCTTGATCCCAGCTGGAGGGGTGGAATCATCCTGTGCCTCTTAAGCGCTTGGTTCGATTGGCTACTGTTGTTCTACAGCCGTATTTCCGTCTATCCCCACACCGTTATTAAAAAACTGCCACAGGAATGGAGAGGGCCCGAAGGTGAAGCGTTTTGATTAGCCAGCTATACGCATGCAGGAAACAATCAGCTGTGATTGGCTGAATGATGGGGGACTCCTGGCACCAAATTCCGCACTTTACTGGAATGCGAGGCTGAGTTGAGTGGTTCCCTGAAAAGTAGTAGTTCCCAACTGGAGTGTTGACCATTACATGAAGGCGAAGCTGGTACAAAACCGCCGATCCAGTGATTCCATGCGGAGCACTTAGGTGGTACAGCTCGAACCCAGGTCGATAGCATGAAGTGAATCGACATAGTTGAGCTGTCTCACTATAGATGTTAATAGCAGCAACAACACTGATTGTTTTCTTGAGCAGAGGTTTGTTGTGTTATTGGATGCATCCCACTTGTAAGGATTGTTTTAGGTCTACTACACTGAATGTTAGATAGGGTATTGTTTCAATTTATATCTAGTCCATTGTATGTTGTTGACCCTTGACTCAACTTGGAGTGATTGCAAGTTTTGGCAGAATACCCAGGGCCTGAAGAGGAATTAGCGATTAGTGGTTGATTAAGTGGGCTTGTGGTCCAGTTGGTTAATTGGGTAAAGTTACTGGAAGCCGTGAATTTTTTTGTATTTTTTATCTTGTAGTAGTAAATTGGGAGACTTATTAGGAGGGTAGGTATTCTAGTGGAGTGGGTCATTAAAGATACATGTGAAAAAAAGTGGGGAACTGAGAGCCCATAACAAGGTCCACAATCCGAAAAGCCAAGTCAAAGAGTTCAGAGTTGGCACCAGGGTATCAGTACACCCTGAAGAGTTAGCTATACAAGTTCAGAGTTCAAGGAGCTAAGATCCAGGGGTCAGAGTCAGCAGAGTTCAGCGTGAGAGGATGTGATGCAACATGGAGTCATCCTAAATATGTCCAAACTGGGGTATTTGCAAACCTCCTGTTATAGGTCCTCTAGGAGCCTAGAACTCATCCTGGGAATCTGATTCCTCCTGTTGAAGAGGTGCATTCCCTGAGAGTCAGCAGCTACACACTTTGTCTTTCAACTTTGGCAGTTCTCTACCACAAGCTGTCTCGATGATGAACAAAATGTAAAGTGATGCACATAGGGGCAAAAAAAAATCCAAACACACATACAGCTACAGGGTCAGTGCTATCCAGTCACAGACCAGGAAAGGGATTTAAGCGTCTTAGTTGATAGTTCCGTAGAATGTCAACTCAATGCATAACAGCTGTGAAAAAAGGCAAACTCTATGCTGGGGATCATTAGGAAAGGAATTGATAATAAAACTGCAAAGATTGTCATGCCCATATATAAAGCAGTGAATGCTGACCGCTGCTTAAGGTACTGTGTCCAGTTCTGGTGCATCTCAAAAGAATATTGAGGGAGATAGAAAAAGTGCAGAAGACAGCAAAAGGATGATTGAGGGACTGGAGCACCTTCCCTATGAGGAGAGCTTGCAGCGTTTGGACTCTTTAGTTTGGAGAGGAGAAACAGGGGATATGATTGAAGTCACAAAATTATGCATGGGTAGAAAATGTTGACAGAGAGAAATTTTCTCTCTTTTCTCACAATACTAGAACCAGGGGCATTCATTGTAGAAAATGCTGGGGGGAAGAATTAGGACTAATAGAAACACTTCTTCAACGCAATGTGATTGGTGTTTGGAATATGCTGCCACAGGGGTGGTGATGGCCACTAACCTGGATAGCTTTAAAGGGCTTGGACAGATTTATGGAGGAGAAGTCGATTTATGGCTACCAATCTTGATCCTCCTTGATCTCAGATTGCAAATGCCTTAACAGACCAGGTGATGGGAGCAACAGCCGCGAAGGCCATTAGTTCACATCCTGCATGTGAGCTCCCAAAGGCACCTGGTGGGCCACTGCGAGTAGCAGAGAGCTGGACTAGATGGACTTTGGTCTGATCCAGATGGCTTGTTCTTATGTTCTTATGTTCTAACAGGCTCAGGCGAGCTACTTGCCTGAGACACATCAGAGGAGGCAGTGTAACCTCTATCTGTGGGTTCTGTGGGGCAGAACTTGGAAGGAGTTGCAAAGAACTAAATTTAAAACAAAATGAATTACTTCGCTTAATGAATAACACTTTTAGCAGTAACATTTAACATTAACAATTTACAGTCCTTTTAGGTGGCATTTCAAGTCCTTATATTTACAATCTACTGATACTGCCAAGTCCAATTCTTCCTGCTGGTGGTTGGCTTATGAAGACTTCAGAGGCTTGGTGAATGGGATCCAAGATGGTGAAGGTCCCCAAACGAACTCCCATCAACTACATACATAGCAAGCCCTGAAACAAGGTGTTAAGAGCTTATAAAGAATTAAATCAAGGTCCCAGCCTGGTAGCCCCCAACTTCACCAGTTTTTGCAGCCTTCTGCTGCTTTGAGTCTCCACCCCTTTCTGGGTCAACCTATTCTGAGCATGGGGGTCACAGCAGCACTGGGTGAATAGGTGGCTTCTGTAGGCACTTCAGGCTGTGAGGCCTGGCTGGTCTGCTGTTCATCCTGCAGGGGCTCTGGCTGCTCTCGGTTCATCTCTTGCATTCACCTTCTTCCCTGGGTTGTCAGCCTGGCCTGAGCTGTCCTGGCCCTGCTCTTCTCTGGTGGGCCACTGGGAGTAGCAGAGTGCTGGACTAAATGGACTCTGGTCCGATCCAGTAGGCTCTTTCTTATGTTCTTATGTTCTCCTGAGGACTCCTCATTCCCCAAGCGACGGCCCTGTTAGATTTCGTTTAGAGTCATGGATATGCCCAGTAGTGTGTGTGAATGCAGTCCATAGAAACTTCTCCAGAGACATAAATGTAAAAGGTAAAACTTACATTTATTCAACCATCTTCAGTTCACAACTTTGTTCCAAGAAAAGTAAAATAGAAAGAACCCTAGACTAAAGAGATTACTTTCCCTATGACAAGTGGAAGGCACAACTAGCATGCATCCGTGTGTGGAGGTGAGAAGAATGCTGCAGTGGCAAAGGCCCACTGAGCAGGCTGCCCATTGACCATCTTCGGTTCAAGGCTAGAGCAGAAGTGAGGCTAGCATGGGGAAGAAAGGAAGTTAGTGGGCAGTCTCCTGGCCCAGACAAGGAGGAGCAAACAAGAGGCAACATCACAGTTAGAGTGATGCTGGCACCCACAGTGTCAGGCATGCAGAAGTGGCTTATTCCAACCTCCTCCTGAGCACTGCATGCTTTCCAGATTGCTCACAATGTTCAGTTTGTGCACTTGAGCTTTGGAACTTGTCTCTTGGCAGTGGTTTGGTCAAGATGTCTGCTGTCATCATATCAGTGGGACAGTAGCGAGGAACACGGATTCCTTCTTCCTGTAAGAGTCTTACATAATGATCCTTAATAATTCCAATGTGTTTAGTACGTGCACTGTTCTTTCACGAAGAGAAAAGAGCTATACAACTCCTGGTTATCTTCTAGCATTTGTACAGGTAGGGTTCATCAATACCAAGAATCTTCTAACAACATTAAAAGCCATTGTAATTCTCTACATGCCTCAGGAAACTGATACTAATTCTGATTCAGTAGATGGGTGAGCAACCACACTTGTTCTGACTTGCCCAACTTACGCTTACTTTCCCCATAGAAAAACACGCATAGCCACTGGTAGATCTTAGATCCGTTCTTTCTCAGCCCAATCACCATCAGCATATCCCAATGAGTGATGTGGGATCTTTAGTTGCTAAGCAGTTTCAGTTTGAAGTCTAAAAAGTACCTCTTAAGAATTGCCTCACCACTCGTTTTAACAGCAGTCAGTCTCTTGTGGTGGGTGTGTGCTAACCCTTCTGGACAATATACTCCCGCGGCTGTAGCAATGTCAGGTCTAGTTGTCATTGCTAAGTACAACTTGCCTATTGCGAATCCTGTAATCATTGTTGTCAGGTAGCAAGTCATCAGGTAGTACTTGTCTGTAGAAATCAGAACTCATTGGGGTAGGCATTGGATTGCCACCTTCAGGTTCACAGGAGCTGTAGCAGTTCAATATTTTTTCTGCTTCTGGCTAAGAAGATAGCTTCCATCTGGTTCACGTTCGATTTGGATCACAGAGTAGAGCTGGCATCTCCCAGGTGTGACTTCTACTTCCTTGTTGAGTTGGGATATAATCTCAGCACAGTCAGTTTCATTTTCATGGCAAATAATCAAGTCATCAACATATGTCAGGATAAATGTCCATCTCCCATTCTGTGCCTGCTGCTATAAAGGCAGAAGTCTGCATTGCCTTTTGAAGTCCTGACTTGAAGTAGCATCTTGGCTAGCTTATCTGACCAAGCTTTAGCTGCTTGTTTCAATCCATGAAGTCCTTTCTGAAGTTTACAGACTTCAATGTTTATTCTTTTCATCTATGAACCCTGGTAGTTGCTTCATATAAAGCTCCTGTTCGAATTGCATGCAAAAGCGGTTTTAGCGTCCATATGCTCAGTTTTCATGTTTCGTGCAGCAATGCTTAAAGGCATTTCTAATTGTAGAATATTTTACAACAGAGTGCAAAATTCTGATCATAATCTGTTCCATAGATCTGAGAGAGAATCCTTTAGCAGCAAGTCTGGCCTGTCTCTCAATCTGACCTTCTGCATCTTGTTTAGCTTTAAAAACCCATTTACAACCGATGCGCGTTTTTTATCCTTAGGTAGTTCTGTGAGAGTCCATGTTTGGTTCTTATGTAGTGCAGCGATTTCTTCTTATTCTGCCTCTTTCCACTTCTTGCTTCTGGTTCAGGCATCAGCTGTAACTCAGCCCATGAAGCTGGTTCGGCATGCAATATTAAGCCCCTTGCAAAGGTAGAGTAAGTTTCGGCTGGAGACTCCTTGTTAGGCTGCGATGGCCCTGAGGAGCCAAGGTCTGTCTGCCTCCCGCAGTAGTCTGTGACTCCCTCTGCCTCACCTGTCAGGTCTGGGATTTCCACGGCTGCTCCCTCTTCAGGTTGAGCATTTGCTGGCATCTGCGGTGATGTCATCCTGGGACTCTGGGCGATGTAGGATCCAGCTGGTATTATAGCCATCTCCCTCTGAATGGTCATCCATCACAGCAGGCTTGCCATCTCTGAATTAAGCTCGTCAAACTGCACAACTCTGCGCGCATAGTAATTTGGTTAGTTTCTGGATCAAAAATCCTGTATCCTTTACTTTCTGGAGAATAACCCATATACCTGCTTGCATAGTAGGGTCTAGCTTGGATCTCTTTTCTTTTTTGGTATGTAGAGGCATAAGCTTTACATCCAAAGACTCTGATGTGTTCTACGATTTGGTTTCCTGCCATGCCATAACTCATATGGAGTTGCTTCTGTGGCTTTGGTTGGCAATCTATTTTGTAAGGTAAACTGCAGTCATTGCTGCCTCTCCCAGTGCTTGCGGGAAGGCCTGAATCAATGAGCATGCGAATCATGTCCATTATATAGCGATTTCTTCTTTTCGGAATTCCATTTTGTTCTGGCCCGAATGGGCTACAGTAAGTCTGTGTTGGATCCCATGTTCCCTCAAAGAATTGTTTATAGATATGGAGATTGTATTCTCCTCCTCATCTGTTTGAAAACACTTGGGTTCTATTAAACATTAGATACCATAGCAACATGATCTCTTAGTTTCTGTTCAGTCTGAGACTTTTTCTTTTTAGCAAAATAACACACAGTGTATCTCGGTAGTCATCAATAAAGAGACAACAGATAGGTGTTATTACCAGTTGATGCTGGTTTGATTGGTCCACATAGATCAGAGTGAATTAGATCAAGAGGCTGCTTTAAGAGCATCTTTGGCTTTAGCTGGGAATGAAGGCCTGGATTCCCTTTCCTCTTAAACAACAATCACACAATTGGTTATCATTGGGACAGTCTTTTATGCAAATACCTGTTACCAAGTCCTTGCTTTTCAGCTTCAGGATGGCCTCTTTATCACGATTGGGCAAACCTCTATGCCAGAGCCAAGACTGCTGGGTAGAAGTTATCTTGGCTGTGCAGGCTTGTGGTTCCTCACAGTCAGTTCAAAGACTCCATTTGTAGGGTACCTGTGGAATGTAGCTCACCATCCGCGAGATAGTGCAGACATTATTCTCAAAGTGAACCTTGATCAGCACTTTCTGGTGGTGGCGGGGCTGATCAGATTAGCGTAGTCTGGAATATACAGGACATTTTTCTGCCTGAAAATCTCAATTCCCGTATCATTCAGTTGGCATTGTAAAGTAGCTTTGCCCTTTCCATTCACTGGAATCTGTTTTCCATTGGATAAATACACATTGCATCCAGCATCTCTATCTAATTCATTGAACAAAGCAACATCTGAAGCCATGTACCGGCACCACTATCAATAATCCAAGGCTTATATTTTTCATTAGTTTATATCATGGGTTGTGCAAAAGTTGAGGCGAATTTTTGGGAGTAAAATCCAGCACTGTCTGTGTGAATGGCGGTAGGGTGGCTTGCTGCCAGTCTCAGCATTCTTATTGCATCGACACTTCCCTCTGGAGGTGACGGGTTTAATGCACTTGCAGAAACAGATGGGTGAGCTCCTCCTTTCCCTGTGGGATTGGATTTCTGTATCCAAATGATTTAGTTCCGCCCTGCCTCTGGCTTCTTGGGCTTGTAACTTGAGCCATTCTTCCCTCTCTGCTCTCGGATACTCTTGCTGCTTGCGAGAAATTCAGACCCTAGTTAGTCCTAGAATTTCCTCAAATGTGCAGTCTTGCCATTTACAGTAGACACAAAAGTTATGAATATTTCTCCAGGCAATGAGCCCAAAGCAGTCCAATTTTTCAGTTCTTCCTCAGAACTGTGCCAGTGGTTGCTAACTTATCAATCAGATTCAGCAATTTCTCTATATGGCAATCAGCATCTCCATTTTCTTGTAATTTGATTGAAAATAGTTGTTTAAATAAACTCACTTTGCTATTTCTGTCTTGCTCCAAAGACCCTTTTAATGCTTCTAGCATGTCTTTGGCAGAATCTTGTCCTTTAACATACACCAGTTGTGAGTTTGTGAGTACTAACAGACTACATTCATGGCCTTTTTCATCTGCTCTTTGCCATCTAGTCTCTTCATTCCACTGTTTGGTTTTGATGTAGTTAAAACAAAACCTATGCCCTCTTCCTTTATTTGGGATTGAATTCTGGCAAATTACATGAGTTAAAATTCAGGCTTGTAAGCTTCTCAAAGTGCCTTCACAGCTGAGCCATTTTAATGCAAAGAAACTCTCTGAAATCTCAATGAGTCACACACACACAAGAAGAGGAAGCAAGCCTTCGGGCTGTCTGGCCTTTGTTACTCACTGGCCTGTTAGAGCCAGGTGAGCAAGAAAAACACAAGAAGCAAGGCAGTGGCTGCTAAGCCATGCAAGAGAGAAAAAATTGCTCCAGCACACAAAATATCTGGGCTTCAAAATAACCATCAATCTCTGCTGCCATGTTGATTTCGTTTAGAGTGTGGATATGCCCAGTAGTGTGTGTGAATGCAGTCCATGAAACTTCTCCAGAGACATAAATGTAAAGGTAAAACTTACATTTATTCAGCCATCTTCAGTTCACAACTTTTGTTCCAAGAAAGAAGTAAAATAGAAAGAACCCTAGACTAAAGAGATTACTTTCCCTATGACAAGAGTGGGCACCTTCTTAGCCATCCGCGTGTGTGGAGGGTGAGAGAATGCTGCAGTGTAAAGGCCCCACTGAGCAGGCTGCCATTGACCATCTTGCTTTCGGTTCAAAGGCTTCATAGAGCAAGTGAGGCTAGCATGGGGAAGAAAGGAAGTTAGTGGGGCGGTCTCTGGCCCAGACCGGAGGGCAAACAAGAGAGCAACATCACAGTTAAGTGATGTCACAGCAACCCCCAGTGTCCAGGCATGCAGAAATTAAACTATTCCAACAGGCCCATGACCATGCCCTAAAGAAAATAGATGCTTTGCATAAGCGTAAGCATAAACATAAGCATTGTCATTGTGCACTTTGGCATTTACAGCAGCATTCCTCGTCTGCACACAATTTCAGACTCATACCCATCCTCACTTTCCTTCCTCCACCCATCCCTACACCCCCCCCCCAAATACATCAACATGAAGCCCGCGGAGTTCATAATACCCTGTTTCCCTGAATATAAGACATCCCCTAAAATAAGACATAGTCGAGTTTTGCTGAAGTCGCGAGAAATATAAGGCATCCCGAAAGTAAGACATAGCAAAGTTTTTTGTTTGGAAGCATGCCCGACAGACAGAACACAGAAAAAATAAGACATCCTGAAAATAAGACATATTAGCATCTTAAGGGAGCAAAATTAATATAAGACTTTATCTTATGATAGAGAGCTCTGATAGCCACAGCTCTAGAGTAGAAGCTGTCTCTAAGCCTCTTTGTCCCTGGATTTTGATAGACCTGTATGCGTCTGCGGATGGTAACAGTTCAAAGAGAATTAGTAACGGATGAGGCGGATCTCTCCGAATATTTTACTTGGGCTTTCTTTGGAAGCTTGAGGGAATTATAAAGAGAGTTCTTCCAAGGAGGAGAGGGCAGCCGATAATCCTCTGTGCAGTGATCACCCTTTGGGCCTTCCTATCTGCCACTGTGCAGCTGGGGAGCCATACACAGATGCAGTAGGTGAACATACTCTATAGCACAGGCGGTAAAAGGACACCAGGAGGGTGAACTTCGACTCTGTGGCATTGTACCTCATTGTACCCCCATTCCCAGGCTCCCACACAGATCTCAGGAGTTTCTCAACCTGGACTTAGCAATCCCTACCACCCCCCACCAGTCTCCTGCTGGTAGGCAGGGGCCGGACACAGGGTTAGCATTTTCTCCAAAAGCCAGCAGTTTCAGCTTCAAAGTATCAACCAGCAGAGCTTTTCACCAAGCAGAGAAATGTCTGCAGATCCAAAGGAGGAGGAAATGTTAAGAGCAGCCGATTCAACTGGTTGAGGCCCTGCTACAGCTTGTCTGCGATCCATTCCTCATTCAAGGAGCTTCCAGGCAGTGCGTTCTCCCTCGTTCTGTTTACTGTGCGCTTCCTGCCAAGCTGGCCGCCAGGCTCGCCCACAACAATAAATTATCTAGAACAAGAGGCTGGATTAAATGTCATCTCTCAGAAGATGACCTTTTTACAGTTCAGAAGTGTCAAAGGATTATGGGTGTCGAGTCCTCCGTGAATCATCTGTTTTCGATCATCGACCCAGAAACTTAAATTGCTAGTAAATCCAGTTGGCCTTTGAAACCATGAAACATTTGTCGCCTTAGCCTCTTGATTCAAGCGAGGCATGGTTGGCTGGGCTGGAAATCTTCAACCTGCAGGAAAGGTTGGTTAGTGTTCCTTTACATTGGATGAATCAGCGCCAGAAATGCCATTTTACCTGCATTGCTGACTCACTCGCCTTTTCAAGAGTTGCCACCCTCCCCAGAGAAGAGGGAAACCTTCCTTCTGGCAAAGTCTGGAGGTTTGAGGGTGGTTCTCTGCGAATGTGGCTGCTATGCATACGTAGTTTCTTCATCACTTGCTGGAGCCGTTGCTGTCTACTACCACAACTCATCTTAATATTTTGATTCATTGAATATTGGAATACTGACTCTTTCAACTGACTGGAACACAATGACTATTGCAGGTTTAATTGCCTCATGGACAATATTTATGACATGCTCTCATTATATGTTTGTTTATTACCTTTATATCAGTTAAATGAAAATCACAATATATCTTTATGAATAATCTTTATGAGCGGTTTATAGAGTATCTATTGAAATTATGCTCAAACTAACTGCTTATGCCTCATTGCCTTGTATCCCTATATATATACAGTCCTTGTTTTAGGCTTGAAGTTGGCCTCAAATCTTTCAGTATTATTGGTTTGAGGTGGTATCGGTTTGGGAAAAACTGGGGAGGGATTTCAACTTGAATTGACAGTATTCCATAGAGTTTGCTTTCTAAAGTTGCCATTTTCTACGGAAATGATCTCTGCCATCTGGAGATCAGTTATAATTCAGAGTGCTCAGACCTCACCTGGAGGTTAGCAACCCTACCTTTGTATCTACACTGTTCCTTTTCTGCCATCCGCAGCGAAAACTACGGATATGTCTGGAGTCGCGTTAAAGTTCTCTGGGCAACAGCAGTTTGATCTTGTAGAGTGCAGTTTCCTATCAGTTATACGTAATAATTGTACGTAGAGAGCCAGTGTGGTGATTAAGAGCAGCAAACTCTAACCTGGGTTTGATTCCTACACCGCAGGCAATGGGCCAGCTAATCCTGGAGAACTGCATTTGACTCCCTTATCCCTTGAGCAGCAGACTCTAATCTAGAGAACCTGGTTTGATTCCCCCACTCCTCCACATAAGCAGCAGACTCTAATATGGTGAAATGGGTTTGTTCTCCACTCTTCCACGTGAAGCCTGCTGGGTGACCTTGGGCCAGCCACAGTTCTCTCGAACTCTCAGCCCCATCATCTCACAAGGTGTCTGTTCTTGGGGAAAAGGACGGGAAGTTGATTGTAAGCCCTTTTGAGTCTCATTATTAAAGGTGAAAAAAAGCAATGTATAAAACCAGCTTCGTCTTGATGTTTTTTAGGTTGTTGGAAACAACGAAATGTGTTTGATAGAAAACTAAGCATTGCATATGTTTTAATTCCCCCCCCCTCCCCAATTACGCTTTATCCACAATGGCTTGGAAATTTCTGGAAATTTTACATATCTACTTCATCTTAGAAGACTTTCTCTATTTTGTTGACTCTTCCCCTGAAGACCCACTAAGCTGGAAGACATTTCCATAGGCTGGGAAAGAATCATATGAATGGTTGCGAAATTTCATTAACTCTGATCTCAGTCTTTTTTTTGGGGCCAGGACTTCATCTCTCCACTTGTGTAATGCCTCTGACCCAACATCATTAATGCCTTTCAAGATGTGTGTTTGCCTCAAACCTAAAGAGTAGTGTTGGAAAGTGCTATAAAGTTGCTGCTTAATTACAGCAACCTGAAAGGAGTTCAGGGTGGTTTGCCATTGTCCTCTGCATCACGACTCTGGAATTCCTCGAGTGATCTCAAGTAGGTGTAACCTCCATGCTCCAAGAATGGGTTGACCCAGAAGGGTGGGGCTCCAGCAGCCAGGAAGGCGGGACTCATGTAGTTGAGGAGGAGACAAGGCTACCAGATTTCGGACCTTGATTTCTATAAGCCCTTAACATCTTGTTAAAGGTAACTGCATGTTGCTGGGAACTACTGGGAAGTAGTTGTTTATTTTTGCTTTATGTTGTAAATATTTGTAGTTTATTGTTTCAAGGGGTTTTGTGTGGTTGTAATGGGTGAGGAGTTCTCCTGGAAACCTTCATCCTGTTGAACCCTGTTCATCAAAGCCCTTGGAGTCTTCAAGGGTAAGCCCACTTGCAAAGAAGAATTGGACTTAGCAGTATCAGTAGACTGTCCAATATAAAGGACTTAATGCAACCTGGTAGGACCTTGAAGTGTGATGTTAAATGTTGAGGTTATATGTTAAGAAAGTAAACCATTTTGTTTTTAAAATTTATTGTTGCGCACTCATTCCAAGGTCTGCACCACAGAACCCACAGGATACAGAGCTACATAGGCACATGCAAAAATGGCCTTTATTCTTCACCCTGGTGATTCAGTCCCATTTTCAATCTTGTTCACGGTGCAAATTATTTGCTCCGCATTTTCAGTATCTGAGGTCTTAGCAGTCACAGCCAAAGGTGTTTGCTTACAGGCAGAGTTATTGGAACAATTTAATTCCTATTGGCCCTGGGTATGTTTAATTTTGGCGAGTTCTCTGCATGGAATAGTATAGGACTGTGCAAAGGAGTTATTTCTTCTCCAACCAGCTTTTGACTCATTCTCTAATAATTACAGTCGCGGTCCTCTCTATATAACAGCCATCAGAGTGTGTGTCTCCAAAATATCGTTCCTGAAGTTGACCCGGCCTTGAATGATCTCATAGGGCACGGCTGCGCTACCTTCACCTGATTGCAGCAGAGGCCTGGCATCATAACAGCTCATTTACTCACCTACGATGGGCAAAACATTGACAGCCAAAGGGAAAGACATCCGAGTGAGTCATCGCGTGGAAGACTGACTGTGGCAATCTCCTCGGGCTGGGCCTTCTCTTGCCTAGTTCTTTTTTGAGGAGAAAGGCGGAAGTCAAGCTGAGTTAATCTCCCCTTGCAAATGAAAGGGTGCAGGGTGGTATTTAAGAGAACATCTGGTAATCCGTGGTGGATGGGGAGCTTCTCTCTTGAATGGCAACTGCAATTTTGTCTTCTGGTCCCAGATGTGGAAGGTGAGTGAGGAGGCTGACTAAAGGTCTTTGTTAATATGTCATTTTCCCCACAGGTAAAATTACAAGGTTCAAGAGAGAACATGCTTACTAGGGTTGACAAAAAAAACTGCTTTTTTTCTTCATGGGACAAGCCTAGACTTGGCTGCAGAGATGGGAAGAGGCAAGCCTCTGCAACATCTGGATTTCAGCTCTGGGTTGGTAAATATCTGGAATTTTAAGGGTAAAGCCTGTGAGGAGGAAGGGTCTTGAGGAGGAGGGACTTCAAAAGGTATTGAAGAAGCGAAAGGACAGACTTCAATGATAGGATAGAATGCAATACAGTCCTCCTTTGAAAGTGGCCATTTTTCTCAGATGATAGTCTATGCCTATAGAGCTATTATGAAACCCCAAAGATCTCAGGCTTACGCGGAGTTGGCAACCCCATATTGCCCCAGGATAAATAACAAACCTCAGTTGAACCTTAAACTCCATGTTGAACAGCTTTCTATTAATCTGGTCCATGTGGCTTTCGGGTGGCCCCACGTTAAGCCTTCATCTTTGAACAAAGGAATTCAGATCTTGACTTTGTGGTTTTCGTAGAAACAGACTTGGCGCATTTGCAGTAGTCCTTTCTGCACAGCATAAATAAAACATCTTGCAGATGTTTTAAAAGAACTATTTTGGCCTCTTTTTTGTCAGCATAACAGACCCCCCCCCCCCCCCCAAAAAAAAAGCATTGCCAGAACATGGTTCTTTTCGCCTCCCCACCCTTAGCTCTCACTTCTGTTTTCCCGGCAGCTCGGCCTGGCCTTTTGTCTTGCTTGTGATTCTCTCATGCCTTCGCCATTTGGTGAAGGTTCCCTCAGAGAATTCCTCTGCCTACCCAGCTCATCTGCTACGGTTTGCTGCATAAATTATATGAATAAAGTTAATTTAGACTGAGTGATCCCGCACATATTAATGCGTTTTTCTTTTTTTTTGTTTTGTTTTTTTTTTTTTTTTTTTTCAATAGAGACATCTTTGAAACTATGATGACTCAAAATGTGCACATATTGCAGAGTGCATCACGAAGTCATTATAGCTAAAAGATGTCTCCTGAAAATAAAAAAAATGGAAAAAACGTAGGATCACCGTCCAAACTTATTCATATACACTGCCTACTATCGAAGTGTCAATTCACAATTGCTTCAGATGTTTGTGGACCACAATTCCCATCAGTGTGGGCTGATAGAATTATAGTCCCACAAACATCTGAAGTGCCAGAATTGGACACCCTGAGTATAAGGTATATGAATAAGGCAGATGAGCTTCAACCAGAGGGAAACCTCGAGGAAACCTTCAGCAAATGGTGGGCAGCAGGAAGAGATCACAAGCAGGAGAATGTCAGGTGTGACCTGTGGGGAAAGTGTAGTCCATGAGATATCTGAAGTGCCAGATTTGGACCTCCTGCCTTATAAGTGAAATCTCAGGCAGATGAGCTTCAGCCAGAGGAAACCTCGAGGGAAACCTTCAGCAATGGTGGGCAGCAGGAAGAATCACAAGCAGGAGAAAATGTCAGGTGTGAGCTGTGGGGAAAATGAAAGTAAGTACTGTTAGAAGTTGGGCTGGAAAAAAACAAGATGGTGACTGCACTGCTCTCCGCACAATAAGCGAAACATCTGCGACCCGTCATGGAGAAACAAGTTCATAGTTTAACATTTTCTAAAAAAACCCAGGTTGAGCAGAAATAAAACATCGAAGACATCTTGGGGAAGCTGTGTAGAGTTCTTTCCCAAAATGCTTATTTGAACATCCTCAATACATTTAATTTGTGGTGTGCGAAAGGATCTGTGGCACAGAAGACAATGTTTTCCCTTCCATTGAAAATGTGTAACTGCAAGTCATTGTAAACACAAGACAAGACAACCTGTGTCTTTAATCTTGCTTGCTTTTAACTTTGTTATTTAAATTTTAGAAACTGCTGCTGTATTTGTTTTAATGTGGTTAGTTTTAGTTATGTTTTTTATGTGCTGTTATTGGAACAGCTGTATTGTGAGCATACTCGAGGAGCCCTTTGGGGGTAGTGACCTATCATCAAACAACAACAACAACAACAACAATAATAATAGTTAAAATTATGATTACATTGAATTTGATGCTCAGCCCATTGAAATCTCTGTTAAGTATTCATCATAGTCTTTACTTAGCACAGTTAGCTAGATTGGAGATAACCACTGACATTGTAATCTTTAGGAAGTACTTCTGTAACACTGAAGAAAGTGTTCATGCAGAGGCAACCACTACAAAATGGATTTTTTGCAGCCTCACTCAGAGTACCACTCATATTTGGCCCTGCTGCGATATTATACTATATGAGGAGAAGAAGTGTGGATTGATAAACTTTTGTTTTATTTTGAGCTTTAGGAGAATCTGTGGACGATGTGAAGGACCCCCCACAAGCTGCCAAGGTAACAGGCTCTAATGACTGTATCCACTGAATAAGGTGGCTCTGTTGTAGGTTACCAGCGGTTAATGAAATTCCTGGAGTTTAAAGGGCAGATCCTAATAGGGTGTGAGGGTTTGTGGAGGACAGAAGGGACCTCAAGCTATTCTGCCATAGAGAGCTTCCCTCGAGAGAGCCATAATTTCCTTGAGAGGAATGATTTCTGTCATCTGAAGACCAGTTGTAAATCAGGAGATCTCTAGCCACGCCTGGAGTTTTTTATACCAATCAATCCTCTACACCCAAGACTAACTCTCTTGTTACAAAAAACAAAGTATGTTTCTTTAAATTTCTGATACTGTGTAAAACTCCTAGCCTAACCCTAACTCCTGCCCATTGTTAATTCCATGTAGTGGGTGCCAGCATGCTCACATCTTGATTAGCACCCAGAGGAGAGTCTGGGCTACCTGCGATGTAATGTGTTACCATCAGCCCTTTTGGATGGGAGATCACAAAATGTGGAATGTTCTAAAGGAGTTTGTTCTTGTGATTTGGTTACTGTGAAACCTTGACCATTCTACTCTGTTTGTATGCCCCAAATATGATGAGATTCACCGGATGAAATATATGAACTCTATTTTTTTTTTGCATTCCCAATGGCAAGAATGTTATAACATTCCATATCTCGAATGGTTCTGTTGATGCACTTTTGGGTGAGAATGTTGCAAATTTCATTCTTGAGATCAGTAATTTCTAATCATGTTTTTTTTTCTCACTTGTAATTTTTTTTTCTTTATTCACGCACATCTGTTTTGCAATTTTTTTTGCTTTTTTTATTGTGCCCGATAAAGGCCATTGTTGTTACTCCTAAATATACAATAGCACCATTTTATCATGTCATTGAGCTCACCCCTTGCCTATTTAATGCCTCATTTGTTTGTTTGTTTGTTTGTTTTAATTGGTTGGGGTTCAATCTTCAAAGAATTGAATATACCAGGTGTAGAGAACTGCAACATGACACCATGAAGCATTGATTCAACAACTAACTCAAAAAGAGGAAACACGTCTTTTCTCTGTGATACACCTCTGAAGATGCCAGCTACAGATGCAGGTGAAACGTTAGGAACAAAATCCACCAGACCACGGCCACACAGCCCGGAAAACCCACCAGAACCAGGTTTTAATATGATTGAAAAAGTAGCTTAGTCAGCCCTGGAGATTTATTTTGATTGAGAGAGTCTATTTCTTCTACTAACAAGGCACTTAGTATCACAACTACACAACAATGCACAACTACAGAACAACTACAGAACAAATAAAGCACAAGATGATACAATCCGTTATCCTGACTTTTTAAAAGATACACTACCAAATTAAAAAAACCAGCAAGTTTGGGTGTTTAGTACATCTCAAAGCTCTGAAAAACCAAAGTAATGGGGCAGAAGAAGGGCAAATTTTCCCGTCCATACAGGAATTCCATCCATACATTGAACAGCCATGGTTGCTTATAAGATGTTGTAAATTAAAATGAGCTTTTGTGAATGAGTATAGCTTGTTAAAAAATCATTCAAACACAACCCCTATCCAGATCTTATGTCTTATGAAATGAAGCAACTTCCATATAATAGCTTCAATACTGAGAACCAACCAACAGGATGTACACTGGAATATTCAATGCTCCCATTCTGCTACCATCACCTCTCTACTTCCCACAAGTATTACAAAGTAGCAAAAGAGCAGGCATACAAATGTGTTCATGTGCAAGCAGCAAGGATAGTAAACTGTTAAAGGGAACCCATACCCATCACGCAATGTTGCAGTTTCAGAAAGAATACTGTGTTACAAGAATTCACACACTGTTAATGGATGGGAGGTAAGTTTCCAGAATCTTACTGACTTGCTTGTCATGTGTCCGTGAACAAATGGCTAACTGCTGGCTGCTGAACTAGATGAATATTTGTCCTGATCTAACAAGCTCCTTCAATTAAGAAGAAACCAGTTCTGAAGATAACTATTAAACAGTCTGGAATTTCAATTACTAACGCATCCTAAGGTGCCTCCATGTGACAGACCATACCTTAAAATAGTGGGTGGAGACAAGGTAAACAACACATGCAAATAGGCAGCACCTGAAAGCGGTGCTCTCATGCTGGTGACCTTTGCACCATGCCAGCGGGAAGACGCCGCTTTTCAAAAAACATGCTCATGGAGCATGTTTTGTAAACAGCGTTTTTGCACCATTTGGGGGATGAGAACGACACTGCTGCGCTGCAGCAGCTGTGCGAACAGCGTCCCAGGTACTGTGTTTTTATCATCCCTAGGGCGCTGTTTTGGGGCCATGAAGAGCGGCCATAGACACGCACATCAAAATGAACAGCAGCATGCCAATTTTATCAAATATTTGCAACCACAAAGCTAATCTCAACATCTAGTAAGATCACTTAGCAATGAATACCCAGGACTAGAGAGAAATTTACTCGATGCATAATGCTTTATGCTAGAAAACTATAAAGTTAGCAAAGAACTACAGACTTTGAATATTTCTCATTATCATCAGTAGACTTAAACAATAAGTTTGTGGGAAGTTATAGTCATGAAAGTACAAAACATTGTCTCCTGCACCAACAGCTATTAAACAGATCAATGTTTCAAAAGTTTTAACTGAGGTTTTAGGATTTTAAATTCAACCATTCCACTGTATTTTACTGTGGTACTACCTTCTAGTGAAATATGCAACTCAACTTAAGAGAACCAGGACTTTTACTTATAATATCAGAGTTCCCAAAAAACCAATTGTTTTTTTACACATAACCATTTAGCCACATATTCTACCACAAATATGTGGTAAAGTCTTCCTCACCAATTGGTCTAATAATATAACCAGGTTTATCCAAACAAGTACACTTCTAAATTTCATGGCCTCTTATTATATTAGCCATCTCATTTTCTACTAGCATGTGCTTAAAGTAACATTAATTTGGTAAAAATAAAAAAGTTAAGAAAACCTAGCAGTTTTATGATATATATGGGTTTATTTTTTTGTATAGAATCTTAGGTACTGCTTACAAACTGCTTGAGCAGAGAGATCAAAACTGTCCTAACCTTAAATATGTATCATGGCTTTAACCTAGGTTTCCTATCAAGCATATTTTCAATTAGTCAGGCTTGAGCAGAAAATTAACTCTGCAGAGACAGAGAATGAACTGAGCAACTACTGCTAAAAAGGACAAAGATAGCCTCTGCAATTTAAAATGTCTTGTAGAAGACAAGAGCGTGTTTTTTTTTGAGGAAAAACTTACATCACTCTCACCCTTATCTTATAACCCCTTCAGGCAGAACTGCATCCTCCTGTCTTCTATGGAAGTCACTGCAAGGCAGCAAGTAAGATACCTGAAACAGATATGGTGCAGCAGAACAATGAAGGGCATGCAAAGAGAAGCTCCAAGTCAAAGAGCACATGAAAAATAAGAGAATTAAACTTAAATAAGTCTGTGAGGATGGGCACAATGTTTTCTTCATAAATTTTATTTTATTTACGACTCAGGCACAATGTGGACCTGTGTTTCAAAATATCAAATCTTTAAAAGCTTGCAACATTTGGATTCAAAAGTCCCACAAGATCTTGACCTTCTCATTTTCTGTGACTTTCTCTGGACAATGTGCCCACCAGTTTTTGGCTGTCCTAATGTTGTAATTCTTGCATAAATTATTATTATTATTTAATTTGTCTAATATCACAACTGCCAGTTCTTTAGCTGGTTGTTGGCCTTTCATGACCATTTGAGCCTCACCCAGAGGCCTAGGACATTGTAATGTTTCGGCATAGTATTCGTACAGATAGATCTCAGCAAGGCTGCCTTCTGAATCTGACCAATGTTGATTTTGGTGATTTGAAGATGTTTCAAGTGCTGCCCTAGGGTTTTCAGAATGGCGCCCAGGTTGCCAATTATAACTCGGATTAACTCAACTGGTGCCATACTTGCTGTATGTCAGTTTGAAGATTGAGGTATTTAGTGATCTTCTCATGTTCTTTTTCAATGACACTGTTGTCACCAGGTACTGCTATGTCAATGATGTTCACTTTCTTGTCCTCAATCACTGTGATGTCTGGTGTATTATGTGCCAATACTTTGTTTGGATGCTGAAGTCCCACAGGATCTTGACCTTCTCACTTTGACTTTCTCAGGACAATGTGCCCACCAGTTTTTAGCTGTCCTAATGTTGTCCTAAGTGGATCATCTTGGCCATTGAGTTGTGCCTCTGTATTCAGCCTGGGTGATCTTTTTGCAGCAGTTGAGTACATGATCTACAGTTTCTTCATCTTCCTTGCACAATCTTCACTTTGCATCATCCAAGAATTTTTCAATTATGGCCTTGATTGGATTTGTTCTCGTGGCTTGCTCTTGAGCAGCTAACATCAGGAATTCAGTTTCCTTTTTCAGATGTTAACCACAGCCAGGTCTTTTCATTGTCCACCTTGTCCTTGATCATCTCCATGGCTGTGCAATGCTTTGTTGTGCCAGTTTTCAGTCCTCGTGTTAACCACATTTCAGTAAATGTCTGTTCTTCACTGCAATCAATGCCTATTCATGACTTTCATTCACTTAATTGCCCAGTGCATTTTTCTCCACTCCCACTACTTGCTTTTCTTGCAGTAACCCTCTGCCACCTGATCTCCGGGGAAGGTATAATCTATCCATATCACTACGTGGGTGTAAGGCATGGTGCAGTGTCATAAGCGTCCAAGTTTTTCTATCCAATGCATCCAAATTAGCCTGTGTCCAGTTTATGATTCTGGTGGTGTACCTGATGCTGGGTATGGCCCAGGTGTTGATGGCCTTAATAGTATTCCCGACATTTAATTTGGAGTTCAACATTTTCCTAACCCTCCGGGTGTATTCTCTGCTGACCACAGTCTTCACTTGCCTGTGCTTGATGATATCCAGCTGCAAAATGCCCAGGTATTTAGAAGCTTCCTTTTGATTCACTTGATTAGTTGGCCATCAGGCATTTATATGCTGTCACTCTCAGTGATCTTGCCCTTCTTTACTGCCACAGTACATCCTAGACCTCTGGGTGAGACTCAAATTGTAATGAAAAGCCAACAACCAAATAAAGAACTGGCAGCTGTGACATTAAAAAAAAATAATTTTGTAGCAGCCCTTTTGTGGCTGTGCCTACCATGCTATGTCAAAATTCTTAAAGATGCCCACAGGCTCAACAAGGTTATGAACCCCTCACCTAGATCAAAGTGCCATGATCTAGGTGTTATTACAAATATTGCAAATTCTGAAGGGATTATGTCTATCTTACTAGCAGCTATCATTTCCCTTAACATTGCAAAGCATCTATGAATTAGGCCTTGTTTTCAACACAATCAGCGAAAACACTGAAGAAATTTAACAGATAGTCTGAATTATTCTACATTCTACTTTCAACTTCAGGGTATGTGGCAGGAAACAGGATAGTAAATTTCTAAGGAAGTTTCTCAGATGAACAGTGGTGGCTATAAAACAAAAAGATCAATGAGACTAGGGATGTAACAGCCCAGGAAAAAAAAGTCCTAATCCTGCAGTAAGTTTTTTTAGGACCTTTTTTTTTACAATAAAAACAGGAAATTTGGGGGAGCACTCAAATTCCCATGAACTATTCTCCCGTTCAGAATGAACAAAATGCTTCTTAACGGAAGGTTTCTCTTTAAAAATGCAGCATGAAAAGGCTTTTCACCCTCCTTTCAGAATGAATGAAATGAAAGTACTTATTCAAATTATCTATATATATAAAAATCTAACAGTGTGTTTGTCCCTGATGGTGTCCCTCAAAAGCTGCTGGACGGATCGCCCCCAAATTTTCACAGGACGTCTCTCCCTGTTGCTGGCAGGTACTCGGACGTTCAAACCGCCGAAAGTCCATACCTGAGCCAGGTAAAACATCTTTTTCCTGGCACACCAGGCCATGAAGCTGCCTCTGTTTAACTGTTACCCTTAGAATGTTCATGCAGCCTGTCTGTCTGTGGCCTGAGGACTTAGAATGTTCGTGCAGATGGGCAGAGATGAGCAATAAAAACAGTAAATAGGTAATACTGTCAGGTAATACGAGTAGAAGTGGGACACATACACACTTTGCCCCCCTCATATGCAGGTAACTTTCACTCTCTGTGCCTCACCCACTGCTACCACACAATACACATCCAGCTCATCCTCACACACCTCACTCTGCCCTCCCTCACATCCAAACACCACTTACCCACTTCCTCACCCATATTCACCACAGCTCTCTTTTACTAAAAGCGAGCTGGAGTTTGCCGTTTTCTTCTAAGAAAATCCGCCGGGTGGGGGCAAAACTACACTACCAGCTCCGCTTCTTTTGCACATGGCTTTTTAAGAACCCAGGGAGCTGGCCTCGATCTCAGCACCTCACCACCCTGCCTCTGCTGCCTGACTGGGATTGCCTGCTTGCCCCAGTTCTGCCTTACCCAAGCCAGGACTGTGTGTGTCAACCACCCCCATGGACAGCGGGATTTGCACTCTGGACAGTTCCATTGTGGAATGGGAAGGGTTACCTTATACTAAAAAAAACAATACAGCATCATATAACAATGTGCATTGAAAAGGGAAAGAGGGATTCCATTTGACCATCCCAAAAGGCTATGCTGGGAATCATTGGACCTGCATGGACATCTGTGTGGGTTGCAGACTGTGATGAGAAGGACAATTGCCACAGCAACGCGTGGCTGGGCCCGCTAGTGTAGTATGAATTTTTTATGATAATCAACAGTATCAGATAATATTTGTATGTATACTATAGGCATATATAAAATTTTCAACAAAATTTTCTTTGTTTAAATTAAATTAAATATTTTGGCAATAATTAATATAGTATGTGTTTAATGACAATACATTACCAAGGAAACCAGCTTTGTCAATGATATACACAAACTAAGGTAGCATAGGATGCAGCAGTTTACAACTCTCAAACATTGTGCATACACACAATTTTACTTCTGAAAACAAAAATGTTTTCAGGTACCCAATATATATCATTTTCCCCGCAAATTTGTTTATTGTTTTCTGTTTACTATGCAGTGTTTGTATGAACAGAAATGTTGGTAATAGTGGTTGTAGTAGAACACTAGGCTGAACTTTTATTCAAATTAGCTATCCAACTTTCCTGGACTTTGCATTAATTTCCTAATAAATGTTTTCTATATTTTAAAAAAATGATACTCAATAGTAAAAACACTGTTCCCATGACATTCCATATAATCTATTTTTCTTTAACTGCTTGATCACGTGACCCATTTTAACTAAAATACTGCGAACTGTGAGAACATCCATGTAATACATTTCATAAGGACCAACCCAGTGATACAAAATATTCAAGCTCTTAATTTCCCCAGAACTCTTCATCAGGTCAGACTACGAAATAAAAAAGAGGAATCAATTAGATTTCTCAGAGTATGATAAACTTTCTTCCACAATGGTTTCACTCTTTCCTGCCTGACCTGACACGAAGAGACTGTCCAGAACTTTGGTATTGGGTGTCAGCAAAATGCAGATGACACCAAGCTCTATATTTCACATGGATGAAGCAGCAACAGTTAAGCAGATCAACCGGCCTCCCTTATCTTTGGTTTCAGCTGAAGATGTTCCAAATGTTATTGTTTCTTCTTTTCAGGTAGGCTCAAAAAACCTCTGAGTCTGAAGACTTCAGTCTCACTGCATGCACAAATTCTTAGTATGTACTGAATTATAATCCAACCCAGGACTCCAGTTGTACCTAATTAATGAGCAAATAAAGTCCAACTAACTTAAAATTTCAGTTTTATGAGTTGGCTTAGAGAGTGTACTAAATTTTGAAATTCTTGAAAGGGAATTTTGATGTTGCACAACAGTTAAAAACATGCTCAATATTTTATGACTAAATAGAATGTGTGTTTTCTGCACTATAAGTAAAAGGTCTCTTTATGACATAATAAATCCCTTGCCTGTTTACCTTTAAATGAGGACAGTTATTTTCCTTTGTTAAATTTGGGTGCTGGGTGTGGAAAAAATTCAGGCAGCTTGCAAGGGATATTGAATGCTAAAAATGTTATTGGTTAACAAGGAAAGTACACTGTAGCATTCAATCATTATCAACTGTAGTGATGTAATTGTGCAAACATAGTTGCTAATTACAAAAAAATCAGAATGCACCCACTTTAAAAATTATTTATGGAAAATAGATGAAAAAGTAAAAGAGATTGTGAGCAGGCTAGTCTTATTTTAAAGTAAAAAGATCTTTTTTCTCCCCTCAAAACAGACACAGGTTGATCAGACATACAAATAAAGTAGCTTCAAACTTATTTCCTCTTTTGGCATGATTAATTATTCAATACTCTATTAATTGAAATATGTTCTTGAATTTCAGAAGAATTCATTTCACTTGGCAGATAATTCTGACTAGAAAGCACCGATTAAGCTGTTCATCAAAGGTGAACAGGCAAGGTCATCTACACTGTACTTCTTCAGTTATTCATTATCTTGTCCACAGTAGTAATTAACAATGGAAACGTTTCCATAAATCAGAACCCTTCTGATATTCCCAGCTGATGGAAAGACCGAAGATACTTTATTTTACTAGTAACTCATACACTGCATGGTGGAATTTCAGCCTTTTCTTTTAACCAGGAAACCATTTCAGCTGAATCTTATTTTTAAACCCAACTGCTTAAAAAGGAACTACTGAAGAACAGATGTATTGATGTACAAGAACATAAATATTTATTCAAATATTTTGTATTACCAAACGCTGACCTCTTTTGGAATCTCTTGTTGGTTGCTCAAATGAGAGATCTGTTGTTCCTATTTTAATATTTAAAAGTGATGGCATATGTAGATAGTTTGAATAACTGTACTTAATATTTCGCATGTATAGTCTGGATCTATTATTACACATAAGTTATTAGCTTATTTTGCTACTTAACTCACAGCTATAACTCAACATATACAAATCATCAACTAAAGGAGTATGGAAAGGAGTGGTGGAAAAAACATGCTAGCAAACGAACTAAATGGGGTACAACGGGAAGATAAATAATTTGTATGCTGTCCTCATTCATCACTTATTCTTAGATTAAATGAATTTGTTCCTATTAACACATTTTAAAAAATTAAATAATTCTGTGTATTTTGAAAATACAATATGTATTCACTAGGAATATTAGAAAACTAATTACTACTTATACTAGAATAAGATAGCACACAATTGCACTTAAAAGCATAACTAAAATTTCATTATTTTTGCTCCCTCACTCTAAAATACGAGAATTTAGGTCAAGCCATCAATCCAAAGAAAAGTTGCTCAACTTCCTTTTGATTCAATCAAGTTTGTTCACAGGATTCCTGGTGGCACAATTATATCTGACTGAAAGTTAACAGATCAAGGAAAATCACATAACTGGTTTTTCCTGTATGTTCAAAGGACCCATTAACATTTTTGAAACATGCAATCTTACAGCTTCATTTGCACTGTACTTTGTATTTTATTTTTAAAGTATTTTAACCTATTATTCTGGCTGGCAGAAGAGTTGTGAGGGTAGCTGTCAAACAATCTCTTCTGTAAGTACTGTACTTCATCATTCAAGTTACCCAATCAGCATACAGAGTCAGCATGCCAGCACTGAACAGCCCAAACGGAACTGAAACTGAAATGCCAACTCAACACACATAATGATTAATGGCAAAAGAATCTAAGGATCATAAGAAGAAGAGTTTGGATTTATACACACCTGTGATGGAATAGTACTGTAAAACTAGCAAAATCACACATGACTGTGAAAAGCATCTTTGCCTTTTGATCTCCTGGAGGGAGGACAGGAAACTATGCAGAGGTGCTAGGATGCAACTTCAAAGGCCTAAGTTACCTCATGGCCTAAACAGAGTTTTCCTGGGAAGGGGAAAACAAAGGTTTTGGAATTCCATCTTGAGACGTGGTCAGAGAAACATCTCTGGGCCATGGGTTCCCAGAACGGGGACAAAGAACCAAAAGGGACATAACCAGCTAAGCAGTCCCTTAACTGCAATCATGTTTTATTTCTTTGTTTTCTGTTTTTCAATAAAAATCGTTGAGACCTCAGCTGGTTGGAGTTATTGGAGAAAAGAACCCAGGTTTTAATGAAACAAGCGTGGCTCTCCCAGGCTTGCTTTCATGATAACACCCCTTTCTGTAAGGAGACTCAAAGGGGCAGAGGCGTATCTAGGCAAACTGGAGCCTGGGGACAAAACCTGAGTTTGGCGCCCCCCCCCGATATGGGCAGCCACCCTCCCCCACCATGACCAAACAATACACCAGCTCACAAAACACCTCCCATCCCCAGCAAAACATACATAGCTCTCTCCCCACCAACTCTTTCCTAATTTTGTCTTCACACCAACCCTATGAGGTACGTTGTTAGCCTGAGAAACAGCTTCAAGACAGTGCAAGTGGGTATTAAGCATGTAAATCTCTCACAAATCACCCCCAGCAAAACATTTACCAAACAACATAAGAACATAAGAAAGAGCCAGCTGGATCAGACCAGAGTCCATCTAGTCCAGCACTCTACTACTCACAGTGGCCCACCAAATGCCTTGGGGAGCTCACAAGCACAATGTGAAAGAAATGGCCTTTTGCTGCTGCTGCTGCTGCTCCCGAGCACCTGGTCTGCTAAGGCATTTGCAATCTCAGATCAAGGAGGATCAAGATTGGTAGCCATAGATCGACTTCTCCTCCATAAATCTGTCCAAGCTCTTTTTAAAGCTATCCAGGTTAGTGGCCATCACCACCTCCTGTGGCAGCATATTCCAAACACCAATCACACGTTGCATGAAGAAGTGTTTCCTTTTATTAGTCCTAATTCTTCCCCCCTGCATTTTCAATGTATGCCCCCTAGTTTTAGTATTGTGAGAGAGAAAAATTTATCTCTGTCAACATTTTCTAACCCATGCATTCTTTTATACACTTAAATCATATCCCCCCTCAGACGTCTCCTCTCCAAACTAAAGAGTCCCAAACGCTGCAGCCTCTCCTCATAAGGAAGGTGCTCCAATCCCTCAATCATCCTCATTGCCCTTCTCTGGACTTTTTCTATCTCTTCGATATCCTTTTGAGATGTGGCAGCCAGAACTGAACACAGTACTCCAAGTGCCGTCGCACCACTGCTTTATATAAGGGCATGACAATCTTTGCAGTTTTATTCTCAATTCCTTTCCTAATTATCCCCGGCATAGAGTTTGCCTTTTTCACAGCTGCCGTGCATTGAGTCGACATTCCCATGGAACTATCAACTAGGATGCTTAAATCCCTTTCCTGGTCTGTGACTGATAGCACTGACCCCTGTAGCGTGTATGTGAAGTTTGGATTTTTTTGCCCCTATGTGCATCACTTTACATTTTGCTACGTTGAACTGCATTTGCCATTTCTTAGCCCGCTCACCTAATTTATAAAGGTCCACTCAGACTCTTCACAATCCTTTGTGGTTCTCACCACCCTACATAATTTGGTAATTAGGAAACAGAGTTGGTGGGGAGAGAGCCATGTATGTTTTGCTGGGGGTGGGGAGTGATTTGTCAGTATAATATCTCACAAATCACCCTCCACCCCCAGAAAAACATACATGGCTCTCTCCCCACCAACTATCTTTCCTAATTTTGACCTCACACCAACCCTATGAGGCATGTTGTTAGCCTGAGAAACAGCTCCAAGCCAGTGAAAGTGGGTATTAATCATGTAAATCTCTCACAAATCACCCCCAGCAAAACATTTACCAAATAAATGTCAGCATCATCTCTCACAAAACACCTCAAGTGGAATCCACCCCACACAGCATCACTTTCAATGGTGTTTAAACTAAGGAGCCCAGGTTCTTCTTTTAAATCCACCTTAAAGGGAGAATCTGGGGTCCCCAGTTAAAACAACATTGAAAGTGATGATGTTTTGGAGTAGATTCTCCCCAACCTGGAAACAACATCACTTTCCATGTTTAAACTGGGGACCTCAGATTCTGCCTTTAAACTCATGCTGAAGGGGGTGGATTTAAAAGGAGAATCTGGAGAAATTTGAGGGGTACCTGCTGTCAGAGGTGTAATTGTTAAGCTAGCAGCACCAAAATTTCAGGGTATTTTTAGGAGGCTCTCCTGATGATACCACCCACGTTTGGTGAAGTTTGGTTCAGGGAACCCAAAGTTATGGACCCTCAAAGATGTAGCCCAAATCTCCTATTAGCTCCCACTGGAAACAATGGGGTATGGGGCACCCCTTTTGGGAGACCATAGTTTTGGACCCCATGGACCAAACTTCACAAAACCTGGATGATATCAGTAAGAGACTCTCCTGATGATACCACCCAGGTTTGGTGATGTTTGGTTCAGGAGGTCCAAAGGTATGGACTCCCAAAGGTGTAGCCCCCATCTTCTATTAGCTCCCATTGGTAGTCTGTCAAAGAATCCCTGAACTTCTGGTGCTGCTAGCCAAAACCCAGCACCCCCTGCAGGCAAAACACTGAAAAAACACTACAAAATTCAAAATACACACAAACGAGCCTGCAATGTTTGCGCCCCCCACAAAAGGGCGCCCGGGGACATTTGACCCCCTTATCCCTAGGCAGATACGCCACTGCAAAGGGGCTTACAATCTCCTTTCCCTCCCCCACCACAATACCCTATGAGGTGAGTGGGGCTGAGAGAGCTCCAAAAAGCTGTGACTAGCCCAAGGTCACCCAGCTAGCATGTGTTGGAAGTGCACAGGCTAATCTAGTTCCCCAAAAAAGCCTCTACAGCTCAAGTGGCAGAATGGGGAATCACACCCGGTTCTTCCAGATTAGAGCGCACCTGCTTTTAACCACTACACCACTGATGCTGTACACATACGAATAATAATGAGGAGGAGGAGTGGAAGCCCCAAACTGCCACTCCCGTGGGTCATGCGGGGGCACATTCGGCTGGTCACCATCTCCCACCCAGAAGAAAGGGGAGGAGCTGGGCCTGACACCAGAAGGTCAAAGTTTACCCTGGATTAGGAAGTGAAAGCAGCAGAGCACCCCTGAGTGGCTGGACATGCCATCCCTTTGCAAAGTGGCTGACAACCAAAAGCACAGGGGTTGGCCAGGAGGTCTAAGGCCCAGGCAGAGAGAGCCCCAGGTAGGGAGGGAGTCCCATGGGTGTGGAAGGCCAGGAGTGCCCTCAGCAGCCACCCCTCCAGCTCTTACCTCCTCTCTCCTGGCAGGTACCCCCAGCCCCTTGCCTAACTCGCAGGCTGAGGTGCACAGAAAGATACTACTTTGGTCTGGTAAGCCAGGGGGAAAGACTACATCACTTTTTGCACATCACTGGTGTGATCCAGAGGCTCTCTGAGTGTGTGCAAACTGTAGAATTGTGTGTCCCCAGGAAGCACAGGGGAGGTGGGAAACAACTTGAGGCACCTCTCAATTTCATAAGGTTCCCCTTTATTTACTTTAATATTTCAGCAAGCCTTTATTGGCATAACAACAGTACAACAACCCTTTATTTACTTAATTTACTTAATTTATATCCAACCTTTCTTTCCAGTCCAGTGGGTGCCCAAGGCCCTCTATTTTATCAAATAAGTTAGGCTGAGAATGCGCAACTGATCCAAGATCACTCAGTGAGCTTCTTTGGGGGAGGCTTTACAGGGGTTTCCAAAACAGTTGTTAGTGGGGCATTTTTTAAAAGCCCCAATCAGAAAAGAGGAAGAAATAGATGATAAAACTTCACATTGTAACCAACTATTAATAAGATCTCAGGTGGTCTGTAAAAAAAAATCTGTAATGCCTAAAGTCTTTATAAATGGGAAAGAAAACAGGAACATCTTGCAATCCTTAATGTTTATAAAGTTTGTAAAGAAATCTATAGAAAAGAATCATCTTGTGAACCAGGTTGCTATGGTATACTGTTTAATGTTGTCCACATAACTTGAATCTTCATAGCCTGCTTTACAGTGTGTCATATTCAGCTGAATTGTATTTTATATGGCAAAAATTTGATATCCCAAAGAAGAGAAAATGTTCCCTTGTCATTTTAATATTAAAAAATTGTTAGGCATTTCCAGTTCTTACATCAGTGACAAATATTCTCTACAAATGAGCAAAACCATTGGTTTCTAAAAGTAAATAAATAAATAATAGTGTGTATATTTTACATTGCATTTGGAAAATGATTTCCACCTAGTCTTTACCTAAAAGAAAAACAACTGATGTATAATTGTAGCCTTCGACAATAAATTGATGTAGAATTTTTAGTGTTTTTCTGTGATGTTTCAAGGTCATAGTTACTTTTGTGTAACTACTTTGAACTGGATTTTAGGAGACAGAAAGGGTATTTGTGGTTAGCAACCAATATTTATTTTTAAAAGAATTTAGCTGACAGTGAGAATGGTATAAATGTTTGCAAATCGCACCAATTGATCTTTATAACACTGAAAATGAGGATTAATGAGCACAAAACTATTGGAATGCTTTCAAAGTAATTCTAAATTTGCATGTTATTCTTGTACAAGTCCACTCTAGTCATATGCATGCTTGCTTGGGAATGTGGCACTAAGGCAGAATCTCACTGTGCAGTTGTGTGATCATCTAGCATACATACACTCTAATCTCATCCATGTTTACTCAGAAATAAGTCCTGCTGATTTCAGTTGAATTTACTCCCAAGTAACAAAGCAACCTTAGAGTTGTACTATTAATCCAAGGGCAAATGTGTGCATGACCAAGAACACTTTCCTGAGAGTTACCCCCATTAAGTAGATTTCTGGGCAGCACAGTCTGGGTGAAGGGGAGAACAATTTCAGTGCTAGCCCTGGGTGCCATTTTCTGAAGCTATACCGCTGGTGTACATTAAAAACTTACATAGGCAAGCCCTTATCAGTGTCAGCATCAAGTTTAATTTGAATCCAGCACCTTGTCTACTTAATCTCAGGTTTCGTTTGGCTTTTGAGAGCATGAGGATCTTAATATTTTATTGTATTTTAAAATGGAGAATAGAAGAATATTTTAAACAGATCTAAAAACTCATTAGGAACACAGGTGGAGTATAAATGGAGAAAACACTCATCATCATCATCATCATATTAATTTATGTTGATTTGGTACAAAAATCATAGAACTTCATATTGATTATGTATGCAACGTTAGACATTTTTAAGCAAGTGTTTACTTTGCTCCAGTTAACACAGATAGAATATGCACTTGCCCCAAAACTTGCTTACTCCTTGACAGCAGACTGCAGTTGAACAACAGCAATCTATGGCTCAACAGACTGCATCCCTCAAGTTTAAAAAAAGTCCCTCAAGTTTAAAAAAAGTAAGCCATCCTCCTTCCCAGGAAATAATGTTACTCTGATTGTTCAGCTATTTCAGCAACTCTTACCTGGAGGCATCTCAGGTGGCAAGTAGTGGGGCTCTTGAGCACTTATATGAACCCAGTCAAAATCATCATATGGGTCTTGATGGTAATCACAGGGCCCTGGGCCATCCTCAAAAGTGCAACCACCTAATAGAAGAAAAAAAACTTTTGTAATGGTCTTAAAATTTGAGGCTGCATTAAGGAAAATCAAAAAAGTATTTACTTTTCACCCACATTTTTTTCTTAATATCATGGCAGTCATGCACACAGTCCATGAGTTCCAGTACTAGGGGGTCTTTCCCTTGCTACCCTTCATTTCTTTTTCTATCTGAATAAACTCATTTATCACTATTTGCTTACTGTTTGTCTGCTACATACAAATTCCCTCAACAGGGCATTCTATCAGATTCAGAATTTACAGGCCAAGCAACTCAATCCCAAGCAGAATGCAGCCTGGTATTTACTTAAAGGAACGTATCAGAGCAAACTGAATTAAGGCTAAATTCCAAACATTCCTAACACCAACTTATATTCTGATTTAACAAACTCAAAACAGTGAAACATATTATTGCTTTCTGCACCAAAGTCTACATCTGCTGCTGTTGATTTATTAATCCAACACACAAAGCATCTCCAAATCCAGCAAAAATGGTGACAATAACAAGAAACAATGGAGACAAAGATTGTCAGATGGTTATTTCTGATCAACAGGTAAAAAATGTAATTGTTAAACAGAATGGGAGTTACAAGAAATGCAGCATTCAAGTACTATTTTAAGCATTAGTATCTCAGCAGTGTGCCCTGACCTTGGTAGCCCAGGCTAGACTGATCTTGTAAGATCTCAGAAGCTAACCAGGATTGATCCTGGGAAATATTTGGATGGCAGACCTCCAAGGAATACCAGGGATGTGATGCAGAGGCAGGCAATGGCAAACGACCTCCAAACATACCTTGTATTGAAAACCTTATGGGGTTGCTGTTAATTAGCAGTGACTTGACAGCAGAAAAAAAATCTCAGTGGTACTTTACGTAAAGACAGAGTAAACTTGTGTTTAAACTATGAATAAATTACAGCTGTTCTTCATGCATTCCCGATGATCATAAGCATAATTAATAAGTGTACTAACTGTAAGTTTTATTTTTTCACCACATTATTTTTAAATAACCTTTTTGAAAATGACATCCAGGTGGGTGTTAAAAAAATCTAATCATTAACAGCAGTGATATTACAGTTATGACAATTGTTACTACCACACAAAATTAGGAGGAACTCTCACCCAGCCTCCATTAAGCTGGTCAAAAATACACACATGATTAAACTCCACTGGTAAAAAAATAACCACAAATAGGCAGGAAATTAAAGGCTTATTTGTGAAAAGATGACAATGTTTTGTATACAGAAATATACAAAACATTTTAGAAAAATTTTGATATATTGTGACCTATGTTTCCAAGTTCCTTGAAGGCCTATTTATGTTGTTTATTTTACTCTACATATTTTGCCTTAGTTACTCATGTTTGGATGCATCCTGGTTAGATTACTGAAATATACTCTTCACAGGGCTACCTTTGAAAACCGTTTGAAAGCTCCAATTGACACAGGACACAGCAGTCAATTTGGTGACTGTCATAAGCTATAAAGAACATTTTCTGCCTTTCTTTAAAAAGCTACACTGGCTTCAGAATCACCGTTGAGCACAACCTTAACAGCTGGTTATTTCCTTTAAAGCCCCTGAACAATCTGAGAGAAGGATTTTTTTTCTCTTCAGTATGAGCCTGCCCAATAATTAACATCTACTGCAGAGGCCATTTTCTGTGTGGCCCCACTGGGACAGAGTCTGCTCTGTTACATTGCCTTGGCTATGGAACGCCCTTCGTGCAGTCAGGAGCCTGAAGGTTTCTTTTCTTCTGAATTTGATTCAAACTCAGTGGCCTCTCTCTCTCTCTCTCTCTCTCTCTCTCTCTCCCATGCGTGTGTTACAAAACAACATAAAAAGATTCACCAAAACCAATTAGCAATTATTACCTGTATAATATAAAAAGTAGTAATCTAATTTAAAAAATGTAGAGGAAAATGGAAAGAAATGTGGAAGGACTGATATCTTAACCATAATAAAAGGCTAAAGGATGGAATGTCACGATATTCCATCCCCTTCCCAGAGTAGTATCATGGCTCCCCGGGCCTGCAGACACCCTCCTGGCTCCCCACAACCCAACACCCCACCCCCAGCCAGTGCAGCAGTGATACCTTGTTGCCCACTACTCTCAAGGCCTGAAGAAGCCTTCCAACGTCCCCTCCACCCCAAAGGCCACCTGTGGAGCAGCGGAGCCTCGCTGGCTGTTGCTCCTGGATCCACAGAAACCCTCTCACTTCCCTCCAACTGGGCACCTCTGGGTCATGAAGCAGTGATACTTCAGTACTTGCTACTCCTCGACTTGACAGAAGACCTCCCACTCCCCCCCACCTCAACAGGGCACCCAGGTCTGCAGAGCAGCAGCACATTGCCACCCACACTCCCCAGTCTGGCAGAAGGCCTCCAACCTGCCCCCACCCCAACAGCTTGCCCCAGCCCTCACTTTCTGCCCACAAAAGCCCTCCTGCCTCCCCCATCCTAACACGGTACCTCCCCAGCTGTGGAGCAGCAGCACCCGGGCACCTACTTCTCCCTGACCCACCTCCCTCCCACCTAAATAGCCCTGGCCACCAGAGAAGTGGCACCTGAGCACCTGCTGCTCCTTGGGCTGAGAAGACTCCTCCTGCCTCCTCCCCCACATCTCAACCATCCCCATTCCCCTTACCTCACCTCAAGCCTCTCCTTTCCACCCTTTCCACCTCAGTACTCACCTTCAAACTCTCCACCCAAGCCACATCTTCTAACAATCCCCCACCCCAAGACTACCCATTCCACCCTTCCACCACCCCAGGCCTTCCCTTGCCATCCTTGCCCCACCACAGGCCTCACATTTTTACTCTCCCCCCACCCAAGTTTCTCCTACCTACCCTCTCCCCACCCAAGCCTCTCCATTCCACGCTCCCCCGTGCTAAGCCTCAGTCTGGCTCCCTCCTCTTACCCCACACCTCACCAACCTCCCCCACCCACACTTCCACCCTCCCCCAATCTTCACCTTCCGACCCCAAGCCAAACATTTCCAAACTCGACCATTCCCAGGCACAGACCCAGGACCATGTACTTGTGTTGGAAGCAGGGGGCCACTACACCCCCAGTAAAGCCCTTTATGTGTGGGAGAGTCCATCTAAGTCAAGATGGGGCCCAGAGCAGTTTTTCGATCTGGAAACTCTACGAGCAACCAGCTATGTGTGCCATTTGTATTTGCACTGAGGAGTAGCTGACGGGAGGAGCAGCACCCCAAAGCTGCTCTTGCTGTACCAGTGGATGGGGGCAGTGGCAGAGACCCCCATGGGGCATCGAGTGAAGGGGAACGCTCCATGAGTGACTGTGAGGGCAGTGGCCATGGGAGTTGCTGAGAATATCTGGGAAAGACTGGTGATGCCATGCTGGGCTGAGGGCCAGAGGTCAGTGGCAGTGGCCTCTGTGCAACAGCAGATGATGCCCAGAGGCACCAAGCAGTGCAGACATCTGGATGCGCCAAGCAGACACCCAAAGGCACCGAGGCAAACACCGAAGGTTGAACTGAACAGAGCCCTATCAGGCAGTGGAAGCCAGTAGCAGAGGCCTCTGTGGGACAGCAGGAGAAGGCGCCATAAGTGAGAGAGGAAGCGCCGACAGAGGGGTCTGAAAGGGGGTCAACTTCTGCTGAGCTTTGTCGAGCCCTCCTGGACTACACCATGCTCTTTCAGATTGGGCCACGGAGGCCAGTGGCAGGGGCCTCTGTGATGTTACTTGTACAGTTCGGGGCACCAGAATTTAAGAAGGATATTGACAAGCTGTACCGTGTCCAGAGGAGGGCAACCAAAATGGTAAAGTTCTGGAATCCATGCCCTATGAAGAGAGACTTAGGGAGCTGGGGATGTTTAGTCTGGAGAAGTGAAGGTTAAGGGGGGACATGATAGCTATGTTTAGATATTTGAAGGGATGTCATGTTGAAGAGGAAGCAAGTTTGTTTTCTGCTGCCTCAGAGACTAGGACACAGAGTAATGGATTCAAGGTGCAGGAACAGAGATTCCACCTAAACATTAGGAAGAACTTCCTGACTGTCAGGGCTGTTCAAAAGTGGAATTCCCTGCCTCAGGCTGGATGAACATTTGTCAGGAGTGCTTTGATCGTGTATTCCTGGATGGCAGGAGGTTGGACTTGATGGCCTTGTGGTCTCTTCCAACTCTATGATTCTATGATTCTATTCTGCCTTACAGGATAACTGTGGGGATAAGTATTCTTGCTGCCCTGACCTCCTCAGAGTAAGTTGCACAATAGAAATACAATGAAGAGTTGGGTAACAGGAACAGGCAACTTTAAGAGAACAGATGAACAACGGCAAACAAAAGTAGTAATTTAGGAAAAATGAACAGCAGAGCAAGAATGGATGCAATATCCTTTTTATAAAGCCAATGATGACCCTAACAAAAAAAAGTTATAATATTACATATGGAACAGATCTTTTCTAAAGAGAGCAACAGATATTAATCATATTACAAACTTAGTGACAGCTGTTTTCTCAGACTATATTTGGATTTAGAAATCCTTGAATGTATTGCTTAGCTTTGAAAATGAAAAGCAAGATCAGAATGATCATCTGTGATTATTGCTAAGACAATAATGTCTATCTATAAACTTGGTATATGACCATCTAAATAAAATGAATAGCATAAGTATGAACACAAGACAATCACCACTGTATAGGACAAGAGAAAAAATCTGCCTAGATAAAAATATTAACCCACTAATATAGAAAGGCTGCCTTTTCACAGTTTGAAAAGAGAACTACTTTGCTTGCTGTTCATTGAATTGCTACAACCAGTTTGTCAAAACCTGCTCTCTCAAAGGTCCTTTCCACATGGCAAAAGTAAACGAGCCCAGTGCAGCCCTGGGACGTTCGCGCGCCTCCGTGCAGGCGGCCCCAGAGCCAACGTGGCTGGGTGATGCACCTTTGTACAGAAGCACGCCTGCTGTGTTGCAACATAGCTGACCACAGACTACCCCTGCAGTCATACCGACGTCTCTGGATGTCAGTGCTCTCCTGCATGGCTATGCAGGAGAGGGCCTGGGGGTAGGAAACAATAGAACCGCGTCCGAGTAATGTGCCTCCCAAGCGGAGCTGTTTGCTTGGCAGCAGCTCCAACCCGGGCTTCCTAAAAAGAATCACAGATAACACGGTTCTTGTTTAAACCAGGTTGGAGCAGATAATGCAGGGCAGGCCCGATGCAGGGTGGGAACCGTGTGAAGTTCACACACACACACACCAGTTTAAACCCGTGTTTATTGGCCTGTGCAGAAAGGTCCAAAGTCCCACAAGCATACCATAAACATGAAAAGGGCAATGTGCGTGGGAAGGAGCAGGACAGAACATTTCTCCCCCTCCCTGCAATCACTGTTCCCACAAGGTAAGCACAGAGACTATAATTTTATGTCAAATATACAGGCTTACTATATCATCCTTCTGAGGTCAGTAAAATGAGAACCCAGCTTGCTGGGGGCAAAGTGTAGATGACTGGGGAAGGCAATGGCAAGCCACCACATATATATAGTCTGCTTAGTAAACGTAATGATGTGACCTCACCCTTCAGGTCAATAACAGCTCAGTGCTTGCTCAGGAGGACTACCTTTGACTTTACTGTACTGGTGATAGAAATGCAATTGCTGGATTTCATGATTATTTTTCACCACAAATATTTTTAAAGCACTACAAAGAATTTTAAGAGCAGGGTACTGACATTTAGTACAACAAAATGAAAAGAACATACCCAGGGTATACTAATGTTCTATCTAGTAGAGTTTACAATCCAAATTTGAAGGGAAGAAAATAATAATTTGTAGTTTTGATAAAATGACAACCAAGTATCTTGTAGAAACATGTAATGATCACGGTGTGGATCAACTGGATGAAAGATGTTGGCAAAATGGATTTCTCCTGCCTTCCCCTTCCTGCAACAACTTGCCGTTTACCCTGAAACATGTCTCTGAGGTCCAGCAGAGCCCTGCAAGCGAAATGCACCAAAGGGCAAGGAACAACAGCAACAGGGAATCAAATGAAATTTCTCCTGTTTTCTACAGGACGCCAGTATCTGTCGGACGCCATTGCGTGTTAGTTTTAATCTTTCTACTAGTTTTTATTTTATTTTACTGCTGCTTTTAATGGTTTTAGTTATTTTACTTGTATACGTGCATTTTTATCTGTATATGTGCATTGTATTGTACACCGCCCAGAGCCCTACAGGGATGGGGCGGTATAATAAATCGAAAAAAATAAATAAATAAAAATAAATAAATACAGATGCCAGGTTACAAACAGAAAAGGGGGATATGGGTGATTTTACTGTATTCCCCCTTGACTGCAACTCATTTTGCTTAAAAAGCTCTTCTAATCCTCAGAGAGGAGCTTCAGAACAAATGAAAGGCTGATCAGGGAAGAAAACATCCCAGCTTGTCAGCCTGTTTTTTGTGAAGTTTTTAAGTGCGCAAAAGGAGTAGAAGGGTGTATGCAAGCCAGCAGATTGTCTAAGCTCATCAGGTAACAGTTTGCTATTATAGCTGAACCATGTCAGTGATAACAGTAACTGCATTCAACACGGTGAACAAGCATCATGGTTGATTTGGATATTTTATTATGCATCAGAGTTTTATTTGTTTGTTTGTTTGTTTGTTTATAGTTAGCATTTACTCACAGTGTGTGGGTGGACAGGGAACCTAAAATGTTCTGGAGGAATGAGGAGAGAAAATAATTCATATAGGAATGAGTGGAGGAATTTCAAAAACAACCAGATGTTATTGCCAATGCTAGCCTGCTTTTCTAATAGCTACATCCAAAGTCAGGGGCAAATCCACCGCTGGAGGTGGCTCAGGGCACTTGCCCCGGCAGAGGTCAGATCTGCAAGTAGACAGCCACTGTGGCTTTGCAGATTGCTGCGCCAGCAACTTTCACTACCACTGTCACTGCCGGTGTAGTGGAGACATTCCACGGGCATGGCTGGGTGGCTTCATGGAGGCTTTGTTGTGTTTTTTGCCTCCCCGTGCCACTGGAAATCCCCCTTGGAAATGGCAGCTTAGCTGCATTACCACACCCAGGCACCCAGCCGTGTGGATGGGGCTGAAAAGTGCCTGAAATCAGTTCTGTGTTCACCTGTGTAAGGTTCTTTTCCATAGAAAGCATTGCTGTGACAAACTAAACAAAACAGCAATATGTTAGATTTTCTACTGAGCAGCTTTTAGTATTAGATTAACTGCCAATGATAGCAGATTGTGGGGAGGGGGGAATTGAGAAACATTCAGCCTTTGAAAGATGCAATGATGTTGTTACCAAAGGGCCTCTTTAATCTACATCTGTCATGAGAAATTTTAATACTCAAAATCTTGACATCTTTCAGATTAGAATAATACTATAATCACTCTACAGCAAAGCCGTCCATTTCTGTTGACACTAAAACAATAAATGAATAACTTTTTGTTTTAAGTTATTATCACTGTCTACGGACAAGCTTTTAGAGCAGCCGCTGTTTGCATGTAAAGTACTGTCATGTTGCAGCCAAGATCCCCAGTAGAGTTTTCAAGGCAAGAGACATTCAGACCTTTTGCCATTGTTTTCCTCTGCATAATGACCCTGGAATCCCTTTGTGGTCTCCATCCAAATAAATATGGCCAACCCTATTTAGCAACTGAGATCTAATGAGATTGGACTAGACTGGGTCATCCTGGTCTTGGCTGGGCAGCCATTACGTTTTTCAAGGCCCTAAATACCCTCAAGTATCTAAATATAAAGTACCAATTGGTGTCCTGTTGAGTCGTTTGGAATATGACTGATAACCACTGGTGTTCTTCAAAGCCCCATTAATAATTATTTTGATCAGCTCTAACTAGTGGTTATATTCGCACAAATAAATTCAGACAGTTATTGTACCTTGTCTTTGAAAAACCAGCATAGACAGAAGGGGGGCATTTACACTATACTCAGTAAATTGGATCTGCTTTACTACCCATTTCCATATGCTCTTTTTTTCCATCTTCCATTTAATTGGGTTCTTCTTCCCCAGTACCATAGCTCAGTGAATTAAGTGTTTAAAAAAGGTGATAGGTTATGCATATGTCTAGTCTGAAGTTACAATTGGAAACCCAATCAGTTTCTACCATTACCACCAAATAAAACTTTATAGGTAATTACGCTATAAACATTTAAATAAATTACAAGAAAGAAAGTGAAACAGATAGGTGGCAACCTTATTCCATGAACCAAATGGGTTTAATAAACCCAGAGAACAATTTATTGCATTGAAGAGTGAGACTGTTGAAAGAAAAGTGATATTCAGGACATTCTTTGAACGTGCCCATGCAACAGTGACCTCAGTCATATAGAACAAAACTAGGTGAAATAATAATTTAGGACATGTCATCTTTTCCAAAACAAATCTATCTTATATAGTACATTCATTTGGACAGAACTTATATAAATTGATTGGACTGTTATGTGTGATTCTCTTTCACAAAAAATGATAGTTAACAATAAGCAGGATTTGGTTTTGTTCTGTTGAGTAGAATAAAGTACAAGATGACTTAATTTTTATGAAGTTCTGTGCGAGTCATGAGATCATTATATACTGAGTTTACGCTGCATAGTAAAACCTAGAAAAAAGGAAAAGAGAGAACTCACTCGGGAAAAACTGAATGTGGTTGAACAATACTGCCAGCAGCCATAGAACTCCACTACTAGTTCCACTTGCCCAAGGGGGCTTTGTTCTTTTAAAGGCAGAATATATGCAGATGCACATCCACATCCCTACATGAAACTGCTTCCTGAAGAGACACAAGTCTCTCAAAGCAGTCTCCAAGATATCTCTGTTGTTCAGAGAAATAAGATATTTAAAAATCGCACTGTCCAAGTGCAAGCCCTCGGGCATACCTTAAGCCACTGGATCCCAGCCAATAACGGTTTCTATTTCCTTTTAAGAAAGGTTTGTGCAGAAATATAATGGCACAACTTATTCAAAGGAATATGATGAAATCAACAGAAAGAGAACTTTCTGTTCTCTATTATCTGTCTCATTCAAGATAGTTACACAGGTTCTTTGCTCCTTCAAGTAGTTCCTTTGCTTTTGAATTAATGCTCAACCCTCACAGAAACGTGAATGAAAAATAGCATGATATAAACATGAAATGTTGATCAGATGAGTCCACTGACCATTGATGACCCAATATATTAGTCATGTGTGCCCAAGAGCCTAAGGTTATCGATATCAGGGTGGATTTAAATCAAATCACAATTTAAATCACTAGTTAGTAAGACTAGATTTAAATCATGGTATTCTGCGTAATGATTCATTCTTGGTGGTGCAATCTTGATATTTACAACTAGATGAAGGTTTCATTTTTAGAATAATTGGATTAGTATTAGACAACTTTTTGGATTAGTTTTACTGATACTGGTTAAATTATCAGAAATATATAATCTAGTTCACCTCACAATGATTTAATAATTATCTACCTCCAGTTTTGTTCAGGCTCCAAGGCCTTGCATTTCTTTATTGCAGTGTTTGCATTTTGCATGAATGTCAGTCTTACCTATAGGTAGAGGAACTTCATTAAAATACTCCCAAACTTTTACAGACTGCTGTGATCATAGATTTTCTCCTCCAGGGAGAAAATAATATAATAAACCTCAGGCTATCCACAATGCCTGTGGAGTAGTCTTCTGTCAAAGACCTAACCTGGCCTTTAGTGTGGCAGCAACACCAAGTCATGGGCTCTGAACTAGAACTCAAGACACCAAAATATAGTTTTAAAGAAATTTATTTTAGAAAGGTAGTAAAACATGGGATTAAAAAATAACAGTGAAACACAAATCAGAGAACAATTTAGTTAAACCAAAAAAACAACAACAAGGCTATACATACCATAAAGAAATACTTGCAGCCAAAAAGGTACTAGATGTTTTTAGTACATGTGCAAAGTTGCAAAAGAATTTCAGGTAGAGTGGAGGTAAAAGCATAGAACAAAGAAGAAAGTAGTTGCTAACAATGATTAAACTAATTTATGGTTTAGGCTGGTCAAAATAGGTGATCATTGGTTAAGCAATCAGCATATTTCATATTTCATAGCATATTTCAATCAGAATATTCTAGATTATGAGCGAGCCTACCCCTCCTCTCTAAATTGAAACCTTTTCAAACACTCTCCAACTAGCCATTCCCAGCTTGTTGAAATTAATGAAGATGACTTTATCTCTCTAACAAGCACAGTGACCTTGAAGAGAATGAACTCTCATTCCCAACTAACAGCACCTGCTTTTTGGGCTTTCTTAGCTCATGAGAAAGGCAAAAGGATTTTATTAGGCCTTTAGCAAACAAAACAGATTGTCTCTTAACATCTGCTTAAAAGGTTTCACTTTCATTTTTATGACTTTCACCTGCCTCCTCACACTTAGCTCCTTGTGCAGCTCTATCCACTCCAAAGAGTCTTCTATTTTTCCAACTTCTTGAAACTTAGAGGTAAAGGGTTGATTCTGTGCACTCGAATTTGCAAAGGAAAAAGGAAATTAAGATCTATATGTTTATTTTATAACATTTTCCCTTGAGTAAGAAACATGTTATCTCTGGAGACACAAATTCACCTCTGGAAAAGCATAACATTGTGAATGGATTAATGGAACTCATTTATCAAAACATTTGGTACATAATTAAAAACTAACCCTTATTTCATGATGAATAACCTTGAGACTGTAATGGAGTATAATATATATTAAATATAAAACTATTCAAGCAATATTTACATAGATTTTCCCCCTCAAAAAGCATTTTTTGTTTTTTTTAAAAATCAGATTTATTTTTTAAAAATCTGATTTTTCACTATTTTAATTGAGTTTTACCCACCCTTATCCATAGGATTGTCAGCTCTGGGTTGGAAAATACCTGGAGATTTTGGGAGTGAAGCTTGAAGAGGGTGGTGTTTGAAGAGAAGAGGAACTTCAATGGGATATAATGCCACAGAATCCACTTTCCATTTTCTGCAGGTGAACTTATCTCTATTGCCGGGAGATCAGTTGGCAATAGCAGGATATCCACAGCTATCACCTAGAGCAGGGGTAGGGAACCTGCAGCTCGCCAGATGTTCAGGAACTACAATTCCCATCAGCCTCTGTCAGCATGGCCAATTGGCCATGCTGGTAGGGGCTGATGGGAATTGTAGTTCCTGAACATCTGGAGAGCCGCAGGTTCCCTACCCCTGACCTAGAGTTTGGAAATTCTAGCTATCAAGCATGAATTGCTCAACCAGATCACCACCTACTTATTCAAAACATGTTTTTGATTTTGCTTAAATTCTGCATTCCAAAAAGCTTAAATTTTGAATTTTAAAATGTTAAAAAATATGCATATATGAATGCTTTTCTTCTTTAAAAAAGTGTGATACAATATATGCAGCATTAGATCTGGACTAGAAACACCTATTTTGATCATTCCAACCCTTAATCTCAGAATGAAACTTCACTAAGCAAATCACAATGTATGACACCTAATTACTTCATAGGAGTAGTTGACAATTTCAGCCTCAGAATATCTTCTCAGAGAAAGTATAGGATACAAATGTGTGTTTTTTCACACATACACACTTGTGAAATAATTGACCAAATTCAATTGATTTAAGTAATTGACCAAGATCAAATAATTGACCAAGATCAATACATTCAATAATTGACCAAATTTCATTTGGCAATCTCACGAAATGTAAAGGTACATTTTAAAAGATATTTATTTAAATGTTACCATATTAGATTACCCCACCCCCCACCCCCAATCTTTCTCAAAGCACTTCATGAGATAGGAAGGCTATGGAAAAGTGACTTGATCAATGCTTCAATAGGGGTTTCCCACATCTAATCCCAATATTCCAACAGCTCAAATAACAGATGCCCTCTCAAATTTAACAGCAATTCACATGATCCCAAGTAAATAAAGATAAGGCAGCAATCAAAGAGTAAGACAGATTTCCAGCTCAGAAACATTAAATGTTACATCTTGTTTCTTCAAAGAGGTACTAAAAATCACCCAGCTCATAAAACAATACTAACTGCAACAAACAGCACTGAAAGCAACACGAGAAAAAAACGACCTACAGATTACTTTGTCTCTTAACTTTTCATTTGGTCTCTTCACGAGTTCTTCTGAGAGAATTCTTATTCTTTAGTGACCATTACTGAAATAAGCAACTCATGTGAAAATCTGGGCAGAATGCCAGCTAATCAGAAATTAATATGACAAATTATCTATGACATGGCATATCTGATGCATATTTTATTTCAAGCCAGATCCATGCCTTCAATCCATAGCTGAGGTTAAAAATAACCCTGCAATTTATGAAAAGTTGATGAAAGCACTGATAGAAATGGGAGGTGCAGAGATTTTATATAACACTCCGCACAAAGTAAACCTAAAGTTATTTTCATTTGCATACAATTTCCAATAGTGAAAGACACTCACATGATACACTGTTTTTTCAACATGTTGAATATTCCCAAAAGATGGGGAAACAGTGTAACATGTATCAAACAACAGCAAATACACACCTCAGTTTACTGATTCACAATGTATGGATACTTTTACATTTACCAAAGGCTAACCTGTGTCTTCCTCGTATCTAGTAATTCTCTCATTCACTAAAGACAAACATCACACATAATGAACTGATTTCACATTCAAGCAATATCTTCATTAGTCTAGTGCAGGGGTCTGCAACCTGCGGCTCTCCAGATGTTCATGAACTACAATTCCCATCAGCCCCTGTTAGCATGGCCATGGAAATTGTAGTTCATGAACATCTGGAGAGCCGCAGGTTGCAGACCCCTGGTCTAGTGTACCGTTGTACCAATGTACCGTTGAAGGATGTCAAAAGCATTTTAGACAAGTTTGGCCAAACTTCTTACTGTGGAAAAATTTGCTCATATCCTGATTAGCGATGGCAGAAAAGAAACTAGAAATTGACTCTTTTAGTGTATTGTTTGTTTGCAAGTCACATCTTCATCAGCACTGCACTGAGGATGAAAGGGATTAATATTTTGCTCAACATAAGTATGCAACAGGATCTCAGCTTTACTGCACAGTTTGCAAAGCCCATTTAATCTATGTCTGCTTGTTTCTGTTTCAAGATGATCAGTGGAGAATGTCAAATAGTCTTATCGGAAACTGATTACATTGGTGCCAACATTAATTCGCATTTTCTGATCAAAACCTAGCTACTCCTCACAAGCAATTTCAAACTAGCCTTAAAAATCTGTAGCAATGAATTATCCTGTGTGTCACACTTCAATGAGAGGGTCAGTCACAATCCCCTTCAGTAGAATTGTCTTTTTATAAGCAGGTTGCTTTGTTAGTCTCAGTGTGATTAAATAATAATTTCCTTTAAGATTTTTTAAAAATGAAATTATATTGTCTGAGATCTAACAAATCACATAAACAATTTTCTCATACATTTATATGACCATGTGAGGTAGATTAGGCTGAGAGACCTGGCAAGTTTCCATGGCAGAGTGAAGTCCTAGCCTGACACTCTAACCACTGCTCCACACTGACACTTAGATTGCCCTGGGATGCAGTTTTATTAGAGAATGTGGGAGGCTGAAGTTGGGAAAGCATAAACATTTCCTTTTTGTTTATGTCACAATACTGCATGTTCCCTGGGATTCCAGCCATGAAGAAAATGCTATTAATTTCAAATGTGGTTAAAAGTTTAGTTGAATCATATCTGTGCACATCCATAACAATAAAATGTTCACTGCAGGAGGAACAATTCCCACCATTTGTTTATTTGTGTGTTTGCTTTATTAGATTTAATATGCAAGGAATTCAGGACAGTATTTGTCTACTTTATCCTCACAACACTACCTCTGAGGTAGATTAAGCTGACAGAAAGTGACAACAATCTTCATGGCTGAGTGAAGGATTTAAACTTGGATCTTCCACATTCTAGTTCAGCAAACTACTATGCCACACAAGCTCACTTTTACTGGCGCATTGGTTTAAGTGGAAAAGCAGAAATAACCTAGAGACTCATCAGCATAGTAATGACATTTTCCCAAGACATATCATGTAGCTGAAAGGTTAGAAAAGAACCCTCTGGAACTCTCAAGAACTCCTGCAAGTAGAGCTCAGTTTTCCTACCACCTCCTTCTGGATCTTAAGAGCAAAACCACGAGGAGGAGGGAGGAGGAGGAGGAGGAGGAGGAGGAAGTTGGATTTATATCCCCCCTTTCTCTCCTGCAAGGAGACTCAAAGGGGCTTACAAACTCCTTTCCCTTCTCCCCTCACAACAAACACCCTGTGAGGTAGGTTAGGCTTGTAGACAAATCACAGTGGATTCAGGCAACCCATCCCATTCAACATCAGCTGCAGATTATTTTAATTTTTGCAACAACAAATAGGGGTAATTGAAAAGCAACTCAGTTTACTAAGTTAGTACAAAAAACCCTCTTGGGGAAAGAATGAAAAAGAAGCTTTTCAGTTTACATTCATCAAGACAAAAATGCAAATTATTTCAGTGGTCAGCATGGGTCCTGGAGCTTGTATTCCCTGTCACTACACATATACAAAAATACTTCAGTTTGCAATTGCAGACAGCCTCAGATATACAACACTAAGCTATTTTCTTAGTTTTACTAAACTCAACAGCAGAGTGACGAATCAAACTGATGAAATAGAAAGAAATATAAAGAAAATGCTTCATAAACTGCAATAACCCCCAAACAATAAAACCTGTTTAAGACTGTATAAAAATCAATATTTAATAAACTGCTACATCATGCATTGGAAATATGGCACAGAAGAGAATGTTTAAAAAAAGGATTAAATCCATACTTTGGCTTTCAAAGCTCACTATTTGTTACATTAAATGTTCCCTGTTAACCAAAGTCTATTAAAAATATAAACCATGAACTCAAGACACCTATCTCTTGCCTATGCACATTTTCCTAAGTATGAGCACAGCAATCCAGATGTACACAAATTCTAGGAGAAATGTACACAGGAGGGTACAGGTACAACATGCTCAGTTGAAAGTCAGGCAGTGCTCCCAGTATGCTTAGAGTTGCCATCTAATCAAGTTGGCTGGCCGCAACATATGTTGCCTATACAGCACTGATAAAAAAAAAATTATGTTGACAGTTGCACTAAACTTCACTAATACCTATCTGTCAAACACATTTATCTATTTTTAAGTAAATTTATGTTTCAGCCAAAAAAACCCAACCACTTGCGGGAGGGAGATATCTGAACTGGGATTTCCAGTTCATTCTCTTACTTCTCTCAAAACTTTATTAGTTAATATTTGGGAAATTAAAACTTTTAAACATTAATTTATATTTAGGCCATCTCAATATGACATAGTCTGTGGTAAAGTGCTGGACATGCAGGCCACACTTCTCAAACCTGTCATTATAACTAGATACAACATTTTCATACATCTGTATCATAAATATGCCCATTTTCTTCATTCAAATGTCAGCTGTAAGTAGGAATTACCCTGTCCATAATAAGTAGGGAAAATAAATACTTTTCATGGTATCTGGGCTTGCTGCTAAGTAGCCTCTCTCTTGTTGGTTTATATTGTAAAAGTTGATTCCACAAAAAGCAAAGACATGTCATAACTGGAAGTGTTAGAAATTAAAATCCCCTATACCTAACCTCTAGGCTCAAAATTACCCATACATGCTTCGCATGCTGCCTCTGAGTTACTATCTTGCTGGTGACACAGTGATATCACAGACACATTTCCTGACACAAAGGTTTGTTCACAATTGAATCTCCTCGGCATTTCTGATATTTCTTAAAGCTGAGTTTCTGGATCCATTAATCCCCAAATGTAAAAAGAAAAAAATAGTTTTAATACTAAAAGAACACAAAGGAGCCTGGCTAGGGATTAGAATTAGAACACCCACCCACCCCCCGCCGCTTGCTTGATAGTTAAACTTCATGTATTCTGTCTGTCACTATACTTTTCTGGTTAATGATACCAATCCATGAACAATATTTCTATTCTCAGGTAGACCAGTAGAATCAAATCAGATTAATTAATGGACATGTCATTGCTACTCCATTCCTGGTACTTAAATGATCACTTCATATTTGGATTATTCCATTCAACAGTGCTATAACGGATAGCAAAATGGAGAGGGTGAAGAAAAAAAGAACACACTCTTTGTACCTGAAACAGAAGGCATTTCATGTAATGCTGATGACAGACTGAAAAATATTGATAGGTAGAATCAGTCACTTGGATCACAAGTTCTGATAAAGGATAGTTACATATATCACACATTCACATGGAAAGCTGTGAAGTCACATATTAGCAGAAGTTTAGGAAAGAGAATTTGAGAAGTCCTGAGGTCCATTGCTCTAGGTTAGATTAGCATATTTCATAGTTTATCCACAAGCATGAATATAAAAGCTTGCTGCCAACTCCAACCCGCACCACAATGACACACACTGGCACTGTAAAATAACAGATATAAGCATCTCTCACCAGCAGTCTCCAGTGATTAGCTGAGGAAAAAAAGTGTCATTCCAATTTTGGAAACAATGTCTCTTGGCCTCAGGGTTAAAACTATCAAGGAGCTGCTGAAGTACAGAATACTAAAAAGTAAAATGTCAGCTAAAATGCAATGAGTAAAAAGTCAAGGGACCCAACTCAGACAACCTCATAGACTTACCTCTGCCTGGGGCAGTTATAGCATTTTGACATTCATCTCTGGTAAAAAGGAATGAAGATGACACAAATTTAAAAGGTGCTTGCTGCTATGAGCTAGACTTATTTAAAGTTGAGTTGTGAGAAAATGCTTTAATGACTGAAAAGGCTATTTTAAAAAAATGTTGTTGGATGTTGGCATAGAAAGGAAGGGATCTCCTCATACAAATAGGTACTGATTGCCAGAGAGAGAACCATACGAGTATTTGCAGCACGAGAAGGGGAGGAAGCAGTCCGAGGGTGCAGAAGGAGACACAGAAAACCCCACTGAGTGAATAAAATTTGGCCACAGCCAGATGGAAAGGTCGTGTGCCTAAATGGACAGGGCAATGCTGAGGGGGAACCCCTAAGGACCCCCATGGTCCCACACAGGTACTGGTCTGTCTTGGACTGGTGAAGTCATATGCTCGTCCCCTTCTTGTTGACACATGAGCTGTGGCATGCCAGATAGGGGCTGGCCCAGGCATACTGACTTGGCCATTTGGCCTGCCACCTGCCCTGTTGCTAGGGGGCCCAAAGTCCACCCGCCAGTGGGTGATTGGGGTGGGGCCTGTTGCTCCAGTTCCCCCCAGATGCTGCTGGAAAGGCCCTCAACTTAACTTGGTTGCTGTGGGCCACCCCCGTAACTGGACACCAGGCACCTGGGGCCCAAGCATCTTGGAGCTGGCTGATGGTTGCCAACTGATCCCATCCCCCAAGATCTCTAACTGGTGGCCACTCACAGGGACGCCACTGGGCCCAGAGGCCCTGGAAACCTTGGCTGGTGCTGCTCCTCCTCCGCCCCCCCCCCCGACTAAGGGAGGCCCTCTTCTTCCCGCTGGGGGATCATACCACAGGGACCTGTGCAGAGCGACCCTTGGGCTTTGAGCTGGGCAGGCTCCCCCATCCCCACTAGATGGTAGAGGGCCCCTCGAGAATGTGTGTAGTGCAGCCCATGCTGGGTCAGTTGTGCTTCTTCCACCCTTGGTGCCGCTGCTAGCCCCTGCTCTTACGATGCCTGGTGCTGCCTGTGGCCTAGGGGGTACTTGCGTGGGCTGCCCCTACTGCCCATGCTACGCAGCGCTCCTTCCCCCGCTGCAGTTTCTTTGCTCTTTTCCCTTGAATCTCCTGCTCAAGCTCCAAAAAGAAAAGGGAGGGATCCTTGTTACCACTGGGCCTAATGCAGCAGGCCCCTTGTCGTCCTCCCTTGTGTGCCGCTCAAGATTGTACTGGACCCAATCCACCAATTCCCAATCACTTGCTGCTGAAAGTCTGCTGCTGCTATCTTGTTCAATTCAGGCCTCCTTCCATTGCCTAGAGGAACTAAGCTAAAAAGTTGTTTTTTTCTGCTCCATGTGGCCTGATAAACAGCTGCCAGGTGACATGAGGGAGACAGAAGAAAAGCCATCGGAGCTCGGATGAGAAGAGGCACAGGATGGCCCAGCCTGCCATCACAGCCCCACCTCCTCCAGGCACATCATTCACTTGAGCCGGCAGCTGGGCAGCCCAGCCCCACGCTGGGCTGGATGCCGGTGCTGAGCTTATCCCTCTTCCTGCCCCACCCCTGGACAGCAACGGCAGCCAAGGTAAATCTTAGCCGCTCTTTGTCAGTGATCCCATATTAATCTATCAGACTGTCACACGTAGCCATGTACATTAAGTATCAAGAGATCTGTATTTAATGCTTCCTTCCTCAAATGACCCAACCTTATTGTTTATCAACAATGTAATCACTCAGACAAATGCAAACATTCCCAAACAAGAAATTCCATCCAATTTTGTAGTCATAAAAGGCCAAGAGCAGAATGTGAAGGTTCCAAGAGAGAAAGAACACCTTCAACAATGGAGTCATAGATCGCTCTCTTTTTTCTCCCCATAATGTAGAGAACTGAATTGTAACTGCTATACAATACTAGGATCTTAATAACATCCAGAGAAAGTGGCAACTAAGCAAATTTTAAATTCATCTCTCTTTCCTTGCAACAAAGTGACCCACTTTAAAAAAACAGAAAAAGGAAGAAACCTTAACAAAGTGATAGTTACTATCTGTGCTCACTGTTTTAATATAAACAACATAGTTCTCACATTATGGGTTGGATCATACAAGGCATGAACAGAAGGATCATGTGGATCCTCCTTGAATACTCCTCCCTTATGCCAGCACCTTTTTCATCACAAAAAGCTGGTTCCAGAAAAAAATAACGAAAAGCAGTAGCATTTCACAGGAGCAGAAAAGCACCAACACAGACTCAGAGAAAAGAACCATCTTAAATTCCTTTCAAGAACTGGTCACTTGGTAGATGACAAAGGTTTCCTGTGCTGGAACAACTTTAATCTTTGAAACAGGCATTTTTGCAAGAGATACCATGAGGTGCCTTACCAGTTACCTATGCTATCCGGAACACACACTATTTTCAGCCACCCAGAAAGAGGAGACATGTCTCAATTTGTGCGTGTGCGTCATGACATGTTTGCAAAAATCCAAGATCTGTCCATGCACTTCGTATGGCATGAAAGGGTTACATGCAAACCTGCTAATAAGTCCATCACCATCCACAGTTTTAGTCTGGGGACTGATTTGCAGGAGTATGACTTCAGATTTGGTATACAGAAAGATTGTGAAGTACCAGAAAACATTAAACCACAGCTGGACTTCAAAAGAAAATATGTACAATGGTCATCTGGAGAGACTTGCAACTTGACAAAGAAATAAAACTAACTCCAAACCCGCATTTATGCAACATGCCCTCTCCCTGCACAGAATATTAAGCAGTCTGGATCCAATTACTCTTCTGACAGGCTTGTAAAAACACCCTACCCATATAAGTTAATAGATCATAATTCATAGTGATAGCTCTGTGCAAACAATAGACATGTATGTTGCTTAGCAATGCTCAAGAGTTTAACCACCTTAAATCACTAAGTCTGTGAATGAAAAACAAATGGGTCTGTTTTATAGCCAGATCTGCAGTTTCAAATTTAAAAGTAGAACATTTACTAGAAACATTAGTAGTAAATGAAGGTTTTAATCTTACAGTGCTGACACTTTCAGTCCAAGTAACGAACCAAGGAAACTACTCAGACATATGCATTTCTGATTTGGTACAGAGCATTTAATCTTTTTAAATGTACACATGGTTTCTACTGGCCAAGAGAAATGCTTTTGCTAGGAGCATAAAATGGACCTAATCTAATTCAAGCTGTATTCTTTTGAAGCTCTTATTCAGAAAAACATACAAAAACAGCTACATAAACAGGAAAGGTTGTGCTATTTTACAGAAATTTTGCATTCTAAGGCAAATTTTGTACATTATTCAAGTTATGCCTAAAGACCCACAAAACTGATCTTTGCTCATGGCAAAGATCCATGCTCTCTTCCCAGTTAATACTGTAGCCCCTTCCAAAAACCACTATTGAGGGCCAGGGAACCATCACAAAACTAGATATTCATACAAACCACCAATTTTAAAAATTTCCCCTTACTACAGGAGCAATTCGTATCAGGGCAGATACAACATTAAGAAAAAGAAGACAGGGCCTCACCAACTTCAGTTCCTTGCTTCCTTAACAGTAACAATAGGGCAGAAGGAAATGGCCATCCCAGACTTACTATCAGCAGTAGTGTAGCACCAAGGGGATGGGGGGGGGGGTTCACGACACACCAGACATGCAGGGATGTGGCAAGGGCATTCTGGAGGCATGGCAGGGGCATTCCACGGCGGGGACAGACGGGGCATGGCAGGATGCACATGTGCCCCGGGTGCAGTTCCCCCTTGTTCCGCCCCTGACTATTAGCCAAAACTTGCAGGCTGTCACCTCCCTCCTTAAACAATCCTAGTCTTCCTGGACCTTAGCTAAGTTCCTTCCTACACTCATAGCTAGAGGACTTTTCCACCACATTTCTCTTAAAGATTCAGAACCTTTTTCCAGGGCACATCCTGTGGCTGCTCTTGGAAAAATCTAGAAAAACAGAGTGAGGTATATTGCAAATATGAAAAGGTTTGCATTGGCCAATTAACTCTTGTGGAAATAACTGACCAGAGACTCACACAGGAAACAGAACTTGATACCCAGCTTCTAATGGTAGTAGTATCTGATGGAGGGTCTGATATGACTTTTATGCTATAGATGAAGGTAAGGGTCGCTGACTTGATCTATTATTTGATGCAGGCTTTTGGGTAGGTTCACGTAAAGTGATCCCATGATGATCTAAGCAGAGCTGACTTTTTACTGTGCTTTTCCTGCTAAAGCAAGAATACTTTATCTAGAAATATGGCAGCAATTTTTTTTTGCTTTTTTGTTCTGGTGCAATAAGGATGTGTATGCATGTGTCCAACCATATAGGCCAGTGGTGGCAAACCTATGGCACTCCAGATGTTCGTGGACTACAATTCCCATCAGCCCCTGCCAGGGGCTGATGGGAATTGTAGTTCATGAACATCTGGAGTGCCATAGGTTCGCCACCATGGATATAGTCTGTTTCTCTATATATATAGTGTACAAATACTGAAGTCCTAAGCGCATTCACTAATAAGATCCATTGAGCTCAACTGGATTTACTTTTTAGTCAACAACCTACTTAGAATTACACTGTGAATATTTCATCCTTCCACCATTAGATAGTATGAGGAATCTTCCTCCTCAATTTTTCTTCTGTAAAAAACCACATACATTTATGGTAATCTAGCAATAACAGTTTATCATCTGCCTATACAAGAGGGTAAGACTGAATGGTATGATCAAATAGTTCATGTCTTGAGTGGAAGAAGGTTTTTTTCCCCAAAAGTGATGTCACACTGTCACTGGCAGCTGTCTGCCATGCCTTCCCAATCTTTCATTGTTTGCCAGACAGGGACTTTAAAAAAAATTCACAAACAGAAAAAAACCCCAAACTCTAAGGTGTTTGGAACTGGCAGTGGAGGCCATACCCCCCTCCCTTTAAGAGAACTGAGTACGGTACAAGCATACTGAACCAAGGACAGAGACTCCTCTTAAGCACATTTAAATGACAGCTGTTAAGAAACTAATTATTGCACTAGAGTGCTCTTAGTGTTGAAAGGGATAAGGATAGAGCAAAAGATCAGAGATTGTTTGATCCTGATCAACCCTAACCCACCTGGTCCCCAGCCCTCTGCCCTATCAGCCCCACTGGGCACCAGCCACCACTTACTAGTATGCAGAGTATGGGTTTTTATAACTGATTTTGCTTACTGGAAAACAAGGAATGCTTCAACCATTTTCACACATGAATTTAACAAAGAGACAGTGTGAAACAATACTTAAACTGCTGGACAATGCCTAGATTGGGGTTCCGTTCAAATTCACTCAGAGTTCACTGGCTTTTCACTCAACTACAAAGTACACTGCAGCACTCTGCCCAAACTGCTGTCCTTCAGCCAAATCTGTAATGTAAATGCAGAATGTTATTCTTGAAGCACTTTGTAGAGTAAAATACAAAAATAGCACATTCTTGAAATGATGCATGTAAAAGCCACAAAGGTGAGAATGTACATTCTGTTTCATGGTGAGAAATAGGACATCCATACACAACACAAAAGAACCCCTCCCCCAAAGAACATTAATAGACTTTAGCTGAATTTAGATCATACTTAAGCATGGAATTAAGGAAAAATGTGTAACTCCTTTGCTTATTTTTGGTCTCAGATGTGCATTGGCCTCCTGCCCGTGCCCTAATCAGGCTTTAAATTCCAATTACTTGAAGGGAGGGGATCCTGCCTAACTTGTAAACAGAAACTCATAAGACATGGATAAAATTTTAACCAAGATGTAAGAAAGGAGAGCACCATTATTTTGTGCATTATTGAAGATGGCACTTTGATACAAGAGCATTTATGTATTTTTGTATTTGTAAAAAAATGTATTTTTACTTCCAACTTTTCAAACAGTTAAGGAGATCAGGGCCAGAAGCACTAGGCCCAGGGGGGACATTCCATAACAAAGAAGGTCAAGCTTGCTTTGTTCTAGGGTGGAGGGATACACAATCTACTAACACCTTTATGTAAAACAGAGTATAGCCTTCAACAAGAAAAAAAAAGATTTGTTCAGTGGTCACAGAAGTCTTGAGTAATAAATTCATAACAACCCTTCCACAGGAAAGGTCTGTAATTTTCCATTTTGCAAAGGAATAGCTAGAGAAAGAGATATAGACTTGACTGAACAAAGCTGCATAAATAGTAGTGGTGGGGACAAGGAATAAAGAACTATGATAAAAGTTTCAAACAGGCATCTGATGATTTTCAGATTATACACTTAGTCAATTCAAATTAATTGTGAGGCATTCTTGGCCAGCAATAATCTTTCCCAAGGCTCCTGCTTCCTCTCCCCGTGGTCGAGGCTGGGATGAGAGGGGCTCACCTCAGAATGGGCAGGAGAAAAGATTCTTGCCCAACTCTCTCTGTCCCTGGCAGGAAGATCACCCAGTTTCATAGGTTTCCATTGCCTGCTTCATCCCTGGCTTGACCTCTCCCTCTTTATGGAGATTTCTCACCCCTTTTTTCCTCCACAGCCAACCCTATCCCTGTGGTCACCTCTGAACCCTACCTTCAGGGCTCTGATAGGATTCCAGCCTTGACTCTCCCTGATGTGTCCCACCTTCTGCACCAACCCCCTTCTGCCCCACCCTGACACTGTCCTTAGATGCCAAATCCTGTGGGTGTCCTGGCAAGAGCCACTTGTTTCCTGGCCCCACAGCCCCACTGGGCCTTGTCCTCAGTGCAAGAACTCTGGATGAATGTGTGTAGCTGCTGCAGCATTGTCCACTTACCTGCTGCCAGCTTGTCTCCTATCTCCATCTTCGTGCAGCCACCTTCCTTGGACGCTGCTCTTTGGTTTGGTTTTCCCCATAGCTGTCTATAGCCCTGACAAATTAGGTTGGGGGCACCAGACTGGAGGGGTCCAGAAGTGCTTGGGGGGTCAGTAGGGGTTAGAGGCTCTGTGCCGGGGGCAGCACAGGACAGTAATGGAGGAGTAAATTTTAGACCTAGAGAGAGATCATTGCATTTATCACCTATTTTGGTTTTTCTTTGCTCTGTAACTGTTATAAACTTTTTGCTCAACTATTCACTCCCTTGCTTTTTTGTAAACTGTTGTGGCATTTATACCAGGGCAAAAAAAAAGCAGAGAGACTTTTATATCCAAGATATTCAAAATTAGATACTCAGAAAAAAGCTGAGGGTTCTTAATTTGGAAAACACACAAAAATAGAGTTGAATTTCCAGAAAATTATCTCTATAAAAGCATTTGCAGGTTGCAAATATTAAAGAGAAGAATCTTAATTCTTTTTGGGAAGGTGCTGGATCAAAACAACATCATAATCATAATCTTTGATCTTAGATTGCAAATGCCTTAGCAGATCAGGTGCTTGGGAGCAGCAGCAGCAGAAGGCCATTGCTTTCACATCCTGCATGTGAGCTCCCAAAGGCATCTGGTGGGCCACTGCGAGTAGCAGAGTGCTGGATTAGATGGACTCTGGTCTGATCCAGCAGGCTTATTCTTATGTTCTTAAGGCTCTATCATCACTGACTCTCTGGGGAAAGAAAGATTGTCCAGGTATTATCCATGTCTTTTCTATTGGCTGGTCAAAGTGCTAAATTCTGCAACTTATTGCAAAGTCTTTCCTATTTGATGGGACTGCTACAAATGGTGACAAATGAACCAACTCCTATTTTAACTGACTTTTTTAACAGGTAGAGACATTACTGATGAGTTCATATGACTATTTCTAAGCCAAAATAAAAAGTGGAGTAGAAGAATGGGAAAAGAAAAACAAGGTCAATCAAACTTGATATCAAGATGTAATTTAAAAATCTTCTGAAACCAGTGAAAGTGCAAGCCCTATACATAAAGGCAGTACCCACATTAATTCAGCAGAATATCCTGAATTTGGACAGGCCTTGATAGTTCATTGGCTGCCTTCCTTTTTCTAAACTGAATGGTAGAGACAAATCATAAATTCTGGTTGTTGTGGGATTTCTGGGCTGTGGTCTAGTGTTTTTTGCATCTAATGTTTCCATGTACCAGGTTGATAAAATGAGTATCTAGCTTGCTGAGGATAAACTGTAGATGATTGGAGAAAGAAATGGGAAGCTATTTATAAACAAAGTTTGACTAGTAAATGTTATGATGTGACATCACCCCATGGGTCAATAACAATCCACTGCTTATACAGAGGCAGGAGTTCAATGGTGGGGCCAGCACTCCACAGGGAGTTCACAACGGTCCATTGGACACTTACCGTGAAGGGCCCTTCTCCTGGTGGGCTAGGAGTCCATCTCCGCTGGGTGTTTCTCAACCTTCTGTTAGGGAGGCAGGCCTAAATTTTTAATTTCCTGTCCCTGGCTCCTCCTCCGCTTAGGCTCCAGTACGACTGTCAAAGCAGTGTTTAAGAATAGCGAAAAAAGAATTAGGAACAGGAATAACGAATATAAACAGTACTCCGGTAACTGGAGTGTACTTAGGTGACAGAAAAAGTGGAACTGTAACTGTAACTGTGTCTCTAAGTGCAAATTTATGAACAAGTGTGATAGGGCTAGAATTCTGAGATAGCGTTATCTGGTATTCAGAGAAATAGAAATTTTGGAACACATCCAATTGAATAGGCGGTAGGAAAGGGTCGAGATGGACTCCTAGCCCACCAGGAGAAGGGCCCTTCACGGTAAGTGTCCAATGGACCGTTCTCCTGGGGGCGGAGTCCATCTCCGCTGGGACCTTCCAGAGCAGTGTCCCTGATGCGGGTGGGACTGTCATTCTCCTATGATGTGTTCCAAGATTCTCTGTCCAAATGCCTTTTGGGCTGCAGACCAGGAGTGAAGTCTGTAGTGTCTGGTAAATGTAGATGGTGAGGACCAGATCGCCACTCTGCAGATGTCTTCTACTGAGACCTGGTGCAGTAGGGCAGCATTGGTTGCAGTGCATCAAATGGAATGTGCCGTGATTCCTGTAGGCACTGGTGAGTTCAGAGCTCTGTGGGCTTCTGCCATGCAGTTTTTAAGGGTCGAACTGATAGCGGCCGAGGACATCTGGTGACCTATGTTTGGAGCTGTCACATTGATGAAGAGGCTTTCAGTTTTGCGAATGTTCTCTGTTCTAATTATGAAGGCCTTCAAGGAGCGCCTTACATCCAGATTGTGCCACAGATGTTCCTGTGGGTGTTTGGGGTTGGCGCAGAAGTTTGGAATTACGATTTCCTGTTTTAGGTGAAATCGAGATGCTGCCTTCGGTAAGAAGGCTGGGTCTGTGCGAAGTATGACTTTGTCTGAGTGAAAGATGCAGAGGTTTTTGTTTACCGATAAGGATCTTATTTCTGAGACCCGTCTGGCCGATGTTAATGCGATGAGGAACAGAGTTTTCATGCCTAGCCACTTGATAGGGATAGATTGTACCGGTTCAAATGGTGCTTTGGTGAGAGCGGTTAGAACAGAGTGTAGGCGCCAGGATGGAAATCTGTGGGTTGTTGGAGGCTGTAGTTGTTGAACTCCCTTTAGAAATCTGAGTAGGTCTGGGTGTCGGGATGCCGGGATTCCCCCGAATAGTGGCCATACTGTAGTGAGCGCGGCCACCTGTCTACGTAGTGTGGAGCTTTTAAGGCCTGAATCCACACCATCTTGAAGAAACTCTAAGATGTTGTTTATAGATGGGTGTTGTGGATTGACTTTCTTACGTCTAGACCATCTGTGGAAGGCCTTCCAGGTGTAGTTATATATTCTGTTGGCAGAGGGGCGACGTAATGCCAATAGGGTGTTAGTTATTTTGTTGGAATAGCCTTTGTTCCTTAGGTTGTTTCGTTCAATGTCCAGGCAGTTAGTTGAAACCAGCCGAGGTCTGGGTGCACTATCGGGCCCTGGTGAAGTAGTTCTGGTATCGATGGGAGTCTCAGTGGAGGTCTGCTGGACATCTCGGTTATGGTCGAAAACCAGGGCCTCCTGGGCCAGTGTGGCGCAATGAGTATTACTCTTGCTTTTTCTAGATAGACTCTCCTGAGGAATCTGGGGAGGAGTGGGAGTGGTGGGAAGGCGTACAAGAGTGTGTGTGGCCATGGAGCTGTCATTGCATCCACTGCTATTGCTCTTGGGTGAAAGTATCTTGTCATGAAAGATGGGAGCTGTGCATTGTCCGCTGTAGCGAACAGGTCGACTTCTGGTATTCCGTAGTATTGGGATACGAGAAGGAAGGTTTCTCTGTTGATTGACCATTCCACCTCTTGGATTGTGGATCTGCTCAGCCAGTCCGCTGAGATGTTTAGTTTTCCTTGTATGTGGTCTGCTTGCATGGATTTTAGGTTTTTCTCTGACCATGTGAGGATCTTTGCTGACTCTCGATATAGGCTTGAGGATCTGGATCCTCCCTGATTGTTTAAGTATACTTTGGCCGCGACATTGTCCGTTCTTATGAGGACGTGTTGATTTTTTATCTGTGGGTGAAACTGTATGAGAGCGAGGAGAATGGCTCGAGTTTCTAAGATGTTGATTGGAAGTGCAGATTCTGTGCTGTTCCAGGTCCCTTGTACGAAGTTGTTGTTCAGTGTTGCTCCCCAGCCCCTGAGGCTGGCGTCCGAAAATATTTATGGACGTTTGGGGAATAGGAAGGTCTTCCCTTGTGATAGGTTGTTTTGAATGGTCCACCATCGAAGGCTGGACTTCAGTGATGGTTTCAGGGTCAGTGAGCGGTCTCTCTTTCTCATGATGTCTAATTGGAATGGGCGAAGAAAGATTTGTAGCTGACGTGCATGAAATCTTGCCCATTGCACCATGTCCATTGCTGCTATGAACTGGCCTAAGAGGCTTGTGAGACAAAGTAGAGAGGATTGTCTGGCTAGGATAATTGCTGTCGTTTTCTTTTGAATCGATGCAATCTTGAATGGGGGAAGGAAAAGTTGATTTTTTGTTGTTGAAATGATGGCGCCTAAGTGCTCCATTTCTTGTGATGGTGTCAAACAGCTTTTGGCTATGTTTACCAAGAACCCGTGTTGTCTCAAGGTGAGGAGCACTATCTGGATGTCCTTGAGCACCTGTTCCCTGGAGGGAGATCGGACCAGGATATCGTCCAGATAGGGGTGTGCATGAATTCCCTGTTTGCATAGGAGTGTTATGGGACCTAGTAGGACCTTTGAGAATATTCTGGGTGCGGTGGAGAGGCCGAACGGCAAAGCACGAAACTGATAGTGTTGGTTGTTTGAGACGAACCTTAGGTATTGTCGGTGTGATGGGTGGATCATTATGTGAAGATAAGCTTCCGTTAGATCCAGGGATGTGAGGAATTCCCCTGGGCAAAGCGCCTCCGTGATAGTGCAGAGGGATTCCATACGGAAATGACGGAGTTTGATGTGCCTGTTGATGTATTTTAGGTCTAGAATGGCTCTCCAGTCCCCGGTCTTTTTGGGGACTGTGAAAAAATGTGAGTATATGCCTAATGATTTCTCCTGTGAGGGGACCTTTTCTATTGCTCTTATCTCTAGTAGGTGTTGAACTGCTAGTTGGTTGCGGGACAGTGTGGGAGGGTTCTTGGAATTTGAGGTTTGGAAGAAGCGTGGTTTTGGAATGTGAGCAAATTCTATGAGGTAGCCTGAGGAAATGATTTCCTGTGCCCAATTGTCTGTGTGTTCCCCTCTCCATTGTTTGGAGAAGTGGGAGAGTCTCCCTCCCACTGGTATGGTGTCGGCGTCATTGTTTACCTGATTTGTCAAACTTTCCGAATTTGTCTGCTCTGGTTTGTGTGGACTGGTAGTGGTGGGCTCGAAAGGAGCCACGGCCACGAAAGGAGTTGGGGGGTCTCCAGTTCTGTCGGGGGAGGTCTCTTGGAGCTCTTGGCAATGTGCGGTGTGATCTAAATGTATTTCTCTGAAATTGAAGCCGGTCGGCTCTCACAAATTTGGGCATGATTTTCTTTTTGTCTCTTGTTTCTGTGAGCACTTGGTCCAACTCTTTGCCAAAGAGCATTTCCCCTTGGAAGGAGTAGTTTGCCACCAGTACCCTAGAGTGGGGGTCTGCCTGCCAAGCCCTGAGCCAGCTGTTGCGTCTGGCTACTATGGATGCTGCCATGGATCTGGCCAAGAGGAGGAGGGCATCCAGGTTTGAGTCGGCTAGAAAGGAGACTCCGCAAAGAATTCTTTGGATGCCCTCCCTGAGTGCCGTGCTTTCGGGTGGTATCATTGCCATGACTCTGTTTGACCAAACTAAGAGAGCGCGTGCGACTACTGCTGATGGGGCTAACGCCTTCATTGCGGTGGCTGTCCATTCGTGGGCCCTTCTTAGTGAAGCATCTGAGCGCTTATCCATGGCATCCCTAATGGAGCCGTCTCCGTCTTTGGAGACCAGACCTCCTGATTGCAGTGCTGCTACCGGTGCGTCCACTAGGGGCACTTTTAGCATGGAATTAATGTATTCTGGCACCAAGTATAATTTTTTGATGGTGGAGGGTAAGCCTCTCGCTGCCCCTGGTTGTTGCCACTCCTTTCTAATTTTTCTTTCTAAATATTCCGGAATGGGAAAATAGTTGGAGGCTGAGTCCTGGTGAGGGAAATTTTTTTTGTTTCCTTTAGGTTTCCCTTTAACGGGTTTGGTGGAGGTGGATGGGGCAGATGCGTCTTGGGCTCCCTCCTCATCCTGTAATTCCAGGGCTGAGATGGTTTTATTTATAAGCATGGGCAGGTCTTCTAATTTGAAAAATCTGGTGAAATGATCTGGTGTTTCAGGGGCAGATTCCTCCTGATCTGAGAAGTGCTCTGGTTCCTCCAGAGTCTCTTCTCCGCTAAATGTTTCCTCCCCTGGGAAGGCTAGAGGGTTCCCTTCTTGATCTGGGGAAGTGTGTTTTCTATTGGAGCTTGTGCTACTCTTATGAAGAGAGCGCCGTGTTGTGGGGGCATTAATAGATTGCATCTGCTCTGCTACTGCCGCCTTGAGTATTTGGGAAAATTGTGCAGCGGTCATATTTTGGAGGTTGAAGGGTTCGTCCCCAGAATCCTCCCTCGGTTCTATTTCCATCCCGCTCCCTCCTTCGTCGTTAATATCTTGCCTGAAGTTGTCTTCAGAGTCTTGTTCCGAGAAGGCTCGTGGGGAGGGAGGAGCAGCAGCCGATGCCTCGCTCTGGGAGCGTTGAAGCTCGTGAGGGGCCGGCGCTTCCATCTGCTCGGTGCGTCGTTTCTTTGCCTCCGCGTTTGAAACGGGAGTGGCAAGGGATGCGCCGGAGGTTTCCTCGTCCGGCTTACGTTTTTCTCTGGATTTTCCCTTCGTGGGTGGTTTCTTTCCTCCTGTTAGGTCGAGGGACCTTGAGGTGGAGGATCTGGTGGCCTCCGCTGTGGACTTAGCGAATTGGGGCCTGGGAGGTGAAAATGAGCCGTCCGCCATTTTGTTTTTAGTTTTGGCGGGAAAGGTGGGGGGGGAGGTTGTTTAAGGGAAAGAACCCTACCTACCACAGTGAAGTAGAATTCAGATTGAAGGTAAGTTGAAGGAATAAAGAGTAAGAGAAAAGTCCAGGTAGGAGTGAGTAAAATAGCGGAGCCAAACGCTATAGGTGCTCTCCCTAGCTAGGCAGGAAAGTATCTGGAGCCTAAGCGGAGGAGGAGCCAGGGACAGGAAATTAAAAGTTTAGGCCTGCCTCCCTAATAGAAGGTTGAGAAACACCCAGCGGAGATGGACTCCACCCCCAGGAGAAGAGGGCCAGTTAGGGGGTAGCCCTGCAATGCATACTGAAGAAGCAGTGTCTGGGGTTCAACCCCCCTCTCCAACTGTACCGGGGACTACATTTACTTTAGGAGAGTCCTGTGGCACGGAGTGGTAAACTGCAGTGCTACAGTTAATGCTCCACTCATGACTTGAGTTCAATCCTGATGGAAGTCTGTTCCAGGTAGCCAGTTCAAGGTTGACTCAGTATTCCAACATTCCAAGATCAGGGCACAGTGTAAATGACTGGGAAAGGCAATGCCAAACCACCCTGTAAATATAATCTGCCTAGTAAATGTTGTGATGTGACATGGGTCAGGGAACTACCTTTACCATTTAAAAAAAATAAATTAAAGATAGCACTGCCATTCCAGAACAAAGGTCAAAGAAAAGTACTGTTTGGTGAGATGTTCACATTCATGAAGACAGAGAAGCATCTTGGAAAGACATCTTAATCATGAGTTAAGAAATGGAGAAGCCTTCTAAATCTGAACAACAAAAACATGTCATTCTTGATGCAGAAAGATGCTCTACAATGGTAAGCAAAGGAAGCAAAGGCAAGAAGTTTGTAACAGTTGTCCACTCAGTTGTACACAGAGCCCTCAGATACTTACAATATAACAAGGTTGGCATTCAGGCTTAAAACAAATTTAGCAGAGGAGGAAAGGGATTTGAAGTTTCATCAGATGAATCTTTAAGAACAAAACCTTTTAAGAGAACACACATTTTCATAGGTGCTTATTAGTAAAAGAAAGAAATATATACAGCCAGTTGGACCATCAGTTAGTGTGTCTAAGAAGGTGCATTTCAGTCCTGTTCAAAACTTCTGGAAAGGAGTGTCTTGTTTCTCTAGTCTAATTATATGGATTAATCTGTACAGAAAAAAAGTTAAGTATGGGGTTTAGATTTATTTGGAGGATCCTGCCTTTGGGCAGAGGAATGGATTGTATGTTGGGCTCCTTTCCAAAGATGTAATTCTGTGTAGTACAGAAAAAAAAAACTAAACTAGACAAATTTTAGACAACATTGGATCACTTCTCCTGCATTTTTAAAATCTTCAAAATGCTTTACAGTAAAATTTAAAATAGTAAATGACCGCTCTTCTGAAAAGTGAATTCAATTAGAAGATTAATGATGCTCACTGGTCATCTGTATATAGGAAAGTGACAAACATATAATTTTTAGACTAGCTGCCTTCTGCTGCAATTTCGTAAGTACTGGGTCTAGGGCTTCTTTACTTAAAAATGGTTATTAAAGTCTTGGAGCTGACACTACACAATTTTGTCCAGAGTACTAGTCTGTGAAGCATGCTTAATTCCATTAAGCAGTTAAGCGAAAGTCTGGGAAATGGTGGAACACAATAAGGATTTTTATTGTGGTGTGTTTCAAGATTGTTATTTTTAAATGGAAACCTGATGGACATTATACTGATGCATATATTACACCAACAATGCCCTTTGTTCTGCCATTCCAAATAACTCATACATACTTATGGACAGATCTTCTTCACTCAAAAATCTGTACTTTATTCTTCAATATATTGTTCTAAATTCTAGAACGGTTGCCATGTTAGCTTGCTGAAGAAAACACAAGCATCTTAAAAATGAATACAACTAATCTATTGTGACCTGAGCTTTCATGGGCCAAAGCCCACTTAACCAGATGCATGAACCTGAAATACTTGGAAACACAGGCTCTGACTAATTAAACTTTATATCACAATGCACTGCTAGTCTTTCTACTGCAGAAAATCCCTTTGCTTTTACAAATGATTCAGGTATTTTGTTCCTAAAGCCGAAATAAACATTTATTCTGTGCACTAAAGAGCTTTCTGCCAACTTCTCTGAACTAAAATTCACCTCCGGACATTGTAAGCAGTTTTAGAAACCATCATTTTTAAACTAAGTTCCTTTAATACTACACTAAGAAAAAGATCAGATCAGAAATCTGAAATGTCTAGAACTGTTGACACCACTGGGGGGGGGGGGACACTTCAGATTTGTTTATTTTCTAGAAGAAATTGAAATGTTGGAGATATTAAAATCTCCAATATGAAAAATCTTTCATATGATATATTAAAAAGTTATTTTCCTACCAAACTATTTTGCTGCTTTATCATAATGAAAAGCATAATGTATAATTTAGTTAGAATACAGAATTTAATTAATTGTCAGATTTACAGAATTTAAAATTATAAATGCCTTTGTTTTCCACAAAAGTGCAAATACACCCCCAAAATGAAGTAAGAACTATAAAATGCACCCTTTCCTCATTTCCCTCATTGCAAAAAGAAAATATACATTTCATAGGAGTTTCTCAGTATCCCTAAAAGTTCCTGGTTATTAAATTGGTAAAGTAGAAAAAAGTTATTGGGTAAAAATAATTAAAGGTATTTTTCCAGTTTTTCTGCTGATAATGTCTTGTTTAGTCTTATGTATTGTGAGCCCTTCCCATATGAATAAAGTAGAACATTACAAAGTACTGTAACACAACACACAATTATATCAGATATTAAGAAATATGTTCATGAAAGAAAATCAAAAACATCCAGTCACCGATTTATCCACCCCGCATACCTATTCTATTACCACTTTCCCCTTTATAGATGCAGTCTAGCAGGAATTTCAAGTACTTGAAATAAAACAATGGAGAGAGGTTAAAAAAAGGGCAACAATGAGTGCCAGCATAGGGAACAAATTTCTATCCAAGGAAAGACACAAATGGCTGTTTTCATAAAGGAACACATTCAGCGTGGATCCCTTTAGAGGCTTTATTTAAACTAACACTCTGGAACACATCTTTAAAAAGCAACCATATTCCAGCTTCACTATTTTATGATCCTCCAGGACATGTTACTAAAACAAAGACACCTTTTCCACTGAAAAAAAGGAATGCATGTTTGTGTGGGAGATATTTCAGTTAACTCTCTAGCTCCTAATCTGGGACTCCTCTACCCCGCAAGTGGAGACTTATTGACCCCCTGCTGGAGATTGTTAAGAAAGGGACTCGATTCTCTAGAGCTGACTCAGGAGACGTCCACCAGCTGCCATTCTGAACCAGAAGTCCACAGATTTTATCTTTAATCAAAACATGGAATCATTCTTTGGATTAAAGGCAAAAAAAATACCATTCCACAATGAAACAGACAGGATAACGTGAAAAATTTTCACACATCTCATCAAGAGCTTGTTTTCCAACTCAATGGGAGCCTTTCCCCATATCTAGGCCCAAGTGAACAGCCAATGTTTGCAGAATAAACCCAACATTTCAATCCTATCATGAATGTTCCTTACAACACAAATTTTATCCACAAAGATTTATAAAATTATGGACAGATTGGAGAAAGTGGATAGAGAGAGCTTTTTCTCCTGTCCCAACAATATTAAAACTTGGGTGCATCCAATGAAATTGTTGGGATACAGATTCATAATAGTCACAAGGAAATAGATTCTTACTCAGCAAGTAAACAGTGGAATTCACTGCCAGGAAAAGCGGTGATAACCAGAAACAAAGATAGCTTTAAAAGAGGACTAGACAGATTCATAGACGAGAGGTCCATCAATGGCTACTAGCCATGGTAACCAAATGGAACTTCTATATCCAGAGGCAGTTAACCTCTGAATATGAGCACTGGGATGAATCAGTAGGGGAGGGTCTTGGCCTCTATGCTGTGTTTGCCCCTACAGGGCAACTGGTTGGCCATTGTGTGAAACAGGATGCTGGACTAGAAATCAGGGGTCTGCAACCTGTGGCTCTCCAGATGTTCATGAACAATTCCCATCAGCTCCTGTCAGCATGGCCAGTTGGCCATGCTGGCAGGGGCTGATGGGAATTGTAGTTCATGAACATCTGGAGAGCCACAGGTTGCAGACCCCCGGACTAGGTGAACTGCTTGTCTGATCCAACAGGGTTAACTTATGTTCTAACATTATAACCTCTTCTGTTGCCCAAGAGGCACCCTTTCAAAGTAAGTACATTAAAAATCTGGTTCCTGTAAAATGTCAGAAAAGGATGCAAATTTTAAGTATGTCAGAACCCCCTTTCAGCTGGCACTTAGATTCAGTTCTGCCTAGAAGCTGCCATTCCACCACAACAAAGCAAACCTTTCTCCCAAAGTACAATCTTTCTCCAAACAACTTCACTATCACAGTGCTATACTTTACTCATGCTACAGAAATCAGGCAATTAAGGATATTTCTCTTCCACAGTTCCTCAGACTTTCTGTTTTATTTTTTCATCTCCCTCCCCTCCCTTGCCCACCCCCAGCTTGGCGCTCCTGTCCTCATCTCAGTGCTTCCACCACTTTCCCTTGATTTACTCAGAATCGTGATCCAGGGATCCTCTCCCCACAAGCTCCTGGGCTCCACACTGCTCTAGCCTTAATCTTCTAAGCCCCAAAAAGCTGTCCTGCAAGTTTTCATCTTTCCTCTTATTGTTTTGTTAACCCTGATTACCTCCTCCCTCACAATACTGCTATTCCTTGCCCTTTTTCATTTCTCTCTTGGGGCAGATTCTACACAAATGGACTTGATGTGGGTGGATATATCTAGTTTAGCAGGACAGCATCCACTAGGACTGATTTAATTACTTGCTGTCTGGTTACTCCCTGATTGATGGGATTTACTTGCTTATTCCCCATCTGCCTAATTTACTAGGTTTTACTACAGTCTCCAATATGTACATTTTATTGAATTGTCTTTCAGTCTGTTTTCCTTTCTCACTTTTCCTCCTGTTTATGTTCAATACATCTAGTTCAATACATCTAGTTCAATTCAGGGTTGTCTTCTTCCACCCAGCAACACTTCCTCCAGAATTATCACCTTCAAGATTACACCTGCATATATATAGATTTTAAATCTCACATCAAGGTTAGGAGGCACATATGTATCCCCACTGATTCTGTTGGCAACAGCCTATAATGCACAGCACAAACTAAATCTCAGTTTAAGACACAGTAACAGGCATTACACTCCACACAAATGCTTATGGACTGCAGTGCAACTCATGGATGTATATGAAAGATTATGGTGTTTTCCCAAAGTCATTCCAATTACTATTTGCAATACAATGACTAAGCAGGGTAGCAATTATTGGTATTTTTGTGGTGAAGTTCAGGTTCAGTTTCTTCAAACCTACCCCAAAAGCATGGAATTCAATAGGATCATTTACAAAATAACACAACCCACATTTCCTTTCACTTTTTAAAACTACAGTTGCGTTTACATAAATGTGATACATTCCACGCAAGCATTTTAACAGAGGTCTTAACAGTCGGAGGTGCACATGAGACCAGCAAATAGTGTGCCAAAGTTTTTTCCTTAGGAGAGAGGACTGAGCTCAGTGGTGTATCAACACACTGAAACTGCTGAGCAGATTACTAAGAGGGAAACATGGGGCGGGGGGATGGAGAGAAGTGCAAGATCCAATAACTCTAATGCACTGACTGTCACATTTGCAGGACACCAATTTTTAGTAATTAGGGAGAGAAGTCCATCATTATCACATCCATTAAATAACAATCAGTAACCTTAATGACTAATTGGGGAGAAAAAAATTATTGCGCAAAGCATAGAAATTCAAGTCACAGTCAGCTAATGAGTAGAATATGTTGGCTTGTAATACATTTTAACTAGAGGAACAATCAGAATCCCTTCACCACAATAATACCAACAATTATTACCCTCCCTAGTCACCATACCACAAACAATAACTGGAATGAGTTTGGGAAATTTTTTCTCACAGTTCCATGAGTTGCACCAAAGTCCAAGAGCAGTTGTGAGGAGTACTCTGCCTCTACAAGCATGCATATGATTAAAAAAAATACATTCTAGAGTACGTCATATTTTATTCAAAATGTTGCCTACTGAAAGAATTAACTCCCAATCATATATTGCTGAGAAAGATACAGACAAAACAAGACCTTCACTTCTCACAGGTGAAAGGTGTCCTATAATTATTGGAATAATTTTCCCAGTAAGTTTCCATATCCTAAAAATAGGACATCTGCCTCCCTTTAAAGCTACATGTCCAAGCCTTCTTCATATGTCCATGTCCCCTTATGCAGCTCAGACATCAAAAAAATTAACAATATCTGTTCACACAAAATGCAACTACAATAATACTAGGAAACAGAAATTAACAATACCCTATACACAGCCCTCATTAATAGAGATACGTAACCTGGATAATGGATTTGTTTTCAAAAAATGTCTTCATTAATGGAAAAAGGAAATGAATACCTCTTTAGCTACTACATAACACAAGGATCATGCTGAGACTAGTATTCTCAGCTTTCCCCTTTGCCACATAACTGATATTTCATGGAGGTGGGGCACAATGATCTTCTCAACATAATCACAAGATTTTAAGGGTCACAGGATTTTGTTTCCACGAACTCCATGCTGTGAGCAAGATCCAACCCAGCACAATTATTTCAAATTTTGAGAATCAAAAAACATACTACAGACAGACAAAACAGAACTAAACCAGGCACCACAAGAAGAGTAATGAAAAAAAGTATGTTAACTACCTAACTACTACACCACTGCTGCTCAAAGGCAGGAAAAACCCTCGGATATATAGTATCTCAACCTGAGCTCCTCAGTTACCCAAAACCACCCAGATCTTCTGGTCTGTGTATATGTGCTTTAACTATAGCAGTGCTATCACAACAGTAGGGTCAGACACAATCTCACACTGAATGCCATTACTTTCCTCAGAGAGGTAATGTTTTGTCACAGCAAGGACCAAAGGCATGCCAGGGATAAATGGCGCCCTGAGACAAATTGTCTCCAGGATGCCCCCAGGCTCCACCCCCCACTGCCCTTGACCCCGCCCACGTCACCATGGACATGGGCAAGGTCTAGGGTGCCCACCTCCCCCCCCCAGACTCCCCCTGCTGGCTGGGCTCCCAGCCAGCAGCCTGCAGTCTCTTCTGATCTCCCCTCCTGGCAGGCCAGAAGAGACTGCAGTCCCGGCCTGGGAGATGTTCTTTTAGAAGCACTGAGGCCGGGGGTGGGGCTTGGGGAGCAGTAAGTCCCACCCCTTCCTGCTCCCCATGCCCCACCCCCCTGGCCTCAATGCTTACAAAAGAAGGTCTCCGAGGCCAGGACTACAGTCTCTTCTGGCCTGCCCGGAGGGGAGGTCAGAAGATACTGCAGGCTGCCGGCTGGGAGCCCAGCGGAGGGGGGAGGGAGGGGATGTCCAGGGTGGGGTTGAGGGTGCTTGGAGGCAGCAGGAAGTCCTGCTGTCTCCTCGTTTTTGCATGCCTCCGGACGGGGTCGAAGCACGCGAAAACGACGAGACAGCAGGACTTCCAGGTCACCTGGGAGGCCGATTTTGCGCCCTCACGTGACCAGAAGTGTGGCGCCCGGGGACAAGGGGTACTGGCAAGGACAGATAGATGTTCATGTCAGGAACTCAAAATACCAAAAGCCTCTCAGCTCGTTGTAACTCAGCTTGTTGTATCTCCAATGCTCCTCCCTATTGTGCATTATGCAGTTACTTGCCCAATCAGAGTACAGGGGCCACAGGCAATCAGGTGGCTTCTCCTGTTCTTAGGTCTTTCTGCCTCACCAGGTAAACAATATCTTACTAAGAACTGCATTTTAAAAATTATATTTTTCAGGCAATCCTTCAAATCGTTTTACCCTTCCACCATTTTTTTAAAAAACTGCTGTAATGAAGCCTTGTTATTGAATTAGCATGTGATTATGTTCTTTTCCACAAAAATATGACAAGTAAGTTTGTATATTAATCTGCCAGTTCCTGGACCTTCTTTGAAGCAGAATACTCCACAGGGGTCCTGGTGCTTACCTAGTTCTACGTAGGAACTAGAACCCCTGCAGAGCAGTCTACTACAAAGAAGATCCAAGAAATGGCCAATTAATATACAAATTTACTGTCATCCTTTTGTAGAAGAGAGTATAGAAATGTGTCACGGGAACTGAAGAGACTCCAAAAGGCAGGGATGGCAAACAGGAAAGGTCTGTCCTGATTACTAGATAAAAGTTGATAATGTGCACAGAATGACTAGAGTGCTGAATGTGTGAATCTGAGTTCAGCTCCCCAGACACAGACATTAATGGATGATTTTAGCCAGTCACACACTCTACATCAAAGAGCAGTTATCAGTCAAAAATGAATGAAACTCATGAATGCCACCCTGAGGTCCTTGGAAGAAGAGCTGAATATGAATGTGATAGATGCACATACAGTCCTCAATAACAGAGATCCATCATGGAACTTGGATAGTGGAATTGTTTTTCAAAACTTTTCTTCATTCATGGTACAGCTTTCAACAGTATTACCTATAGTCTTCCCACCACCAGAAAACTCAAAGGCTGAAGTGTCCAGACATTAAAAGGTGACATCCATGGGATGGATAATGAAACTGGAAGTTTATCTAAATGAAACCACGTTAACCTTGCGAGATCTGGAATTAGCAATGCTTCAGTAACTCAAGGCTACCATTTCCAATGTACAACATCATACTGTAGATGGGAATCCTTCACACAAAAATGTCTTGCAGCACACTGCAAGAGAAATTTAGTATAGTACTTTCATATGCAATGGTTTCTTTCTATGTATTCACATTATATATAATTCCTCATCTAAATTTTAACATGCAGTCCAAGAGAACTGTACAGTAGGATTCTGTAGGGTAGATAGATTGCTAAACAACAACATTCTCTCAGCTCTTCATAATCTCAAAGCCAATCATATTAATCCCCCCATGGTCTGCCAAGACATCCTTCAGTCATTAGTGCTGAGAGTTCTATATCAACTATAACCTCAGAGATTGTTCCAGACCTATACTGACATGGCTTACTAACAGCCCAATCCAGATGAGGGGGGCATAAATGGGCTTTAGGAGCAGTGGAGCACTGTATTGAAGTGTTTGCCCCCTCTGCTGACATAATGGGCACCCACAGCAACAGGGAGAGCAAAGATGCTGGTATCCAGCCACCCCACAGGTCTGCAATGGGCATACTTGGAAGTGGATACCACAAGGAGCTACACTGGCATCTGAGAAGATGCTGGTGCAGGGGGTGGGGTATTCCCATGGGTGGAGCAGGGGGCAGGCCAGGACATTCCTAGGAGTGTGGTGTAAGCCTGTTTTGGCTATGGGGAGAATTTAGGCAATAGGTGAATTTACACATTTTCCTCCTTTCCACACCACCCAAACCTCCCCCCCCCAAAAAAACCCCTGTAATGCGCTATGACTATACTTAGTGAGAGTACATTATTTATTTACAGCATTTTTAGAATTGCTTCAGTTGCTGAAATCCAAGCCGCCAGAAAGTTTTATCACACACACACTAGGACAGCTAGCTTTCTATATGGTAAATTAACAATGCCACAAGGAATTTAATGAGGACTTCCCCTTGTTGGAATAAATTGGCTCATATCCCCATTAATTTAAATAGTGAAATATTTCATCGCGGGCTGTATAGCAACTATAAGGAAGCTACATGGGCTCTACTGTTCAGGGGCAAGCTGTTAGTTTGAATTCAAGTTTGAATTCATATCCCATATAATTAATGATTCTTTTAAACCAAAGTATCCAGATATACGGTATCTATTTTTATTTTTGAAATTTACCAGTAGCTGCTACATTTCTCACCCTCGACTTATACGCAAGTCAATTAAGTTTTCCCAGCTTTTTGTGGTAAAATTAGGTGCCTCGACTTATATGCGGGTCAACTTATACACAAGTAAATACGTACTCTTGGAAAACTGTGGGCTTCATCTGTAATTAATGGTTTTTATTCAGCTTTGTTTGTTACAACAGCAAGTTGAGCAGCAAATAGAAACAGATTAGAGGCATTTGGGGGCAAGTTCTGTGGGAACTCTACCCAGAATGCTTTTTTAAAGGCCTCAACAGTTATCCATGCTGCAAGAACTGTCTTTCTTCCTCATCTCCACTCACTTTAGCATTGCATTCCATGTTTCTGTAACCTCAAGGCTACAATATTGCAATATACTCTTCATGGATTTCTTGTATAACATTTCTTTAAACTTGTTCGGAAATCAGAAACCTTTAATGGCATTCAAAAACAAATGCAGATCTAATTGGTCCTCATTACATATAGCGATATCAAGATATAAAATATACAAAACAATAATTACTCTGAAAGGCATTGTCCAAAAGACCATACCAGGTAGTTAAGCTCTTATAGAGAGACCCAAGTCATGCATATTACTTTTAGATAGACCAAAATTATGCCTAAAGGACAGGAAAAAAATTTTCTTCCATGACACTGAGAATAAAGCCCTTTTAAAAAATACAACACTAGCACTGAGCTAGATGTGAATATTTAGAGGTTACAAGAGCAAGGAAATCTGAGGCCTATTTCAAGCTCCCGTAAAGATGATATTTTAATTTCTGACTAAAATAACGAGAACTCAAATTGCTGCATAGACAATAAAAGTATTTCTCAACTTTGGGGAAGGGGTATTTGTGTAATGGACAAAATGTTAATTCTTGTGTATCAGATGCCCCCAAAAGTTTCTCTTTTAGGTTATCTAGATGACAATTTGCCAACTTAAGCAGAACTGCTGATTAATTATTGTCATAAAATTAATCATAGTCATACATTGGCAAGGAACATTAAGTTTTCACTGGATGAATAACTTTAGCAGATGTAATAACGAGAGAAAAAATTAAACTGATATTATATGAAGATGAACTTTACACAGGGATGGCCATTGTGAACTTGTGTCTTGCATCATAGCATGTGCATCTGGCACTGAACTGCTCTTTATGTGCATTTGGCATGGAAGAGAGAAAGAATATTTTATAGAAAAGTGCTTATACAGAGTGCTTATATAAAGTGCTTATACAGAGAGGCAATTGATGCCTCTGCCAAGTTAAAAGATTGTACAAGCTACATGCTAATAGTACATACTTCAAAGTTATTTTTGTAACTGTACTCTAAAATACATTTGCCTACCTGATTTATATGCATCTCTTAAAATTAATTTCGACACTAAATTAACTTTTGACTTTAGTTTTAATACAGTGCTCCTATGTGTGTATCACTCAAGAATCAAAAAGGCTGAAATAAACCTGTATGGGCCTTCAACTGCACCAAAAGATTCCCCCAATCATTCAGATCCAATCCAGACATCTTATATGCAGCAAAGAGCTCCTTTATTGCTACCAATGCAGCCACTGCATACATTTTATTGGTTAACTCTGTGTTTATCAAAGTACCAACCTAGTAAAGAAAAACCATATTCAACAAAACAAAGCAAGAAGATTTGGGAGGGAAATTAATTCTTTATGGAGATAGTGTATGTATTGATTCACTTAGTATATATTCCCACTTTCAGGTCTTTGCCCAACTATAGAAAGATCAGATCACGTAAGATTTCCAGCTTCCTCAGGGACAATCCTTTTTAGGATCTAGTCCAACCTTCATCAAACATCAATAGTCCTCGACTTGAACTGATTGAGTGGATCCAACGACTGCCCAGAAGCCTTTCTCTAAAGAAAGCACAAAGGCTATTTAACTTTGCTCTATGAAATGGCAAAATCCATCCCAGTGTGCACCTGTGACTCCTATTCATCTCAGTAGTAATCAGTGCAATTATCTGCATAAGGAAATGTAGCCAAATTTCATGAAAATTCCCTCTTGGTTATAAGGTGCGCAATACCACAAACCATTTATGTAAAGGGTATCTACTTGGTGTTGGGAGTCTGAAACAAGCTGGGAATTTAGCAGGTATATTTCACATCTACTTCGTAAGAGATTTTTAAATGAGTGCGCAGAAGGAACCTTGGGTTTGGTGAAGAAATTGAAACACTAGCTTCAAATCCTGGGAGATTCCAAACTCCTCTTTCTCGTGCACCACTCTGCAGTGAATTTACACATACACTGTATAGTTCACTGATGAATTCCTTTAGGTTCTAACTTTTATTTGCTGGTAGGTATGAATTAAATTTGGTTCTTAGAATTGCATATCAGGCTTCCTGTGAAAATTGCCAACATTTGTATTTTCTCATAGATTCAGAGTTTCCCAGTCAAAGTGAACCAGACCTACCATTCACTGTCAAAATGAGATGTTAATAATTGGTTTCATGCCCAGAAAAATCCCAGGAAGAATATAAGCTGCTCGCTACCCACTGGGCCCGGCACCAGCCCTCCCAAGCCCTCTCCAACCCTCCCCCACCCCAAACACCAAGCCAGGCTCAGTGTGGCATGGCAGCAAGCTACTGCTCCCCCACCAGGCCCAGCAGCAGCCCTCCCAAGTCTCCTCCAACATTATCCCACCCTAAACATCAGGGGATTGTTTTTAACGGTGGAAGCATACTACTCTCTCTCTTCTGCTGAAGAATTACTGACCACAATTAGATCTTTCAATGGGAAAAGGTATAGTGTTACATCTTACAACCAGTTTGCAGTTTTCTTCCACAACTTAAGGATGTACCCAACTAGATATCATTCCAATAGGGCATAGTAACCTGCTCAACAGAAATAGAAATTGAAGAGGAAGAGGAGAAAGAGGAGGAAGAGAAAGAAGAGAAGGAGGAGGAGGAGGAGGAGGAAGGAGGAGGAGGTGGTCAAAGAGGAGGTCAAAGAGGAGGAGAAAGAGTTTGGATTCATACCCCACCTTTCTCTCCTGTAAGGAGACCCTGGAGCTTTTTAAATCCCAGTTTCTCCCTTTGCACGTCTCCCCGCTTCTGCCCAGGAGCAGAGTAGGAAATGCTCCAGTTTGCTCTGCACGAGCCAGACTTCTGAATTTACATGTCTGAGCATGCCCAGTGTCTGTGTTCTGATTGGTTGTTGTTTTTGAATGGCAGCTACAAGCACCTGTGAGCTTGCCTGGCGTCCTGCGTTCTGGTTGGCTGTTGTTTTTGAGTGGCAGCTTGAATGAAGATCGGGTGGGTGGGTGGGAAAAATAAACTTTGTCTCTTCCGATTTGTGTTTTTTGTGGATGTACTGTGGGAATGGAAGAAATTGATCTGTGTTTTTAATGGTTTAAAGTAAGATTTTGCTGTTAGAGGGAGAAAACTAGTGAATGGGTCTGCCAACTGATTTAAAATAAAGCTTGTACTGAGGAAAATATACCAAGTGATTGTTCTGATTGGCTGTTGCTTTTGAGTGGCAGCTGCAAGCACCTGTGAGCTTGCCCGGCGTCCCACCTTCTGATTGGCTGTTGTTTTTTAGTAGCTTGAATGAACATCAGGCACAGAGATCAGGCAGCTGGGCAGGAAAAATAAACTAGTTCTGCTCCTAATTGGTTTTTGCATGGCACAGGCAGGGTCACACTGGAATTTTTAAAACCAATCTCCAAACTGGCGATTTTTGAAAACCCCTGGCTAAGGTAGATATCGCGGGGCGACATCGGGGCAGACCCTGTGCAGCTTTGGGAATTGTGCAGAATTACCTGCTGCACAGGGATATTTTCCATGGTCACCTCAGGATATTCTGACACTGCAAAAACAGCTAAGGTGGCTTACAAACTCCTCTCCTTTTCTTTCCCCACAACAGACACCTTCTGAGGTAGGTGAGGCTGAGAGAGTTCCGAAGAACTTTGACTAGCCCAAGGTCACCCAGCAGGAATGTATGAGTGTGGGAACACATCTGAGTAGTTGAAAAATTGTTCAGCAATTATACTGTTTAAATATTGATGCTATTGTAACTCATTGTTTTGGATAAACACTGCACTTGGAGAAAAAAATCTAATCGTATGGTACAACTCAAGCATTTAGAACAATTTTCATAATGAGCATTTCACTTTGTCTCTGACCAGGATCACTTGTGACTAATCACTGTTTATTTGCATGAAACAATGCCTTCTTTTAATGGTATAAGCATCAAAATGCATTTGCTTTGTTTCTGTCCAACACTGCTAATCCCCAAATATACTGCCTTTTACAGACACACACACACACAGCATCTCCCTTTGTTCTAAACAGCTAGGCTTTTGAAGTGCGTGTCACAGACTTCACATTATTAGCGTAAAGCAGACACTCAATGATCTACTGCTGTGATTGTGAAAACTGTGAGACGACAGAAAGTAGACCAACGTATTTTTAAGAAAAGCAGCCTATCACTTTAGAAAATTTGCCCACATTTTTAACCATGGAACTGCGGAAGCCCAATTTAGTTTCATGGTAAAAATATTCACTTTATTAGACTGCCCATCAGTTATCAAACTCAATTCAAACTACAAGCTATCATGTAAAAAGCCCTTCATGGGATTGGACTCTCATATCTGTAGGAACATCTCTTTCTCTACTCCCCATCATAACAGCTTCTCTCATCTAGCCAGAGATTTCTTTAGTTACCTGCAAAGGGATGAGATCAACAAATGCCCATATACATTGATTCCCTGTTGTGGCCCCCATTAAGGGATGGCCTGTGTTAGAAGATCTGGAGGGCCCCATACTTCAGGCATTCCATAAGCTATGTAAAACATATTTTTATAAAGGCAATAGGACTATATTATGATGCGGTAATTCAAGAAGGTACTTAGAATGGACTACACTAATGTGCATACTACACTAATGTGCATAGTGTTAGCATGGCCTTTATCCCCTGCCTTATGAAATATTGGATTTTCATTTTATTCCTTACACTGTATGCTGCAAAATGATCCCTTCCTGATTCACTCAAGCCTCAGCCAAATTTGAATACTTAAGGCAGAGACTTTAGGAAGCACCTCTGCATAAACCATTCAAGGTTTCACTGATATAATCTAGGACCAATTGACCCCATTGTCCCAGGGAGTAGAGATAATAGATAGAGCTGCTAATTAGCTATCCCCGCAAGTCCAGCAAGGAAACCCCAAGCAGTTGCAAAGAAACAAAACCTAAGTTTGAATTTCCCGCCTTACCTGCGCAAAGGGGTATAAAAGTTCTGCTCACCTCAGCCTCAATGCTCATTTCTAACCTGAACATCCCTTGGTCAAGTTGGTGTGAGACATGATATATCGTCCTTCCCTTGGGTTGCTATGCTGCATAGAGATCCTTGCCTTCTTATGGAACTTCTCTGCAGGTTTTCAGTAACGTATAAGTCCCCTGCTTCCCCAACTCCCATTCTATCATCCAACCTATCTTTTCCTCCCTGTTTATATACTTAGGAACTGTGTATGTGCCTTGACGTCTCACTGTGTGATTGTTTGCAACCAAAACTTATATAAAAATGTTTAAACTGCAATTTGGTCTTTTGTGAATTCTCTGTGGATATGTTTCAAGCTGTTTCTGAGAAGGATCCACTCAGCAGCGGTCGTGGTAACAGCAGAAGCAGTTGAGGAAAAGAAAACACAGGAACCCAGGCGTTGTTCACTTCAAAGAACAGAAGGGTTTTATTCCTTGTTTCTAAAGTCACAAAACAGTCTGACAGAGTGCAGCGCAGCAACTGTATAACCAAAGCTCGCATAGACCAAACTGTTCTGTGCATATACATATAGAGACATTCAACCAATCAGGGAGCAGTGATGCAATCACACTAGATGTGCTTAGTCACGGTTGCATCACCCACTGAAACTAGGTGAAAGGTAGAGTATTGCATCAGCCAAGCTGTCAAGTAGATTTTGGTGATCTAACTGTCAAGTCCTAACACCCCTTCCCAAAACTACTATGACAGCACCTTTATTACTTTCAGCTGTTCTAACATTGTCTGATGCTTATTCTGTGACACAGCTTTAGTAAAAACATCAGCAACATTTCGCTCTGTCTCAACATAGGCAAGTTGAATAGTTCCATTCTGTACTAGCTCTCTAACATTCTGGTACTTTACTCCTATGTACTTAGTTCTTGTCTTCATGTTTGCAGTCTCTGCTAATGCGATGCAGGTCTGTGAATCATCAAACACGGTTATAGGCTTCTTTATGGATTCACCTAACTCAGTTAGCAGTGTCTCAACCCAAAGTAGTTCTGAACACGTTTCGGACAATGCGCAGAACTCAGCCTCAGAAGTGGACAGGCTGATTGTGGTCTGTTTTCTAGAACACCAGGTGATAGCTACATCACCATACTGAATGACAAAACCAGTACAGGACCTGTCACCACAGTCTGCAAATGAACTATCTGCAATAGCATGCAACTCTGTGCTTTGCGTGGACTGGATCAGTAAACCATGATCAGCAGTTCCTTTTAAGTACCTAACCACACGTTTAACACCCTCCCAATCATGTTTGCTGGGCTTGCTAGCTTTTCTGCTTAGTGCACTAACAGCAAACGCTATATCTGGGCGTGTCCAGTTAGATATATGTAGGAGACTACCTACAACAGATTTATACAGTTCAGGATTGTTGAACTCCTCACTTTCACTAACTTTCTGAAAGTCTAGGGACATTAGTGTTGTGGCAACCCTTGCCTTTGACAATCTAGTCTTGCGCACCAACTCATTTATTTTGTTCTTCTGACTCAGGAGATAACCTTGCTTTGGTGTAGATATGACATCAATACCCAAGTAATGTTTGATAAAACCTAAGTCCTTTAGAACATACATGTCACTGAGTTGTTTATACAATTTGTCAAATTGTTGTGTAGATCTTGCACACACACATATGTCATCAACATAAAGAAGAATGACCTCTTGATTCTTTTAGTTCCCTGATACATAAACATGCATCAGAAACAGACTTCTTAACCCCCCGTTTAAGCCATGTACTGTTCAGTTCATCATACCAGTTAGCACCAGCTTGTTTTAAACCATACAAAGAACGATGCAAAAGATACACACTATTTGGGTCTCCTTCTTCATACCCTGGTGCAGGCTTCAGATAAATTGCTTCCTTCAATTTAGCATTTAAAAAAAACACACTGAAAGTCATAATGCTTCACCATAAAGCCTTTCTTACTAGCTAATGCAAGCATAGCTCTCTCAAAGACTCAAGGTCGTGCCGTGGGAGAATAGGTCTGGTCATTATTCAGCAAACGGTCTTGTACAAACCCCTGGGCGACAAGCCTTGCTTTATACCTTTGAGTACCATTTGGCAACTCTTTCCTCCGAAACACCCACTTTGACCCAATTGCCTCCTCTCCTTCTGGCAAAACAGTCTTGGTAAACACCTGTTATTGCACTAAGGTATTATACTCCTCAGCCATAGCTTCACGCCAGAGCTCTATTTCAGCTGGCGGTAGCTTTAACATCTCTTTATAGGAGCTTGGCTCTGATACCTGTGCTTGACAAACATAGACGTTTTGAGAAAACCCATACCTGTCAGGGAGGTATCCCTTTTGTAGACCTATCAGAGATACGAGGCACCTTAATTTGTTTCTCATCTTCTTCACTACTGCTAGTGTCACTGTCTTGCAGCCCTTCCCCCTTCTCAGCTTTCTTCCTTGGACGTTTGCCACTACTGGAAGCAGTTGGTTGACCTTGAGCTGCTGCAGGCTGCTGCCTGGCAGTTCTGTTAACCCCTTCATGCTGAGTGAAAGGTAGCAAAACCTCTGTGTTAGCATGGATAGTTTCCCATCCTGCATGCTTTTCAAAGTTTGCACTTCGAGAGATCACAACCTTTCCATAGGAATGTGCAAAACGAAAACCTTTTGTCTCAGATTCATAACCAAGAAACCTCAATCTCACCCACCTCTGATCCCCCTTCCGCCTTTACGCCAAGGTACCAGCACATTGGCATAACTGCCAAAGATATGCAAATGATCCAGAGATGGATCTTTCTGGTACAGCAAAAAATAAGGAGTCTGGTTCACACTAGAAGACCATACCCTGTTGGTCAAGTATGTGGCAGTGTTCACAGCCTCAGCCCAGAAATGTTCAGGCATGTTGGCATCCAGAAGCAAACAGCGTTTTATAGTATGTAGAACCCCAAATTTCCTCTCAGCAACCCCGTTTTCAAAAGGAGAGAAAGGGTTGGTCTTTCTGTGACGTATGCCTTTCTTTCTCAACCAGTTCTGGAACCCAGAACCCAGGAACTCACCTCCTCTGTCCGTTTGGAGGCAAGCCACTTTTAAACCTTGGGTAAGCCTCAGCTTGGGTAAGCCTCAGCTTTGGATTTCAGGAAAAGACTATAGGTGAACCTGCTATAGTCATCCACCAAAACCATGTGGTACTTTGCATGCCCCTGACTGGGTTGAAATGGTCCAGAAAGGTCTGCATGAATTAAACCAAATGGCCTATCTGACTGTCTGGTGCTTTTCCTTGTAGAAGGAAATGCCTTTACTTTGGCCTTACTGCACACAGTACAATCAAGATAATTAGGACAGGACTTGGCTTTCAAACCACACAACCTGGACATGTTTCCTAGCACTTTGAAACTGGCATGTCCTAGCACACGGTGCATATAATGAATACAGTCATCATGCATAGGTTTGTTAACTGCATTAGCCATACTTTGTCCTACAGCATTGTTATTTAGCTGATAAAGGTTATTCTGCAGTATACCCGTGGCACAGACTCTCCCTTGTTTCTTAATAGAACAGGTCTGCCCACTAAATTCCACCACATAACCCTCAGCTGTCAATCTTACAACGCTTAACAAACAAAATTCAAATGAAGGCACAAAATATACATTACTCAGAGAGCCATTTAGAGCAGGAACAAATGTTGATCCTTGTAGTTGCACCTTTGCTGCGGTGCCATCAGCTAAACAAACATGGTCAATAACAGGTTGGCGCACGTGGTCAGTAAGGAGACTTTCCTTATTTACTATATGCTCAGAACAAGCAGAGTCAATGAGCCATAGTGAGTTGGAGTCCTTCTCCTTGCTTGTTACCAGGAAAGTAGATGCTTGTGATTCCTGTCTGTTAGCCCTCGCTTTCCAAGGTGGCTTGTTCTTCCTCTGCGCCACTTTTGCATTTTAGCCACAGGCCCGCAAGCCAAAATGGCCAGGATTCCCACAACGAAAACATTTTTTCACAGCACAGGAAGTAGGGACGGCAGAATCAGCAGGAAAATCCCTCTGCGATGATTTCTCAGCCGTGCTCTCAAGCTGGTAGTCCCTCTGCTTCTGGTGGTCTAGCAGCTTGGCAGTGACGTAATCCAAAGTCAGCGTAGACTCCGCAACGCTCTGGAAACTGCATACCAACTGGTCCCAGCTGCTATCCAACGGCAAGCAACAGATAAACTTTGTGGGAGTCTTCAAACTGTAAACCTCGATCAGCGAGCTGTGCAAACAGTTCACGCATCTGCTTCAGATGCTCAAACACAGATCCTCCTGGCCTCAGTTTGAGATTGTACAGTTGTCTTGTGAGGAGGACCTTTGCCCCAGCCGACTCACGCTGATAGATGCCTTTCAAAGCCGCCCACGCCTTGGCTGCAGTCTCAGCTTCTCGCAGATAAACCAACTGTGAGTTTTCCACTGCTAGCACAATAGACGCACGTGCTTTTTCATCTGCACGTCGCTCAGCAACTGTAGGGGCCGCTGGAGGGGTAGAGATAACATTCCACAGGTCCTCACGAATGAGATAGCTCTGCATCTTCTGGCTGCAAGCCACATAGTTATGCTCATTCAGCCTCTCAAACAGCAAGCCGGACATAGTGGAAGCCATGGCAATAGCTGAGTCACACAGCACGCAGTACACTCACTGTTACTCACGAGTAGCACGTAGGAGCTGGGCCCATAACCTGAGAAGGATCCACTCAGCAGCGGTCGTGGTAACAGCAGAAGCAGTTGAGGAAAAGAAAACACAGGAACCCAGGCGTTGTTCACTTCAAAGAACAGAAGGGTTTTATTTCTTGTTTCTAAACAGTCTGACAGAGTGCAGCGCAGCAACTGTATAACCAAAGCTCGCATAGACCAAACTGTTCTGTGCATATACATATAGAGACATTCAACCAATCAGGGAGCAGTGATGCAATCACACTAGATGTGCTTAGTCACGGTTGCATCACCCACTGAAACTAGGTGAAAGGTAGAGTATTGCATCAGCCAAGCTGTCAAGTAGATTTTGGTGATCTAACTGTCAAGTCCTAACAGTTTCTGGTATAGTTGTCTAAAATATCCCCTCCCAGCCTACCTCTTGCATTCCCAAGCCGAGTAATTCCCCATTGCTCTATAAAAATAAGTTTGTACACTGTTAAGCTAGGTAATAATAGTATATATTATCTGTTTGCCATATGTACTATCTTACTCTCAATGCATTGTTATCTACCTATGCAATTGCACATTTTGGCACTGCTGTGACAATAGTACTCCTATTAAATACTAACATAGCTTCACTCCAGCATAAGTTTCCAGGAACTATAGCCCATTTCCTCAGACGCCATGCAATCATTTTATGCTGAGTTTGAAATAAAACAAGTAGCAGGGTGAAGGGGCCACAAAATATTATATATCACAGAAATCTAATCATGAAAAAACAGAGGAACCATTAAATAATAATGCTAAGCTTGTTAATATCTGTAATGGGTAGGGAGTCCCCAATTATGAAAATTAGAATAAAATAAAATTCCTAGGTCCCAGTTTAACTGAGGTGGGGACCATGGTGTTAAACTTCTACATAACACCCAGCCCACCTATCTCTTGCTGAAAAAAATAGCTCTGCAGGAAACAGAGCTTACCAGTAAGAAATGGAACATCTCAAAAAAATGACAAGTTTTCTCACTGGTTTCTTGACTATTAATGTCAGATCTTTATCTAATCTTACTTAATATGAAAGAAATTCAACATAAGTCTATTGCAAAAGCCACTGATTTGAGCCACTTTGATTATATTGTCAGTAATTGTGGATTCCCCCCTGCCTCTTCTGGATGATAGCATAGTTGAGCCACTGTAGAAATTAGCCCATTTGCCAAACAGATTGGATAATGTGTGCCTACTTTGTGTAATCTTTCTGATGTATCTTTGGCAATAATTTAAGCAAGTCACAAAGCCGTAACAAGGGGAAACTGTGCCCAAGGCACGTGTGAGCCCAGCAATCCTGCCATGACCCCATCAGTGGCATTCAAGACAAGACACACATCCCCCGCGCGCTACACCACTCGCAAGTTATTTAAGAAGTTCAGCTTAGCTAGTAAGCTGACTAGATATAGGTAATTAAATCTGGATACATGTACTTCACCTGAGAGTAAGAACAGATTTTGTACTGATACAGTGGATCATTGTTTTAGGTGTCCACAGGCATGTACATCTGGTTTATCCCAGTTTTTCTCACTGGTTTACAAAGTAAAATGCACATAAACAATACACATTTAACTGAAAATATACAAATATAAAATTCCCAAATATACAGCACCCCCCCCCCATCCAAATTCACAACAGGTAATGAGCCACAGCAATGTCCTGGGCTGGTGGTAGTTGGCCCACCTCAACCTGGCACTGGTCTGGACAAGTTCAGGTTTTAAATTACCTGCAAAAGGGTAGGGGCAGACATTCACCCCAGGTCATTGGCTAGGATGTTCGCAGTTTCCAAGGTATGCAGAAATCAGTGGCTCAGTTCATATATGAAACCGTGATTTATTTTAGCTATATTTTAAACATGGTTAGCTTGTGAAACCAGAAATCAACTTCTGGACAATCATTCAAATCCTGAGTGGCCCTGAAAAATGTTGGTTTAATTGTCATTTCTGTAACCTAGGAGGACTTCATCAGAGAACAAGCCATGATTAACTCAGGATATCTGTGCTAGACCTCGCAGAAAACCATAATTAAGACAAACTGTAGTTTGATAGAACCCAGCTGCAGTTAGTGGAGGGGCATGAATTCAGAGAATCACACTAACTGTACTTATATCATGATTTCATGTTATTTTTCTGCCTTCAGTAGCAAAGCTTGAAGCAGTCTTAGTAGCTTGGTCCAGGCTCCCAGATGGCACTAAGGGAAGCTAACCATACAAATTGGTTGAACCAGCAATCCTAATGTTTAACTCAGGCTAAATTATCCTGAGAACAAGAGGACCAACTGTTCCTGGCCTTCACTGAGCCCTGATTCTACAAAGCACTGTGTGCACTTAGGCAGCGATCTGGCTCAATAGTTGGAATATGAGTTGTCATCCTGGTGCTTCTAAATTGCCCTTTTGTGGGTCTGTCATCTCTGTTGCTCCTGCTATATGGGGAGAGATATTTGAGTACTTGCAGTCCATGGCATGAGGTTGGCTACCCTGAAGTCTGGCGTGTTGACAGCATGGCCTGAACCTAAGCCTTCATGGGCAGGTCCTTTGACTGAAGTCTATGGAATTTGAGTCTGGAGAGGAGGGTCCAGGGGTGTCCCATGAAACTCCTAGTCTCCTCCGGGGGTGGTCTCTGTGTCATCCTGGTCATCTCCTGGGAATCTATTCCTGGGACTCTATCAGTGGTAAGCCACAGGCTCTAAGCACTATGAAATCATGCGTAGGAGTGTTGTATGTTACTAAAAACACTCTGGAGCTACATTGATTCCAGCAAGATTGAGGTATCTTAATGGCAAAATGGCAGGATTTTGCAACCATTCCATATAAAAAGTAGATAAAGAGAAAATGGAAAAGTAAATTATGCTGATGCACAGGCCTGTATGTCTTCCTTCAGAAAAGGAAATTCAATTGAAAATTTAAAAAATGTATTGAAAATGTCAGACCAAATGTTCTCATATACTTTTTCCTGAATGGATTTTCTCCACCCTTTCCATTGTTGATCGGCGAGTTTGTGTTTGTATTTATTTATTTATTTATTTATTTATTTATTTATTTATTTATTTATTTTCTTAAACTTTTATACCGCCCCATCCCCGGGGGGCTCTGGGCGGTGTACAACATAGGGGAAACAATATAAAATAAACATTTAAAAACAGTGATAACCATAAAAACTATTTCTAACAATATATAGTAAATTTCAATAAACTAAATAGCGTACAACAGTCTGTATATAAGTTTCCATCCCCTCCCCTAAAAGGGAGGAATGGCGTCCAGTATTCTAGCTTTAAAATTCCCTCCCCTTCCAAAAGGGAGGAATGGCGAGTCTCATTGGATGGCAGTGGGCCCAGATGTCAAGGGCCCGATAAGGGCCTATAAGGGGGGAGCACCATCAGCGGCCGGTTCCTCCAAAGGCCCGGTGGAACAGCTCCGTCTTGCAGGCCCTGCAGAACTCACCAAGGTCCCGCAGGGCCCGGACAGCTGGAGGAAGAGCGTTCCACCAGGCCGGGGCCAGAGCCGTGAAGGCCCTGGCCCGTGTGGAGGCCAGCCGCATCGCTGAGGGGCCAGGGACCACCAGTAGATTGGCCTCAACTGAACAAAGAGGCCGCACAGGGACATATGGGGTGATGCGGTCGCGAAGATACGATGGTCCCAGGCCGCGTAAGGCCTTAAAGGTCAACACCAGCACCTTGAAGATGATCCGGAACTCCACTGGAAGCCAGTGCAGCTGACGCAGTATAGGTTGGATATGTGCCCAGGTGGCGCTACCTGCAAGCAAACGCGCCGCTGCATGCTGAACCAGTTTCAGTCTCCGGATCAAACGCAAGGGAAGGCCCGCGTAGAAGCGAGTTACAATAGTCCAATCTGGAGATGACCGTTGCATGGATCACGGTGGCTAGGTCCGCTTGGGAGAGGAAGGGAGCCAGCCGTCGGGCCTGACGAAGATGGAAGAAAGCAGCCCGGGTTGTATGGGCCACCTGGGTCTCCATTGAAAGAGACAAATCCAGGTGGACCCCCAGGCTGCGAACGGAGGGGGTCGGCGCCAATGTGACCCCCTCCCACACCGGCGGCTGGAAGGATCCACCCCCGCCCTCGCGACCAAGCCAGAGGATCTCCGTCTTCGATGGATTCAGTTTTAACCTGCTCTGCCGCAACCAACCAGCAACAGCCTCCAAACAGTGCTGTAGAGCCACAGGGGCGGCGGCTGCTCCCCCCTCCATCAACAGAATGAGCTGTGTGTCATCCGCATACTGATGACAAATCAGCCCAAAACTCCGTACCAGCTGAGCAAGGGGTCGCATATAGATGTTAAATAACAGCGGGGATAATAATGCCCCCTGGGGTACACCGCATTGAAGCGGGCACTTCTGGGAGGCTTGATCCCCGGACCTCACTTGCTGGGTCTGACCCCGGAGGAACGAGACAATCCATTGAAGGACAGTGCCCCGCACTCCAGAGGCGGCCAGGCGGTGGGTCAAAAGGTCATGATCGACCACATCAAATGCTGCGGTGAGATCTACCAACACCAGCAGCGCCGATCCGCCTCGGTCAAGCTGAATACGGAGCGTATCTGTGACGGCGACGAGAACAGTCTCCGTCCCATGCCCAGCACGGAAGCCGGACTGGAAGGGGTCAAAAGCCGATGCGTCATCCAGGAAGCCTTGAAGCTGCTCCAGCACCACTCTCTCAATTACCTTCCCCAGAAACGAAAGGTTCGAGACGGGGCGGTAATTGGCCAGATCTCTCGGATCTAACGATGACAGATATGGACTGAAAAATATGGTGGCATTGAGGATTTCTGCTTTTCTGAAGGTGGAACGTGGCACCAAGTTGCAACTGGCTTATGGTGACCCCACAGGGTTGTCAAGGGAAGGAAATGGACTCACGGGTGGACCACTGCCTCCTTCAACCCATCCGGGAAGGCTCCTTGCTCAAGGGAGCCATTGATTATACCCAACAGATGGGGTTGTAGCTCCGCCCAGCAGGTTTTCACAAGCCAGGACGGGCACGGATCCAGAGGACAGGTAGTAGGTCTAACAGCAGCTAAGGCTCTGTCGACAGTGGCTTCAGAGAGCAGGGAAAACTGGGCCAAACAAGGGCCTGAAGACGGCAAGGGAGTCTCCAGTTCACTAATTGTAGTCAACGTGGAGGGAAGGTCATGGCGGAGCGACGCGACCTTATCCGCAAAAAAGCTCATGAATGCCTCTAGCAGTTGCTAGAGGAAGCTAATAAAACCTGTTCCCCGATCTCTCTGGGAATACCTATGGATAGACTAATTGCAGCCCAGTACCTTTATCTCCTGGTTGAGGCCCGGTGGCGTAGAGCAATCACCTTAGCTAGGTGTAATGCCCTGCCTTCTTCCTTTAGCCTTGGACGCCACCTTGGAATCCCACATAAAGAAAGGAAATGCCCGTGTGGCATGGGTTCTGTGGAAACAGTATCTCATATGCTGTTGGATTGTCCCTTTTATGAGATAGGTAGGAAGAAGCACATAATCCCCTTCCTGCATGGAAGTGAAGGCATTACAGATAAACAGAAGGTTATATATCTTTTAAACAGCCACAACTACGAGCTGTTGGAAGCGGTGGCTAAATTTTTAAATGGTGTTATTTTAACTCGTCAGAAATTGTAAAGTTGTAAAGGCTGTTATTATCTTGCTAAGCTAATCTTAAACAATCTATATGCCATTAAAGGTATTCGAAATCGATCGATCATGAATGCCTCACAGCTAATATTCAATTGAGGATTTGAAGACCTCTCCGATAAGGAGGTCAATGACCGAATTATACGGAACAATTGTGCTGGGCGAGAGCTAGCGGATGCGAGGGAGGAGGAGAAGAAGGCCCTCTTCGCTTCCTTCGTCGCCATCTCATAGGCTTTCATAAACGTCCTATAAGATGTTCGCACGGCTTCGTCGCGGGATTTCCTCCACACTCACTCTAGCCGTCTAAGCACCCGTTTCATACGGCGCAACTCCTCCGTATACCATGGAGCGCGTCGAGAACGGGGGTGTAGAGGACGCCGGGGAGCAACAGCATCGATGGCATCGGAGAGCCAGGAGTTCCAGTCCTCCACCTGCTCATCGAGCATGCCGGCGGGTTCAGGGTCCCGCAGAGCATTCAGGAAACCAGATGGATCCATAAGTCTCCGCAGGCGTGCGTAAATCAGCCCGTCACCTAGTCGGGGGTGATGCGGCAAGTCCACCCGGACCTTCAGGGTATAGTGGTCGGACCATGGCACTCTGTCGGTAGAGGATACGACCAGGTTTATCCCCGACCCGAAGACCAAGTCCAGCGTGTGCCCGGCCTCATGAGTGGGGCCAGAATTTATTAAGGAGAGGCCTAGCGTCGCCATGGATGACACTAGGTCCGCGGCTGCCATACATGAGGCGGCATCAACATGGACGTTGAAGTCCCCCAAGACGATGAGTCTGGGAAACCGCAACGCCCAGTCCGACACCACCTCCAGCAGCCGCGGCAGGCCGCTTCCCGGTGCGCTAGGCGACCGGTACACCAGGAGAACGGCCAACCTCTCCGGGGCCAGCCACTCCAGGCCGACACATTCCATGCCGGTGACCTCCGGGACGGGGACTGCCCTAAAGGGAATGGACTCACGGATGAACAGTGCCACCCCACCCCCCCGGCCCTGTGTTCGCGGTTGGTGAAGGCACGCGAAACCCGGGGGCGCGACTTCACCCAAGGCGACGGTCTCACCTTCGCGCACCCAGGTTTCGGTGACACATGCCAGGTCCACCTGCTGGGCTCCAAGAAAGTCTCGGAGCACCATGGTCTTATTATTGATGGACCTGGCATTAATTAGCACCAAGGACGAAGCAGGGTATCCCTGATCCCAACCACCATCGTCTCTCGGGATAGGTCGGAGGTCAGAAAGCAGACGAGCAGAATTATATCTCGTGTGTCTTCTATCATATGGCCGCCGCCTACCGCAGTATCTACCCCGTCCCATCATCACAGGGATCCCCAGCCCCACAATTGGTGCCCCCATGACTCTGCCAACCTCCCTCTTGTCTAAAAAGCCTGACTAATACCCTACAAAACAAAAATGTCCAACACAATTAGTTAAACTAGTCCTACCCTATCAAACCTTAATCTAAGAGATGGGCCGGGCTGAGCCAACTATAAATACCAATTCTAGTAGGCTACCCACAATTTATACCAACAGTCTAAGCTACAATGATCAATTGATGTATTCGAGTACACTTTTTTCCTTTGGATTTAACAACAGGACTTCGTATTCTGTGCTTGGATGCACACAGTTTGATGCACCCTTACTTCAATTCCTTGTTGCTTTATTTCCTGTGTATGTTACCAGTGTGCTCAAGCTGTTGCACATGTTGATGAAACAAAGTGCATAAAGCAAAAATGAAACACAGGAAATCCTCATGTCCAACACTGAATAAAGTTTAGTTTCTGCACTTACACACACACACACATGTTTTTGTGCACTGTTGCCCTGGACAAATATGTGATTGATTAAAGCAACTGAAAGGTGTGACAGTCTTTCATAGTTTTATCTTATTCCTCCAAGAAATAAACTTCAAGCCACAGATATAATCTCATTGAGCTCTTTTTCCAACTATATAGGTATGCAGTCAGTGTAGACTGAAAGGGGCTGGGGAAATACTTTGGCTATGCTCTTCTCTGCGAGATGAGCCTTTGAGGATTGTGGTTGTATTTGTGAATGGTATTAAAACCCAATGATGTTCTATCTTGGGAAAACTGCCAACATCTGGCTTGCTAAAAACTATCACTACAAGAGTCCGGTAGTTATGCTAGATCCCTGCTGTTGGAAGATTTGTTACAAATGCTTCTCCCCCTCCCCATATTAGGAGAAAAATGGTTATTACAATACAGTCATTGCTCTTTATCTATACAGGAACAAGTTG